>NC_139225.1:165369396-165787356 GCF_055691185.1 Crinia signifera
TCCTGGTTTACATCTTGGATGTCACATCTGGTGTCTCTGTCCCATGCAGGAGGATCTCCGCAATAATCTGGGAGGTCCGTTATATCGAACACAACGCTAGGACCTTCAATGAGCCCAATTCTCCAATTGTCAAATCTGCCAAAATAGTGACGGATGTGTTATTACAGTATATCGGGTATGTGCGACCGCTGTGCGTTCACCATCCCTGACCTGCGCGAACGTCGAGCTACAGCCCTGTGTGTTGTGCTTGCAGTGATGACGATTGCACGGACATTCTGGAGATCTACAATCAAGTGAGGTCTGAAGATGTGGAAGAAGCGGAGGAAGAGGAGGAGGTGAGTGAACGACTCACATTACCCAGGTTACCGTGATGGATCTTCCTCCATGAGCTTATATTCCCTGGTTTCTCCCCCAGCAGAGCGCGGCGGTGGAAATGGACTCGGATGGTCCGGGAACGTCTAGAGGAAGACCAGTCACTAAACCCCTGGTAAGACTATATATTGGGGTTTGGCTGTCCTGCGTATCTGGAGTTATCTGAGCTGTCATGTTTCTAGAACTCGCCTGCCGAGAGTCTCATGAACCAAATGACACTTTTTCTTTCAGCCATCGGGGAGACTGCGGCTGGGGTTAAGCACCGCTCATACGTGGCAGGACGTATGCAAAGTTATATCCCCCTATCACTGCTTAGCCCACCTGCCAATCACAGACGCCCACCCCTTAGTCATTTCCACATTCCTCCGGTGGCCCTTTGACCTGGAAGAAGTGTGGAAGCAAAAACATGTTCCCACAATCTGTATAATAACCTTGTGCAATGTAACGTGCCCCAAACCTTAGCTTCTAAATATATATTTGGGTACCCCCGGTCAGCCTGTTGTGTAGGACCGGCAAGGTAAGTGGACGCCTACGTTGTGCTCAGTGCAATGTTTCACATTCTCTCCTCCATTATTGCTAGAGCTTGCTACGGGCCTCGATGTCACGGGAACCGTGTTTCCACCTGATACCCGGCGCAGTGAGTGACTTGTTAGGACGACGCACAGCTGCGGCGTCTCCTCGTGTCCGTGTCTGATGGTTGTGTATCTCATTTGTAAGGTCACACGCCGCACTAAGAGAAACCTCCTGCAGTCCAATCCGGATTCCTGGAAGGACAAGTGCAAGGAGCTGCTGGACCTGATCTATGAGCGGGAGGATTCTGAGCCCTTCAGGCAACCGGTCAACAGACTCTCGTACCCGGTAGGTTGTGTGCGCCCTGGAGATCTCCTGCTGTGTAGTATCGCACACGTGCAGCATAATTCAGTGTCCTTATGTGCAGGATTACCAGGATATCATTGAGACGCCCATGGACTTCAGCACTGTGAAAGCCAACCTGGAAGCGGAGACCTACGTCGACCCATTGGAATTCGGGACAGACGTCCGATTGATTTTTAGTAATTCTAAGGCTTACACCCCCAACAAGAAGTCCAGGGTAAGATGACCCGTTGGTGCTGAATGCATCAGTCCATGTTATCCAATAATTTAGCCTTTTTCGGCTTGGTGGCCTAGTCCTATTCGTAGCACCATGCATGTATGACATGGCCAGGAGTGGGGCCTATCCCCACCAGCTGGGTCTCATTGCAGCCGCGTCTGCTTGGCTTCTACGCTCAGATGTTCTGTCTTAGCTGAGTTTCCCTCTCTTTGTCCCCAGATATACAGTATGACTCTCCGGTTATCCGCCCTGTGCGAAACATACATAAAAGACATCATCTCCGACTACAAGCTGGCCATGCAGCTACAGAAACTCCAGAAGCGCAAGCGGCAGCGGTATCGCAAACGGATACACAGCAGCAGCAGTAGTAGTAGTAGCAGCAGCAGCAGCTCAGCCTCTAGCAGCAGAGCCTCCAGGTACAGCCGTAGGGGAGGGTTCCTGTGTCAGAGGTATATTGGCAGTGTGTTACTGGTAGCGGATACACAGCAGCAGAGCCTCCAGGTACAGCCGTAGGGAAAGGTTCCTATGTCAGCAGTATATAGGGTGTGTTACCGGTAGTGGATACACAGCAGCAGCAGAGCCTCCAGGTACAGCTGTAGGGGAGGGTTCCTGTGTCAGAGGTATATTGGCGGTGTGTTACCGGTAGCGGATACACAGCAGCAGCACAGCCTCCAGGTACAGCCGTAGGGGAGGGTTCCTGTGTCAGCGGTATATTGGTGGTGTGTTACCGGTAGCGGATACACAGCAGCAGCACAGCCTCCAGGTACAGCCGTAGGGGAGGGTTCCTGTGTCAGAGGTATATTGGTGGTGTGTTACCGGTAGCGGATACACAGCAGCAGCACAGCCTCCAGGTACAGCCGTAGGGGAGGGTTCCTGTGTCAGAGGTATATTGGTGGTGTGTTACCGGTAGCGGATACACAGCAGCAGAGCCTCCAGGTACAGCCGTAGGGGAGGGTTCCTATGTCAGCAGTATATAGGGTGTGTTACCGGTAGTGGATACACAGCAGCAGCAGAGTCTCCAGCTACAGGCGTAGGGGAGGGTTCCTGTGTCAGAGGTATATAGGGTGTGTTACCGGTAGTGGATACACAGCAGCAGCAGAGCCTCCAGGTCAAGCGGTAGGGGAGGGTTCCTGTGTTCAGAAGTATATAGGGTGTGTTACTGGTAGCGGATACACAGCAGCAGTAGTAGTAGTAGTAGCAGCAGCAGCAGCTCAGCCTCTAGCAGCAGAGCCTCCAGGTACAGCTGTAGGGGAGGGTTCCTGTGTCAGCAGTATATAGGGTGTGTTACCGGTAGTGGATACACAGCAGCAGCAGAGTCTTCAGGTACAGCCGTAGTGGAGGGTTACTGTGTCAGAGGTATATAGGGTGTGTTACCGGTAGCGGATACACAGCAGCAGCAGAGTCTCCAGGTACAGCTGTAGGGGAGGGTTCCTGTGTCAGAGGTATATAGGGTGTGTTACTGGTAGCGGATACACAGCAGCAGCAGAGTCTCCAGGTACAGCCGTAGGGGAGGGTTCCTGTGTCAGAGGTATATAGGGTGTGTTACCGGTAGCGGATACACAGCAGCAGAGTCTCCAGGTACAGCCGTAGGGGAGGGTTCCTGTGTCAGAGGTATATAGGGTGTGTGTTACCGGTAGCGGATAGATAGACAGCAGCAGCAGAGTCTCCAGGTACAGCTGTAGGGGAGGGTTCCTGTGTCAGAGGTATATAAGGTGTGTGTTACCGGTAGCGGATACACAGCAGCAGCAGAGTCTCCAGGTACAGCCGTAGGGGAGGGTTCCTGTGTCAGAGGTATATTGGTGGTGTGTTACTGGTAGCGGATACACAGCAGCAGCAGAGCCTCCAGGTACCGCCGTAGGGGAGGGTTCCTGTGTCAGAGGTATATAGGGTGTGTTACTGGTAGCGGATACACAGCAGCAGCAGAGCCTCCAGGTACAGCCGTAGGGGAGGGTTCCTGTGTCAGAGGTATATAGGGTGTGTTACCGGTAGTGGATAGATAGACAGCAGCAGAAGAGTCTCCAGGTACAGCCGTAGGGGAGGGTTCCTATGTCAGAGGTATATTGGTGGTGTGTTACCAGTAGCGGATAGACAGCAGAAGAGTCTCCAGGTACAGCCGTAGGGGAGGGTTCCTGTGTCAGAGGTATATAAGGTGTGTGTTACCGGTAGCGGATACACAGCAGCAGCAGAGTCTCCAGGTACAGCCGTAGGGGAGGGTTCCTGTGTCAGAGGTATATTGGTGGTGTGTTACTGGTAGCGGATACACAGCAGCAGCAGAGTCTCCAGGTACAGCCGTAGTGGAGGGTTCCTGTGTCAGAGGTATATAGGGTGTGTGTTACCGGTAGCGGATAGATAGACAGCAGCAGCAGAGTCTCCAGGTACAGCTGTAGGGGAGGGTTCCTGTGTCAGAGGTATATAAGGTGTGTGTTACCGGTAGCGGATAGACAGCAGCAGAGTCTCCAGGTACAGCCGTAGGGGAGGGTTCCTGTGTCAGAGGTATATTAGTGGTGTGTTACTGGTAGCGGATACACAGCAGCAGCAGAGTCTCCAGGTACAGCCGTAGTGGAGGGTTCCTGTGTCAGAGGTATATAGGGTGTGTGTTACTGGTAGCGGATAGATAGACAGCAGCAGCAGAGTCTCCAGGTACAGCTGTAGGGGAGGGTTCCTGTGTCAGAGGTATATAAGGTGTGTGTTACCGGTAGCGGATAGACAGCAGCAGAGTCTCCAGGTACAGCCGTAGGGGAGGGTTCCTGTGTCAGAGGTATATTGGTGGTGTGTTACTGGTAGCGGATACACAGCAGCAGCAGAGTCTCCAGGTACAGCCGTAGTGGAGGGTTCCTGTGTCAGAGGTATATAGGGTGTGTGTTACCGGTAGCGGATAGATAGACAGCAGCAGCAGAGTCTCCAGGTACAGCTGTAGGGGAGGGTTCCTGTGTCAGAGGTATATAAGGTGTGTGTTACCGGTAGCGGATAGACAGCAGCAGAGTCTCCAGGTACAGCCGTAGGGGAGGGTTCCTGTGTCAGAGGTATATTGGTGGTGTGTTACTGGTAGCGGATACACAGCAGCAGCAGCAGAGTCTCCAGGTACAGCCGTAGGGGAGGGTTCCTGTGTCAGAGGTATGTAGGGTGTGTTACTGGTAGCGGATACACAGCAGCAGCAGAGTCTCCAGGTACAGCCGTAGGGGAGGGTTCCTGTGTCAGAGGTATGTAGGGTGTGTGTTACCGGTAGCGGATAGATACACAGCAGCAGCAGAGTCTCCAGGTACAGCTGTAGGGGAGGGTTCCTGTGTCAGAGGTATATAGGGTGTGTGTTACCGGTAGCGGACACACAGCAGCAGCAGAGTCTCCAGGTACAGCCATATCACTGTCAGTAACTAATGATTACTTTCATATTTTTGTAGTCCCCAAGTGAAGTCGAGAAAGATTCAGCAGAAGGTCACACCAAGTGTTCCCCTCCCCCTCTCCAGGAGCAGCTCCTCGTCTTCTGAAGGTAAGCTTAGGGGGTGACCACCAGTTTTGATCAATAGGAGATGACAAGCCGGGTTGATCCTAAGTGTTCTGAGGTCTAAAAATGCAGACCCTACTTGCTCCGCGGCAGCACCTCCAGATCCTGGTACACTGAGATAGCGGCGCCTCCGGGTGCTGCTGCGGAGCTACATACAGACCCTCTAGCTTTATCTTATAATATTGTATTGTATAATAATGTTTCTCTAAAGGAGGGAAATGTATCTGAGGCCTTTGTATGACCACACGGCTTTCTTCCCAGTGTCCGATGATCCGGAGGAGCCTGGCAGGACCTCTGCTGAAGAAGAGATGGACGAGCAGCCGTCCTCTTCTAGGTCAAACCTGCAGAATAAAAGTGACACTGAACCAGAGCCAGCGAGCAGCGCCAAGACAAAACACTCCCCTGTGAAAGGTAATGCGGCTGGTTGTGCGCTGGCGGTGAGTTAGTGTGGTTCGGCCAGAGTGTAATACAGCTGGCTGGTGGCATGCTAGAGGGATTCTGTGCTGGCTGGTGGCATGGTAGAGGGAGTCTGTGCTGGCTGGTGGCATGGTAGAGGGGTTCTGTGCTGGCTGGTGGCATGCTAGAGGGATTCTGTGCTGGCTGGTGGCATGGTAGAGGGATTCTGTGCTGGCTGGTGGCATGGTTGAGGGATTCTGTGCTGGCTGATGGCATGGTAGAGGGAGTCTGTGCTGGCTGGTGGCATGGTAGAGGGATTCTGTGCTGGCTGGTGGCATGGTAGAGGGATTCTGTGCTGGCTGGTGGCATGGTAGAGGGATTCTGTGCTGGCTGATGGCATGGTAGAGGGATTCTGTGCTGGCTGGTGGCATGGTAGAGGGATTCTGTGCTGGCTGGTGGCATGGTAGAGGGATTCTGTGCTGGCTGGTGGCATGGTAGAGGGATTCTGTGCTGGCTGGTGGCATGGTAGAGGGAGTCTGTGCTGGCTGGTGGCATGGTAGAGGGGTTCTGTGCTGGCTGGTGGCATGGTTGAGGGATTCTGTGCTGGCTGATGGCATGGTAGAGGGAGTCTGTGCTGGCTGGTGGCATGGTAGAGGGATTCTGTGCTGGCTGGTGGCATGGTAGAGGGATTCTGTGCTGGCTGGTGGCATGGTAGAGGGAGTCTGTGCTGGCTGGTGGCATGGTAGAGGGAGTCTGTGCTGGCTGGTGGCATGGCAGAGGGATGCAGGGCTGGCTGGTGGCATGGCAGAGGGATGCGGGGCTGGCTGGTGGCATGGCAGAGGGATGCGGGGCTGGCTGGTGGCATGGTAGAGGGATGCGGGGCTGGCTTGTTGGCATGGCAGAGATGCGGGGCTGGCTGGTTGGCATGGCTGACTGGTGGCATGACAGAGGGATGCGGGGCTGGCTGGTGGGAGGGCAGAGGGATGAGCGGCTGGCTGGTGGCAGGGCAGAGGTATGCGCGGCTGGCTGGTTGGCATGGCAGAGGAATGCATGGCTGGCTGGTGGCATGGCAGAGGGATGCGGGGCTGGCTGGTGGCATGGCAGAGGGATGCGGGGCTGGCTGGTGGCAGGGCAGAGGGATACGGGGCTGGCTGGTGGCATGGCAGAGGGATGCGGGGCTGGCTGGTGGCATGGCAGAGGGATGCGGGGCTGGCTGGTGGCATGGCAGAGGGATGCAGGGCTGGCTGGTGGCATGGCAGAGGGATGCGGGGCTAGCTGGTGGCATGGCAGAGGGATGCGGGGCTAGCTGGTGGCATGGCAGAGGGATGCGGGGCTGGCTGGTGGCATGGCAGAGGGATGCGGGGCTGGCTGGTGGAGTGTTAGAGGGATGCGGCGCTGGCTGGTGGAGTGTTAGAGGGTGGCTGTCCAGGTTGGATCTGGGGTCATTTGTGCACACATTTACCAAATTCTACAAAACTCCATATTGTGTATAACTTTGCTAGTTCGTATCACTTTCTTTTGGGAGTTCCTAGACTTGGTGTCCCATCGGTTGGCAGTGTGAGAAGGACGTTGTCATTTCCTTGTACTTGCTGTAGAATGATTTGTGTGGAACCTATCTGAGGAGGCCTTGTGTCCTTACCAGGGTCTTGTTTCTGTTGCACATTTATTTGTTATGTAATCTGGGTAGTTGAAGAATCACAATCTGGAGAAAGTGGGGACAGAGCTGTAGTTTATGGAATTGTAACATTTATAGCAGGAAGTCATGGAGTTAGCCGGAGGTGTGGGCTGCCGGCCGAAATGGTTCGTTCTTTTAAAGCGGTGATTAAGGTGTGGTTTTTGCCAGCAGCTCACCTCCCTGGCAACCTGACGTTGGTGTCTTCTGACCCAGAGTAGCAGTGTCTATTAGATTACAGAGCACAAGAAACTCTTATTATTATTATTATTTTAATGCAGACTTTGTTGATTTTCTGTTGCAGCGGAACATACCAATGGGCCTCTCCTGAACGGGGATAGGGAAGATCCCCCAAAAGCGAGGAGAAAGCTGCTAAATTCCTCAGAAGACGAAAGCGAGGAAGATGATGAAAAGAAGAAGGACCAAGAGGAGGGAGAGAAGAAGGACGATGATGCTCCTCGCTCACCGTCTGTCTACTCAGAATCCGAAACGAGCGCAAGTTCAAAAAGCGTCTCGGAGTCCGCGTGCAGTTCCGACTCTGACCTTTCTGCCAAATCAGACCAGGATTACGTTGATGGAGATCATGATTACACCAAAGTGGCGCGGGCAAAACTAAAGCGGAAACGGTTGGATGTTTCTGGTGAGGGAAAAGCCAAATCAAAGGGAAGAGGACGCGGGAGAGGTAGGGGAAGGGGTCGGGCAAAGATCTATCACTTACGAGGAGTAGATGCCAAGAAAGGTAAGGGTAGAGGCAGGGGGAGGGGGGCATGTAAAAAGGAGCCTCCTCAGAGCCCAGCTTTAAAACGCGCACCTATGTCCGACGAAGATGACAATGACGAGGAGGAAGACGACGATGATGGCGGCGATGAAAGTGACTTCACAGAAGTAGTCCGGAAAAAGGCCAGGATAAACACCAGAAACCAAGGCAGACGGACCGTGGTGTACAATGATTATGATTCAGACAATGAGCGCGACAGTTTGGTGTCCATTGATGACCCGTTGAACCTTGGGACCTCCAGATCGGGTAGAGTGCGGAAGATGACGGAAAAAGCCAGGGTCAGTCATCTGATGGGGTGGAACGGCTGATTTTAGGGGCGGCGTGATTGTCATAGGGATTTTAATGAAACAAAGGGTCTTTCTCCCATCTGCAGGGATTTTACCAGAACCAATTCCTCGTAGGATTTGTGTCGTACTGTTGGTGCTTTTTTGATGCAATTGTCGGAAGTATTACTCCACCGCATTGTTAAGGCCAGCCTTATTTATTAGGTCTTAAGACTCTTTCTACAGCGACAAAGTTCCAACACTACAATTCTAAGGGTGCAGCTTCCAGCTTGGTGCGGTGACGACACCTTCCTTTTAAATCATGGTGATTGCGTTTGTGTGTAAAATGGAGTTAAGCACCTTTTTATAGAGATTTTATATGGTTTTGTGACTTTATGCTTAAAGGCCAGAAAATTAATATTTTTTGCACAAGTTTCCAACCCAGATGGCAGCTCTAAATGTTTACAGTTTTTAATTCTATTGAGGGATGGGGGGCGGGGGACGGTGGATCTCTTAAACATTAAACTTCCAATACCAAATGTTTATGTTGTATCCTCTGCTAACCATTTATATTTTTGGTTGAAGCCTGGGTTTTAGGCAACTCTTTGGTGCATTGTAAGTTCTGCGTAGTGTCTGTGCCTTTTTGTAAAAACACAATTACTCCTTTTAGCTGAGTGTTACTCGCCCCAAATCCTAAACCGCTGCATGTTTTGTGAGCCTCGAACTACCTCTGCCAGTGTTGGTGGCAGCTGTGAACACGGATACTAGGATGTGATTGTTACTGAGACTGTACAGCAGCGTCTGCTCCCCGCACTCGTGTTGGGGGGGGCGGATGCAGGCTGCTGTAGACTGAGGGCCACGTCCGTCAGAAGCGCACTATACAGGATCTCATTTGTTCGCTGTTTGCACTCCAGAGCTACTTGCTGAAGAAAGTAGTGAGATCTGTGTGTTACTTCCTTTTCATTAAGTGGTTATTTACGTTAAACATATTTATTTTGTATGTTTTTATATATATTTTTGGGGTATTTTTTTTTTTTGTTATAGAACAACAAAAGCCTGGTGCTTTCCTGTATGGCTTTTAAAAAGATTCTAGATCGGAAGATACCGTGGTATATTCCGGATTACTGGTGGCACTCTTGGCCTCTGTCTCAATGGCCCTTATTCTGGTTGGTGCGGCCAGAGCCGCACACGGGGCTCCGGCCGCACAAACCAATCCCCGCCCAGCCTACGGATCGCCACGGCCGTCCGTACACGGACGGCTGGCGATCCGCATAAAAATGGTGGAGGCGTACGCCTCCACCATGGTGGGAGCTGCCCCCTGCATTCGATGGTCGTCGACCATCGAAGGCAGGTCCGCACGCCCCGGCAGCTCCCGCAAGCTGAGACCACACGGACAATCGTCCGTGTGGTAGCTTGTATGGGGGCTGAAAGCTGACATCCGGCGACGTCAGCTTTCCGCCCCCATGAGTTGCGTCATGCCCTCATTACCATGCGTACGCCCCGCGTTTGCATGGGAACGCCCATGAAACGCGGGGCGTACACATAGGGAAATGAGGGCATGAAGCCCCTCACTCCCCTATACGCCCCCTTTGCGGCGTACTAACGTTATGTGCGGCGAATTCGCCTGCACATGCGCAGATTGACCTCTGCGCATGTGCAGACGGAAAACATCGGCGGTACGGCCGCACGCGGGCCGTACCGCACGAACCAGAATAAGGGCCAATGTTATGGGATGCCTGGTCAGTCGGAGCTTTTCTGTGGCTGCCGGGCGGAATGGTGCCCAGGTGAGGCCATTTTGCACTTACGATACTCCCATTCCTCTGTGGTATTGCAATATGTGCTTATGACTGTTTGGCAGTAGGTGTTAATTACTTCTGGGCAGAGAGCTTGTGATATCGGTACCGGGCCTCTCTCATATGGTGCTAATTTACGGAACAGGGCTTCCCGATGCATTCCCAGCTACAGGGACATCATCTCTGATAATGACTGCCCTTTGCTGTCCTCTTGACCATTGTTGCAACTAAATGGATTGCGCACCAGACATATTTGCTACAGGTGCTCTGGCAGCTGTAGGAAGAATCCAAGTGCGATCAGAACCGGCTTTCAGCAAATGCGATATTTAGTAGTAATGATGCTGTTGACGACTAGACTAGTTCAGATGGTTTGTACGCCGCTCAATGATCTGCATAGTCCATGGTCTCTTGTACCCTCCGACCCCTTCCCCAGGCCATTATATTTTTATAGGAATAATTTTTCCATTAAGATAGCTTTGATTCATTTGTTTCTACCAGGTGCATCGTTTTATCTTTTTGGAGTATTTTCAGCCATATCTTTATATGATGAAGGATTGTGTTCTCTAACCTGCCCCCCCATGTGCAGCTATGTGTCCTATTCTTTGGGATCCGATAATGAACCACTTTAACAGTGAATTCCATATCTTGGACAGTGCGATGAATACTGTATAGTAATCATATTTGTACACAGTATGTACCTGCTGGTATGTTTTATAGGCCTGCGGGTGGCAATAACTCTCAGATCTCTCATCTCCCTCTTATGCTTGCTCTCACGAGGAATCCCAACATTGCCGGCACCTGCCATATCCACGCTGGGCCACCAGCGATGGGGTGGGGTGGGGGGGTTCCTCTGGCACAATATGGGTGTATTGCACCTGGACCAGTCATCACAAGTTTCCTCAGTACCAGGTGACTCCAGACGTACTCGGCGTGCATAGGGATACTCTGCGGACGAGACCTGACATATCACATTGATTGAAGCCCCAGTGATAGATAAAAATGAGTTCAGAGTATTGCATCTGTTGGTAAAGATTCAGAAAACCAATTGAAATTATAATCAACGTTTGTTAATTTGCAGCAACCAGATCACACTTGGTCCTCGGGCCTCCTACGAATGTCTCTTACCCAAACTCTCCCTATTATCCTGAAGACATCAGATGTATTCTAAAGGGAGTTTCTCTGGTTATCGATTTTACAAGTGTGCCGCATTTATTCAGGAGCTTGAGCAACGGAATCTCTAGAACCACGTATAAGCAACGGGTGCTATGATTGTGCTGCAAGGCGTGACAGCACATTGTATGTAGCGTTCTTCATAATTCTATAGAACGTTGCAATAGCTACAGTGCTAGGTCATTGTGAGAGGGCAGAATTATTGTTCTATTGCTAGTCCAGCTCTGGATTTCTGGTGTGGACGTGGACGGTCTAGTAGTAATATGGTCTTTAGCTAAGGGGATAGTCAGGGGGGGTGTCTGGCATATAACAAATGCTGTAATAAAGCTTTGGCATTAATATCTGGCTAAATAGGGAATGGATATGGTCCCTACATCTGTTCAGGCACCATGTGTGTGTTTCCGGAAACCTGATTACTACTATTGTTTTTAATCTCCCCCCCCCCCCCCCCCCCCTATTTTTGACAGCATCACCGATGGACAATATGTAGCTTGTGGTCCTCCCTCTGCTGGTGTATTAACCGAGCCGGGGTCTGCTGCTTGTGCACTGCAGTGACACAACATGACGACACGGACCACGTGTTCACCGAAACCTTGCTTGGGAAAAGCGTGTCCCTATCAGGAGGCCAGGGACTATTGAGGGGAAATTCTTATTCACAATGTTGGTACAAGGGATTTTTGTTATTTATAGTATATATACTCTCCTGTATGATAACTTCCCCCAATACACTATTGATATTTGTGATCCAGCTAAATTTACCAATGTAGTCATCTAAAAAAAACTTATTCAGTCTTTCTGCTGAAAACAAAGCAATAATCTGCCAAAACTGTGATTAGTTTCTGCCATTAAAACAGTAACGGCAATATGGGTTGAATTGGTGAAGGTGGCGGCTTTCTTATGTTATTCTGAAGTTTTATGTATTTTCCTAGTGTTCTGGGTGAGCGCGTGTATTTTCCTAGTGTTCTGGGTGAGCACGTGTATTTTCCTAGTGTTCTGGGTGAGCACGTGTATTTTCCTAGTGTTCTGGGTGAGCACGTGTATTTTCCTAGTGTTCTGGGTGAGCACGTGTATTTTCCTAGTGTTCTGGGTGAGCACGTGTATTTTCCTAGTGTTCTGGGTGAGCACGTGTATTTTCCTAGTGTTCTGGGTGAGCACGTGTATTTTCCTAGTGTTCTGGGTGAGCACGTGTATTTTCCTAGTGTTCTGGGTGAGCACGTGTATTTTCCTAGTGTTCTGGGTGAGCACGTGTATTTTCCTAGTGTTCTGGGCGAGCATGTGTATTTTCCTAGTGTTCTGGGCGAGCACGTGTATTTTCCTAGTGTTCTGGGCGAGCACGTGTATTTTCCTAGTGTTCTGGGCGAGCACGTGTATTTTCCTAGTGTTCTGGGCGATCGCGTGTATTTTCCTAGTGTTCTGGGTGAGCACGTGTATTTTCCTAGTGTTCTGGGTGAGCACGTGTATTTTCCTAGTGTTCTGGGCGAGCACGTGTATATAAGACAAATCGTGAAGTATTGCTGCTTATACATCATTTAAGCACCAACTCATTATGTTTCCTTAACTTGATAACCTTCTCCATGACCTGAAGTCTACACATTTTACCAAAAAACATGAACCGTCTAATCAACCGTAGCACCTTCAGATTAAGTTTATTAAACTGCATGTAAGCACTCCCAACATCCACTTACCTCATCTCCAAGACCTGAAGTTCTCCTCTCTTGCCAATGGAAATGAACCAATATACCCATCAACTACACAATTACAACCTCCCTATAGAGTCAGGCTAGTACTGCTTTTCCGTAAAATATCGCACACAGGGATATATATATATATATATATATATATATATATATATATATATATATATATATATATATATATATATATATATATATATATATATATATATATATACACACACACACCATTGATCTGCCTTTAAATTGCTGTCCAGCCTAACAAGCATCAACCTGGAGGAATAAATTCAGTCAGAAAAACAGAACTTTATAACGAAGACTTGAAAAAAAATCTTTTTTTTTTTTTTTTTTAAGTGTCAAACTGGGTTTTGCATTTCAATTGTTAGAAAAGAACATATTAAGTTTTACAGTGAAATGGGGGAGTTAACTACCTCTCTGGCCTGACCAAACAAACTACCCAAAATATTACTAAAGAGCATTAATCTGTAAAGTAACACGGATATAGTTCTAAAAAATAAATTCAAAAAATAGCTGTTAAGGTTCCCAATTTAAAATAACTAGTTTACATCACAAAGATTATATTTTGGAATTGTTCATTTTACCCAAAAGGAAAACAAGTGCTACGTACTGTACATCTGATTGGTGTAAATCTAGTATATGATGACTTTATAATATATAATCTTTATGTTGGACTGTGACTGTCGTGAGCGTTCACTGACTCGCCAGGTTCCTGTGGTTATTTTTACGGCAACACTGAGAACGTTGTTTCTTTTTTATAGCTTGCTAATGTGCTTGGATAATTTGTTTTATTTTAGGTGTCTGATGTAATTCTATATGTTTGGGATTCCTTTCTTAACCACAAATGCATTAAATGGCTTCATCCAATGGGTTGGACTTCTGCATAAAGTTTTAGGGAAGATGAATTGCCGTATCTCTACTGTACGTCTGCTGTCTCAGGTCCTCCGAAATAATTCAGGGATTTAAACTTTTTTTTTTAATTGCCATGTTAGAATGGCAGGCCAAATGTACTATTTATATGCAACGAGCTGTCGTTTTTATTTGTATTGTAAAAAAAAAATTGTACATTTGTAAAGTATTTTTTCTAGAGTTTGCTCTATTTGAGTTTTTTTGTATTTTAAGTTGTTTTTTTTTCCTTCCCCTCACAATAAAAATGTAAAAAAATAAATATTTTTTTTTGTTAGTTGAAAAGTGTGCAAAGGAAATGTGTTAAATGCACCAGATGTATTGCCAAAAATCTTTCCCGTGTTCTGTAGAGTTGTTCCGTTTTTAGCGTACTGGAGGCGGTAGATGAACTCACTGGCCCGAGAACTGGTGGGACGCAAATTCTAGATTTGTCTTTGTAAAATAAAACCATCGGTTTTCAGGACCACTACATCGTTGAGGCGATAATTACGAACACTGAAAAAAGAACATCTATAAAATGGTCATAACCGTTACAGCATATACTTAAAAACTTCGGTCTTCAAGAAGGAAATTTCTTGTTCAATTCTTGGAAGTCCATTGGATGACTGGAAGTTAAAAATAGAAAACTACTGAGACTTTGATTTTTGTAATCAATTTAAGATTTGTCCCAGTTCTGTGCATCATTTTGTTGTGAGATTCCACCACGCCTAATGCTATGTATTGTAAATTAGATTATTTTATCCTTGTGTTTTTAAGGGTACACAAGTGGGAGATGTAACTGGACCGAAATAGTTTTCTACTTAATTGGTTTCTTCTCCCATTTTGACATTTTATTCCATAGAATTCCTCCACTTTTACTTTTCTGAACAAATTGTGTATTTATTTGTATTTTTAAATTAAAGAACTCGATAAAAAAAAGTGCCAATTGCGTGGTTTAATAATATTTCATTTAATTTGTTTATGTCCGAATAGCAATAATTAAAAATAGAATTGTGCGATTTTTTTGTTTTTTTATTTACATTTTTATTATATTGGATCATTCCGCATCAAATCGACAATTTTCAAAAAAATCCACCAAGATAAAAATCTAATTTCAATAACATTTTAGTATACTGCTGCCACCACGGTATAAGGTATACATGCATATCTTAGGCTCTTACACTGGTTTCGAGGCTGCATTTTTTAAATGAAAAAAGTATTAACGTGTGCGACAAAATTATCTCCACATTTAAAGGAGAGTTACTACAGATCATTGCGCTCTTGGTGCTACTCTTCTGGATGGATGGGGGGGGGGGGGGTACTTGTTGGCTTGAAACTGGAAGGCAAGTACATTTGTTTTTAGTTATTTCCATTTTGGATTTTGATGTTGCTGAGACCTATTTATTTTGTCATGCAGGCTGAGGCTGGACCAGTGCTCCGGATACAATTTTCCCATATGTGGTTTGCTAAGCATAGGAATTGTAATTTCCACAATGTCAGAAACACAACAAGGCAGCCTACTGATTCCAGAGGAAACTAACTCCTAAATGTTCGTTGCATGAGATCACTCAAGCAAGACATCCCGGGCTACATAACTTATTGAGGCTAGATGTATGGGGACGAATCTGTATGTAACTGCTGTCTGACAAAATGGTGGCTCATATTTTTCAGGAGAAAGATGAAAACATTGATGAAGTGAAAGTGGTATTCCTCCGCCCAGCTGGTACATCACCAGTCTCTTCATACCCATTAGCCAGATGTTTTATGGATCCCTATAGTAGATATTGTGTGTAAGGTGGGTCCAACAGGTAAAGTCTATCAGCTCCAATATGTAAATTGACAGAGAGGAGGTGATTGGCTGGTGCATTATCACCTTGCACAGAACGTTCTTTATCGGGATAGATATCACTGCTTTAAGCTTCATACACTTACCCCTCTATTCCCCATCACATGCACACTGACATTCTAGAGGTAATGGAACCCATGACCTCAGCGCTGTGAGGCAGTGATGCTAACCATTACACAGTCTGTACTGCCCCGTATATATATATAACACATGCTGGGGATAGAACCCATGACCTCAGCGCTGTGAGGCAGTAATGCTAACCATTACACCATCCGTACTGCCCCGTATATATAACACATGGCGGGGATAGAACCCATGACTTCAGCACTGTGAGGCGGTAATGTAACCATTACACCGTCCGTACTGCCCTGTATATATAACACATGGTGGGGATAGAACCCATGACCTCAGCACTGTGAGGCGGTAATGTAACCATTACACCGTCCGTACTGCCCTGTATATATATAACACATGGTGGGGATAGAACCCATGACCTCAGCGCTGTGAGGTAGTAATGTAACCATTACACCATCCGTACTGCCCGTATATATAACACCTGGCGGGGATAGAACCCATGACCTCAGCGCTGTGAGGCAGTAATGCTAACCATTACACCATCCGTACTGCCCCGTATATATAACACATGGTGGGGATAGAACCCATGACCTCAGTGCTGTGAGGCAGTAATACTAACCATTACACCGTCCGCGATGCCACAAAGAGATAGAAATAAAAGTAATGGACAAGCTTAGATCTTATTTTTACAAACCATCCAAAGTAAAACCTTTTATAGCAGATAGTTTATTTAGGATTTATAATTAGATTGTTTCGATTTTTTTTCTAATTGAAAAGCTGACTTTTTGAGAACCAACATTTTGAAGTATTTTTCTCTTTTATTGATACCCTGCTGTCATATATTATAAAAGAACATATAAAAAAGGTTTAAAGGAAGACATTTTGCTACTCTAGCTTGCAATTTAGGTTAATAGCACTTTTTTTTTTTTTTTTCATTGAAAAGTCCAGTTTTAAAGACCTAGAGCCTCAGAACCAATTGGAAAAAATTCCTGCATTTAAGAAACTGTTAAAGAAAAAGTACATACAGAGCCGCTCTTATTGTTTCTACCAGAGCGCCAGCCACTGGTATCTGGCAACTGGTGCGCCGGTGGATGCGCGCACCTCCATTTCTGCCCTGGGAGCCCCTCAGATGAGAGCGGCTCTATCTGTATCATCAGCCGAAGACTTCAATCACTATACTGGATTTCGTTACAATCGGAAACGGTCAGTTGGAAAGCCGGTGTTAATCCTGTAATATTATTGGAGTGGACAGCGAGTGCTGGATGGAGTTCTGGAACTAAGTCAGTTCTAAGAGCAGAGCTGACACCCTTCTTATTTTTCTCCAATATTCTATGGCAGCTTTCCAATGTCTTCAAGTCCAGGCTTGGTTTTAGAGACAAGTCAGTCAAAAACGACTCGCCTGATGGCACAGATTGTGTTCTCATACATCTTTTAGTTTGAAGAAACTCAGGAGGCTGAGGTGTGTTCCCTACCACCAGTGCTGTGACTAAACACGTGCAAAGGGGGCCGTGCGATCGAATTGGGCCATCTCCCGAAGGAGACGGGCCCCGTTTTTCCCCTAACCCCTCTCAACTATAAGGCCGAAGAGGGGAAAATAGGGAACGGTGGGTCCTCTTCGCCGAAGCTTAGAGAGACCCTCATTCCTCAACCCCCGGAAGGGTTAGGACGGTGGGTCCTCCGCACCCGAAGGTTTGGAGAGACCCTCAGTAGACTTCCCTCCGCTTTGCGGCTCGGGGTCGTCCTCGGGGGACCGAAGCTCTCCCCAAAAGGCGAGAGCTTCGGCACATTGGGGAAATGGAAGGCCCGAAAGGGTCGACCACACTACCCAAAAAAACGTGACAAACTACAAAAAAACAAGGAACGTGAAAAGTGACAAACGTGAGAGGGGAAGAGAAATAAATAATAAAGATACCTCAGCCAGAAGGCCGGGGTGGGGGTGTGAAAAATTGTCCTACCCCATCCAAAAGGACGGGATAAGGACGTGAAGCGTCGCCTGAAGGGGAAGTGCGCAGTGCAAGTGCTTACTAGTGCATGGTGATTTTTGGGATCACCCGTGCATGTTCGGCACCCCCCCACGTTTCCCCGGGGGCACAGTGCAGCCTCGGACTCCAAGCAACCGACCGATCAGCGTCCGACCAAGGTTTCTCTGTTCCCATCGTAGGGCATTTTCCAGCTTCTGGCATGGGAATGGGTACTCCACTGGGCTTTTCGACTGACTCCCTTAGGGGCTGCGACCCCCTCGGAAGAGCAATCTACTCAGTCTCAGTGTTTCTCCGATCCCAAGGTTAAGGTACTAAGCTGGGCCTTTCGCGGTCTCACCATCAGAGGCTATGAACCTCTGGAACAGGAGCCATCTACTCAGTCCCAGCCTTTCTCCGCTCCTTGGGAATGGATACTAGACTGAGCCTTTCACAGTCTCATCCTTCGGGGGCTACGAACCCCGTCAAGAGAGCCAAACTACTAGGCCCAGTGTTTCTCCCCCCCTCTCACCAGTGGGTTTACCGAAACAACACCTCCTACCACTGGCAGAGGTGAAGGTACTCAGCCAGACTTTTCACCACTCCCAGGCAAAAAAGAGAGGTCCCACACCCTCCGCCCATCAGAGCAGCTACTCAGTCCAGCCTTTCTCTATTCTCTGCCAGAGGCTAGTCCATACCCACTGATAAGAACAGATACTACACTTGATCTTAGCCAAAAGGTTTTAAACTGTCCGTCTTGGCTGGCCACGTCGCTTGACAATCCTCTGGCATTGGGCCTTTTTGTTGAATGATATGTAAAGCCTGGAGAAGAAAGTCTGAACACCGGTTAATTTAATTACCCAGCAGCCCAGAGCTCTATTCCCCCCCCCCCCCCCCCCCATATCCCAAGTTAACCAGTTAAGTGAACAAGCCAATGGCAAGTTCCGAGGACAAATACTAACACAGATGAGGTGCGGGCTGGATTTGTCACTAGGCCCTTGAGGCATGGGCCTAGGGGTGGCACCTATAATGGGCGGCAGCATGACCTGCCCCCTGTCATTTAGCAGATAAAAAAAAAATCTGTCCTGTCTGCCATCTCTCGCAGGAGCCCGGAACCACGCACCACCTGGAGCCGGGATCCACCTGTCACCTCCTGCTGGAGCCCGGAGCCATGCTCTGCTGGGACCCGCTTGCTACCTGTCATGGGAGACAGGAGCCGCAGACCACCGGGAGCCGGGAACCATCTTGTGACCTCCCGCAGGAGCCCGGAGCTGAGCACCACTGGAACCTGACTGCTACTACCTCTCACGGGAGGCCAGAGCTGTGCACTTCTGGGAGCCGGGACCCACCTGTGTGGACTGCTGAACAGGACATAGGACAAGCAGAGCTAGTAAGAATATATACACTGTTCTCTCTCTCCTCTCTTTCACTTCTTCTCTCGCCCTCTATTACTCACTGTGCCCTATCACCCCCTCTCTATTGGGGGGGGGGGGGGACGGACAAAATATTGTGCCTAGGGGCGGCCTGACCCCTAAATTCGGCCCAGATGAGGTGCGTCAGGGTTGGGGGCCTATACCCCATACGAAGTTGATGAAAAAGATTTAACAAGGAAAGACTAAGTCCTCTTCCCTTAATAAAGGGCACAGGGAAGACAATGGGGCATCCTAAAGGACAGATGAACGTATGGGCATAGGTATACTCTGAAGTATAACTTGACTGCTATGCAGTAGCCCCACTTTGATCTCCCCACGATGCTGCCAATGACTGCATGGTATTTGTATTCCCCACAGCACAGGTGGGAAGAGTAGGTATGGTATATAGTAGGCATTCCAAACCATGGTCCTCAAGGCACACCAACAGTGCAGGTTTTAGTGATATCCAGGCTTGAGCACAGGTGACTTAATTAGTACCTGAGTTATTCTGTTTAAACCATCTGTGCTCAAGCCTGGATATCACTAAAATCTGCACTGTTGGTGTGCCTTGAGGACCGTGGTTGGGAAAGCCTGGTATATGGTGAAGCGGAACAACCTAGACCAAGTCTGTTTAGGAGCCTGACTGCTCTGCTTGTGAGAATCATATAGGACAACAGAGAATAAGAGCTGCAGAAACATCTAGTTCTGGCCATGTAAATCTGTAGAATTACAATTGATCATCCACCCATGTAATTCTAGTGGATCCACTGCCAGATGAATGTGGTCCTCCAGGACAGCCACAGCCTGTGTCAAAATATGATCATCTAGGTAAGGCAAGATTCTGATGCCTCTGACTAAGGAGTGCTGTCATGACTACTCTGACGCCTGTGAACACACAAGGGCCTGAAGACGGTACAAGTAGTAATAACTGGGAGCAATCTGACCACAGCATAAGAATGAATAATTTAATGCCATAAAATTTACACTGGCCTGTAGCCAGAATGATGGAAAAAAGATTCATTGCTTTCAAATTAAGGATGGTTTAGAAATGAGCAGTCCGGCTTCTGGACAAGAAGATGTGGGCATCCGTATGGGAACCATTGAGAACTGAAGGAAGTGAATGGATTCCCTGGGAGCTCTCTCTTTGTGTATTTAGGGTAATGATGCTTCTGATGGGTGAGGGCATATCCCTGGGAGTCTACATTTCTGGCCTAAGCATCTCTCGGGGGTTCCCAGCAAAACCAGTGTGAAACAACAACTGGGGTCCCGCAGGTGGAGGCCTTCAGTCATGTAGCAGGCCTGGCAGTTGTCTGGGGCACTAATACGGTTGACCTTCGAACAATGATTTGTTTGAGGAGAATGGCCTCACACCAGTATTCAGTCTTTAATGGAGTTGGAGTTTACCTCTTGCGTGGGGGTAAATTCACTAATTATTTTTCTTGGCGGGGGCTGGACATGAAAAAATACATTTTGAAGGAACCTGGACAGTCTCCTTGGGTACTGGACCTGCCCACAGACTGTCCATTAGAGGTAGCACTAGCATAGAGACCTGCCCACAGACTGTCCATTAGAGGTAGCACTAGCATAGAGACCTGCCCACAGACTGTCCATTAGAGGTAGGGCTAGCATAGTGACCTGCCCACAGACTGTCCATTAGAGGTAGGGTTATCATAGAGACCTGCGCACGGACTGTCCATTAGAGGAAGGGCTAGTGTAAAGACCTGCGCACTGACTGTCCATTAGAGGTAGGGCTAGCATAGAGACCTGCACACGGACTGTCCATTAGAGGTAGGGCTAGCATAGACACCTGCCCATGGGCTATCCATTAGAGGTAGGGCTAGCATATACACCTGCCCACAGACTTTCCATTAGAGGTAGGGCTAGCATATACACCTGCCCACAGACTGTCCATTAGAGGTATGGCTAGCATAGATACCTGCCCACAGACTTTCCATTAGAGGAAGGGCTAGCATATACACCTGCCCACGGGCTGTCCATTAGAGGTAGGACTAGCATAGAGACCTGCCCACAGACTGTCCAATAGAGGTAGGGCTAGTATAGAGACCTGCCCACGGACTATCCATTAGAGGAAGGGCTAGCATAGAGACCTGCCCACGGACTGTCCATTAGAGGTAGGGCTAGCATAGAAACCTGCCCACGGACTGTCCATTAGAGGTAGGGCTAGCATATACACCTGCCCACGGGCTGTCCATTAGAGGTAGGACTAGCATAGAGACCTGCCCACAGACTGTCCATTAGAGGAAGGGCTAGCATAGAGACCTGCGCACGGACTGTCCATTAGAGGTAGGGCTAGCATATACACCTGCCCACGGGCTGTCCATTAGAGGTAGGACTAGCATAGAGACCTGCGCATGGACTGCCCATTAGAGGAACGGATAGCATAGACACCTGCACACAGACTGTCCATTAAAGGTAGGGCTAGCATAGATACCTGCCCACAGACTGTCCATTAGAGGTAGGGCTAGCATAGTGACCTGACCACAGACTGTCCATTAGAGGTAGGGTTATCGTAGAGACCTGCGCACGGACTGTCCATTAGAGGTAGGGTTATCATAGAGACCTGCGCACGGACTGTCCATTAGAGGTAGGGTTATCATAGAGACCTGCGCACGGACTGTCCAGTAGAGGTAGGGCTAGCATAGAGACCTGCGCACTGACTGTCCATGAGAGGTAGGGCTAGCATAGAGACCTGCCCACAGACTGTCCATTAGAGGAAGGGCTAGAATAGTGACCTGCACACTGACTGTCCATTAGAGGTACGGCTAGCATAGACACCTGCCCAGGGGCTATCCATTAAAGGTAGGGCTAGCATAGAGACCTGCACACAGACTTTCCATTAGAGGTAGGGCTAGCATAGAGACCTGCACAAGGACTGTCCATTAGAGGAACGGCTAGCATAGTGACCTGCCCACGGGCTGTCCATTAGAGGTAGGGCTAGCATAGAGACCTGCACACGGACTGTCCATTAGAGGAACGGCTAGCATAGTGACCTGCGCACTGACTGTCCATTAGAGGTACGGCTAGCATAGATACCTGCCCACAGACTTTCCATTAGAGGTAGGGCTGGCATAGACACCTGCCCACAGACTGTCCATTAGAGGTAGGACTAGCATAGAGACCTGCCCACAGACTGTCCATTAGAGGTAGGGCTAGCATAGTGACCTGCCCACGAGCTGTCCATTAGAGGTAGGGCTAGCATAGAGACCTGCCCACGGACTGTCCATTAGAGGTAGGGCTAGCATAGATACCTGCCCACAGACTGTCCATTAGAGGTAGGGCTAGTATAGAGACCTGCCCACAGACTGTCCATTAGAGGTAGGGCTAGTATAGAGACCTGCCCACAGACTGTCCATTAGAGGTAGGGCTAGCATAGAGACCTGCCCACAGACTGTCCATTAGAGGTAGGACTAGCATAGAGACCTGCCCACAGACTGTCCATTAGAGGTAGGGCTAGCATAGTGACCTGCCCACGAGCTGTCCATTAGAGGTAGGGCTAGCATAGAGACCTGCCCACGGACTGTCCATTAGAGGTAGGGCTAGCATAGATACCTGCCCACCGACTGTCCATTAGAGGTAGGGCTAGTATAGAGACCTGCCCACAGACTGTCCATTAGAGGTAGGGCTAGTATAGAGACCTGCCCACAGACTGTCCATTAGAGGAAGGGCTAGCATATACACCTGCCCACGGGCTGTTCATTAGAGGTAGGACTAGCATAGAGACCTGCCCACAGACTGTCCATTAGAGGTAGGGCTGGCATATACACCTGCCCATGGGCTGTCCATTAGAGGTAGGACTAGCATAGAGACCTGCCCACAGACTGTCCATTAGAGGTAGAGCTGGCATATACACCTGCACATGGGCTGTCCATTAGAGGTAGGACTAGCATAGACACCTGCCCACAGACTGTCCATTAGAGGTAGGACTAGCATAGAGACCTGCCCACAGACTGTCCATTAGAGGTAGGGCTAGCATAGTGACCTGCCCACGAGCTGTCCATTAGAGGTAGGGCTAGCATAGAGACCTGCCCACGGACTGTCCATTAGAGGTAGGGCTAGCATAGATACCTGCCCACAGACTGTCCATTAGAGGTAGGGCTAGCATAGAGACCTGCCCACAGACTGTCCATTAGAGGTAGGGCTAGCATAGAGACCTGCCCACAGACTGTCCATTAGAGGTAGGGCTAGCATAGTGACCTGCCCACGAGCTGTCCATTAGAGGTAGGGCTAGCATTAGGGTGGCCAATCCCGGGATCGGCGGGATCCCGGGATTTGGCCCCCAAAACGGCGGGATTTCAATCCCGGGATTGGAGTTTCCAATTTCGGGATTAGACTCAGTCTAATGCCGGGCAGCATCTGAGCATCGCTCAAACGCTGCCCGACTTCTCCCGGCAGCACTGTGTGCAGCGTGACCTCTCAGCGTGAGATGAGGTCACGCTGCGCAGGTAGAGGTCGCGCCCGGCATTGTAATGCCGCGCCACCCGCCCAGCCAGCGTGCCCAGCCGCCTGCCCGCCCAGCCAGCGTGCCCAGCCGCCCGCTCGCCCAGCCCAAGCGCCCAGCCAGCATGCCCAGCCCAAGCGCGCTCACCCAGCCAGCGCGAAGCCAGCATGCCAGCAGCATGGACGACCCATCCCCCCACCAGGCAACCATCAAATGTAAGTAATTACATTGTAATTACTGACTGGGGCAGTAATTGTGGGGCAGTTTTTTTATTAGGAAAACCAATCCCGGGATCCCGGGAATCCCGGGATTGAGCATTTTTCAATCCCGAATCCCGGGATTGAAAAAATGCCCCGGGATTGGCTTCCCTAGCTAGCATAGAGACCTGCCCACGGACTGTCCATTAGAGGTAGGGCTAGCATAGATACCTGCCCACAGACTGTCCATTAGAGGTAGGGCTAGTATAGAGACCTGCCCACAGACTGTCCATTAGAGGTAGGGCTAGTATAGAGACCTGCCCACAGACTGTCCATTAGAGGAAGGGCTAGCATATACACCTGCCCACAGACTGTCCATTAGAGGTAGGGCTAGCATAGTGACCTGCCCACGAGCTGTCCATTAGAGGTAGGGCTAGCATAGAGACATGCCCACGGACTGTCGATTAGAGGTAGGGCTAGCATAGATACCTGCCCACAGACTGTCCATTAGAGGTAGGGCTAGCATAGAGACCTGCACACGGACTGTCCATTAGAGGTAGGACTAGCATAGAGACCTGCGCACGGACTGTCCATTAGAGGAAGGGCTAGCATAAAGACCTGCGCACTGACTGTCCATTAGAGGAAGGGCTAGCATAGAGACCTGCGCACTGACTGTCCATTAGAGGTAGGGCTAGCATAGAGACCTGCGCACGGACTGTCCATTAGAGGAAGGGCTAGCATAGAGACCTGCGCACTGACTGTCCATTAGAGGTAGGGCTAGCATAGAGACCTGCACACGGACTGTCCATTAGAGGTAGGGCTAGCATAGAGACCTGCACACGGACTGTCCATTAGAGGTAGGGCTAGCATAGAGACCTGCACACGGACTGTCCATTAGAGGTAGGGCTAGCATAGAGACCTGCGCACTGACTGTCCAATAGAGGTAGGGCTAGCATAGAGACCTGCACACGGACTGTCCATTAGAGGTAGCACTAGCATAGAGACCTGCGCACGGACTGTCCATTAGAGGAAGGGGTAGCATAGAGACCTGCGCACGGACTGTCCATTAGAGGTAGCACTAGCATAGAGACCTGCACACGGACTGTCCATTAGATGTAGGGCTAGCATCGTCACCTACCACGAACTGTCCAGTGATCGGAGATTATATGTTATATGCTATGTCACCCATCCAATTAGAGTTTGATCTCTTTAGTTTTTTGTTTTTATATTTGCCCATTGTTCATGCTGAATTGCTCTGTCTGCACCTTGTGGTCGCTGTTAGACCTTTATTACAGCGCTCTGCCACCACGCGATAATACAGCAGAACTGGGTGTAATCCGCTGCTACTAGTGAGCAGAAGAGCCGGGATGGAACACGAACCCCGGTGCTCAGACAGTTATATAGATCGGTAGAAAGATAAAGGATGAACTTTCTGTGGCGAGCGAGGACGTTTCATGATTTCAGCGCAGTTCCTTTTCCTCACAAATCCGGGAGCATTTAACCTTTAACAGACCAGGAATCTAACAGCGGCATCTCTGTTATTCGTCAGTATGGGAGAAAGGCGTTCATGTTATTTCCAGCACCTGAGAGGACGACGCTCCGGGGAGCTGGCACTGGAGATGGTGTAATAATAAACGCTGACGCGGTGATAGAGGGAGACCGCCACTGGGAAATATGGGGTTAGGTGTAAGATGATTAACACTAGTAAAGGTCAAAGGTCCTTACATTTTAAAATATCTTCATTCTCTGACCACGACAACCTCAGAAAAGATAAATATAAGCATTCTAATGACTATATGAAGTAGCATTGCCACAGGGGAACAACGGTCATTTCAGGTGCCTGAGCGAATTGTCTATAAGGCCCGTACATTAATGTAATAACAATAACAGATGACAGAGAGTAGGAGATGTCGCTCAGTCTACACACAGGACCCAGACACACAGCTGTGATACAATAGGAATCTCCACCAGCAATGCATAAAGTGTATCAGGTGCAACGGCGGCCGTGCAGGCAACATTCAGTACCCACGTACTATGTGGAATGGCATTTTTTCAATAAAATTTAATACATACTGACGGATAAATTCATAAAAGGCCAAATTGCATTTGGAATTTTTTGCATAGACAACACATTAATCATGTATACTGTGCTGAGCGAGAGGAAAATAAATATTACAGAGAACATAAAGCTGCAAACAGGAAACCTTATATTGTTACTAATGTTATAAAGTTCTCATAACAACAAGAAGCATTTATGCAAAGACACGCCCATAGGTATAGCTAGACACGCCCATATGTGTAGCTAGACACGCCCATATGTGTAGCTAGACACGTCCATAGGTATAGCTAGACATGCCCATATGTGTAGCTAGACACGCCCATATGTGTAGCTAGACACGACCATATGTGTAGCTAGACACGCCCATATGTGTAGCTAGACACGCACATAGGTGGAGCTAGACACGCCCATAGGGGGAGCTAGACATGCCCATAGGTGGAGCTAGACACGCCCATATGTGTAGCTAGACACGCCCATAGGTATAGCTAGACATGCCCATATGTGTAGCTAGACACGCCCATATGTGTAGCTAGACATGACCATATGTGTAGCTAGACACGCCCATATGTGTAGCTAGACACGCACATAGGTGGAGCTAGACACGCCCATAGGTGGAGCTAGACATGCCCATAGGTGGAGCTAGACACGCCCATATGTGTAGCTAGACACGCCCATAGGTATAGCTAGACACGCCCATATGTGTATCTAGACACGCCCATAGGTGTAGCTAGACACGCCCATAGGTGTAGCTAGACACGCCCATAGGTGGAGCTAGACACGCCCATAGGTGGAGCTAGACACGCCCTTTTGGTAAGGTGTGATGCCCCCTGATGGCATTGTGCTCTCCCTGATTCTAGATTTCACAGTAGACACAGATGCTGCATCTTGTATGCGCTACCTACAGTATATTTATGGGATGTGCTGTTTTCCAAACCATTATAGTATTAGCCACATCAGTGTGGACACCAGATACTCTAATTAACCCCTTCAGTGGTGTTTTTTTTTTTTTTTAGGGGGGGGGAGCGCTCCCCACTGGGCAAGTTTTTTATGGGGAGCGCTTCCTTAAAAAACCCCACCACTGCCTCCCTGGGTCCGGGCAGTGCCGGCTGCCCGGACCTGCACCCCCACACCCCGTCCCCAGCAGCCGGCTTGTCATAAGCCGGTACCGGGGACTTCAATACAAAGCCCAGAGGGGAGGGGGGAGGAGGAGGGAGCCGGTGCCCGGCTGTAAACAGTGGCAATCCCGAGAATTTTCCGGGCTTGCCAGACTGGACACTAAGGCACAGCGGGATTGCCACTGAAGGGGTTAAACAAATGTATTTAACTACAGAAAGATTACTAACAAAAATTGTTACCTTAAGGCCCTTATTGTGGTTGAATTTTGCAACCTTGCGACTCCTCCAGATGCCGCCCACCGCGCAGCCTTCTGTGCCGGGAGGAATCATTTGATGGTTTGCGACCATGAAATGATTTCTCCAGCGCTCACAGATCTGAGACACCTCTATGGCGCCCTGTGTGGGAAGCAGGCGGGCAGCTGGGCTGTGGTCAGTGCTCCCGGCCCGCACTGCTAGGTGTGAGCAGGACGGCGAACATGTAGTTTGCCGTGCCTGCTGACACCCTGTGACTGCGCATGCGCAGACGTAAAATATTGGTACCCCGTGCGAATGCACAGGGAACCGATTATATTAGAATAAGGTCCTAAGTCACAGCTCACTAGCAGCAGCATCATGCTATGGATAAGTACACACCAGCACAGACAAGAAGACCCTGTGTGATCATGTACTGCCATCTATGTCTACTGTCAGGGGTTCCCACAATGGGGATAATGAGAGTCCTCAGCAGGGACTCCTGTGCAGCTACATCAAAATCACAGTCCTTAAAAAAAAAACATCGATAGTGGCACCCCTAGCAAATTTTACCCTCAATAAAAATTCACCCCTGTGTGAATGAACCCCTTTCACTGGTATCACTTTGACTGGCAGATACTTCCTATTGGAAGCCCAGCCTCTCAGTCACAGACACTACAGGCAATGCCATTGGGAGGCGTTCCGTCTCTCCGGGACTGGCAGACCAGGCACTGATTAGCATAGAGCTGGCTTCTTGTGGGCAACCACTCCCTAGCCGGCTTCTATTGGCTGCAGTCCTCACGGCCATTACTGTGCATTTGCCAGTCCCAGCGCCTATCAGTTACACGGTGTAGATGCCAGTACCTGGACGGTGGCGGGGACCAGGGGGCGGGGGTAAGGAGGCAGGAACCAGGCAGCTTGGCCAGTGGCAGCCCCCCCCCCCTTCCACCCAGGTAGGAGCTGCTGCTGTCAGTCCCTGTATACACAGCAAACCTCCTAACTGTCCTGATTTTCGCAGGACTGCCCCCTTCTATTGGGATGGTCCCATGTCCCGACCAGGGTTGGCAGTGTCAAGCGGTGGAGGGGGCAGTTGGGAGTCCACCCTGCCCAGCCACATGCCCACAGTAAAAAAGAGAAAGGATATATACACGATAAATCGTAGATACCTAGAGAGCGCCACACAATCGGACAAAATAAAATTGTTAAAATATATTTAATTTATTAATAAATTCTTATGTAAGTACATATATAGTATAAAACTGTACCAACAGTATAGAACTTACTTATAAAAAAACAAAAAAAATAAAAACATACACATACTGTATATACATTACTCGGAATTGGTTCTAATTCTGATATGTGGTTGTCCAGATACCCAATGGATCTAGTCTTTGGAGAGCTCTCCTTATGCAGGGCTTAAAGTGGCACCGGAGAGGTGGTGGAACTCCTTTCCCCTAACACCGCCCTAACTCCCATAAAGGGATAATGGTCCCACAAAAAGGGGTGTGGTCACACGATAGTAAGGCCAAATAAAATAACAACAATGGCTCACTTTTTGCGGCGCTGATGGCATGACATCACATACACCGTGCCAGAAGAAGAAGATGCCGGGACAGGCTTTTCTGTTGGATTTACTGTTCAGGGCTGAGGTAGAGGTGGAACTCAGTTCCCCCTACCATTAGAGGTGGTGGAACTCAGTTCCACCCCGTTCCCCCTCACTTTAACCCCTGTCCTTATGCAATAAGCGCAAGAATTTGTGTTTGAATGTCCCTATGCCGGATCGTGCAATAGTGATTAGTAGGTAAATAGTAATAATGACTGGTATAGACTGCCGAAGTAGTAGCCAGTATATATAGCTGTGTTGTCCACAGATAGCTCCAGCTACCCCGCCAGCGGTCGCCGCCTGTTGACGACCCGCTGATAACGGTGAGCAGGGAGCGAGCCGTCCGCCTTCGGCAGTCAGCTGAGGTGGAAAGCTGGAATGATAGATACTGCCGGAAAGTTGCTGTTGATGGTAAAGACGCACTCACCCAGGTTTGCTGGTTCCTTTGATGTTCAGCCGGAATGGATTAGCGTTGTTAGTACACACGCCTCTGGGGAGACTATCGTCCACAAACAGCACAGGGGTATATTACACGGATTCAGGGGTTAAAGTGGGCCGGAACGGGGGTATATTACATGGATTTGATGCCAAAGTAGGAGATTGTAGAAGGTTTAGGGGTCCAACCACAAATCCAAAGCCTGAGTTTCTCCACATGCCCACAGTGTCTATTTCCGGAGACAGAGGGGCTGGGGGTGTGGCCAGCAGCTCACAGTGTTGGCCATTCCGCCACAAAATGAGGGTGTGGCCTTGGGGGAGTGATGCAATTTTTAAACCATGCCGCTGCACAAATAGGAGGCTGGAGCCAATGAGTGTGGAAGGTGAGCATGGGGGGCTGTACATTATAATCAGGAGGGGGTGGGGGGCTGTACATTATAATCTGGAGGTGGTGGGGGGCTGTACATTATAATCACGAGTGGGGGACTTTACATTATAATCAGGAGGGGGCTGTACATTATAATCAGGAGGGGGGCTGTACATTATAATCAGGAGGGGGATGTACATTATAATCAGGAGAGGGGGGGTGCCGTACAGTATAATCAGGAGGGGGGCTGAAACATTATACTCAGGAGGGGGTGGGAGGCTGTACATTATAATCAGGCAATGGTTGTACATTATAATCTGGAGGGGGTGGGGGGCTGTACATTATAATCAGAAGGGGGTGGGGGGCTGTACATTATAATCACGAGTGGGGGACTTTACATTATAATCAGGAGGGGGCTGTACATTATAATCAGGAGGGGGGGCTGTACATTATAATCAGGAGGGGGATGTACATTATAATCAGGAGAGGGGGGGTGCCGTACAGTATAATCAGGAGGGGGGCTGAAACATTATACTCAGGAGGGGGTGGGAGGCTGTACATTATAATCAGGCGATGGTTGTACATTATAATCTGGAGGGGGTGGGGGGCTGTACATTATAATCTGGAGGTGGTGGGGGGCTGTACATTATAATCAGGAGGGGGTGGGGGGCTGTACATTATAATCACGAGTGGGGGACTTTACATTATAATCAGGAGGGGGCTGTACATTATAATCAGGAGGGGGGGCTGTACATTATAATCAGGAGGGGGATGTACATTATAATCAGGAGAGGGGGGGTGCCGTACAGTATAATCAGGAGGGGGGCTGTACATTATAATCAGGAGGGGGTGGGGGGCTGTACATTATAATCAGGCGATGGTTGTACATTATAATCAGGAGGGGGTGGGGGGCTGTACATTATAATCAGGAGGGGGTGGGGGGCTGTACATTATAATCACGAGTGGGGGACTTTACATTATAATCAGGAGGGGGCTATACATTATAATCAGGAGGGGGGGCTGTACATTATAATCAGGAGGGGGATGTACATTATAATCAGGAGAGGGGGGGTGCCGTACAGTATAATCAGGAGGGGGGCTGTACATTATAATCAGGAGGGGGTGGGGGGCTGTACATTATAATCAGGCGATGGATGTACATTATAATCAGGAGGGGGTGGGGGGCTGTACATTATAATCAGGAGAGGGATGTACATTATAATCAGGAGAGAGGGGGTGCAGTACATTATAATCAGGAGGGGAGGGGGTGCTGTACATTATAATCAGGAGGGGGGGTGTACATTATAATGGGTGCCGGACGCGTTCCCGACAGTCGGGATCCCGACAGTCTTTTACCTGACGTCGGGATCCCGACTGTCGGAGCAACATACCACACCCCATTATAATCAGGAGAGGGGGGTGCTGTACTTTATAATCAGGAGAGGGGGGATGAATTTAATGATAGGCAGACTCGGTGGCGCCTCCAGCCCCCCAGGCAGCTGCCTATCGGTAGCGCTGGCCTTGCAGCCGCACCCGTATCCTATGCCTCATAGGCGCAGTATATTAAGGTTTCCTTTATCTCCACTTTATCTCTTCTCCAGCCTTAGTACATCTGCCCCAATGTGTATGATGCACATTATCCCAGTCCCTGAACTGGAAGGACTGGAATCCTGCACAGTGTCGGGTGTAATCCTAGTGCACAATGAGGACTCTATTGCAGCCTCCAGGTCTCCTCCTCCACCTGGCTCCTTATGACATCAAAGCCGATCCCCAGATCCCAGCGGTGACACTGAGCACAGAGACCTGGGACTGGGAGGGAGCGGCAGGTAAGTTCTCTCATTGTTCTGCACTTCATAACCTGTAATGATGACCAGAGAAAGAAATCATCAGCTCCTAACTGCCACATGACAGGCAGTGTTTCATACAGTAAATGGCAGTTCGGAGCTAATTGGCTGCTACTGTATCTAGCTCCACTTTAAGCCTCGTTATCTATCAGGACTGATGCTGTTATTCAGCTCTGTACCGACAAGTCTTATAATATAGCATGTTTCATTATTACACGTATGTGACGGGTTTTATAATATAACATGTTTCATTATTACACGTATGTGACGGGGCTTATAATATAACATGTTTCATTATTACACGTATGTGACGGGGCTTATAATATAACATGTTTCATTATTACATGTATGTGACGGGTTCTATAATATAACATGTTTCACTATTACACGTATGTGACGGGTTCTATAATATAACATGTTTCACTATTACACGTATGTGACGGGTTTTATAATATAACATGTTTTATTATTACACGTATGTGACAGGTTCTATAATATAACATATTTCATTATTACACGTATGTGACGGGTTTCATAATATAACATGTTTCATTATTACACGTATGTGACGAGTTTTATAATATAACATGTTTCACTATTACACGTATGTTTCTGCAGCTCCATAGAGTAGTAGTAGTACATTTATTTATAAGGCGCCACAAAGCGTCCGCAGCGCCGTACATAGCAAACAAAAAACAAATTACAAGGTAACGTACAGGAGGAATAAACAATGATGTTACTTTAAAAGTTCTGCTTATAAATATACTGTATATAGATATTTGACATTTGGCCCTAAAGTTGGAGGCCCGCCGCTGCAATGGTGTGCGCTGCTCTCAGAGGTGTCTGCACCTCCCTGGTAGTCACCGTGTGTTGTATGTTTATGCATAGCTGCCTCCCCTCCTCTCTCCCTCATTAGTCTAGCAATCTCCCTCATGTCACCTAGCCCACATTACACTGTTACATCATAGTTACCTCCCCTCCTGCATTGTGCAGGAGACTCCCTGACATAGCAGCAATCTCCCTCTCTCCCTCATTAGTCTAGCAATCTCCCTCATGTCACCTAGCCCACATTACACTGTTACATCATAGTTCCCTCCCCTCCTGCATTCTGCAGGAGACTCCCTGACATAGCAGCAATCTCTCTCTCTCCCTCATTAGTCTAGCGATCTCCCTCATGTCACCTAGCCCACATTACACTGTTACATCATAGTTACCTCCCCTCCTGCATTCGGCAGGAGACTCCCTGACATAGCAGATATCTCCCTTTCTCCCTCATTAGTCTAGCAATCTCCCTCATGTCACCTAGCCCACATTACACTGTTACACCATAGTTACCTCCCCTCCTGCATTCTGCAGGAGACTCCCTGACATAGCAGCAATCTCCCTCTCTCCCTCATTAGTCTAGCAATCTCCCTCATGTCACCTAGCCCACATTACACTGTTACATCATAGTTACCTCCCCTCCTGCATTCTGCAGGAGACTCCCTGACATAGCAGATATCTCCCTCTCTCCCTCATTAGTCTAGCAATCTCCCTCATGTCACCTAGCCCACATAACACTTACATCATAGTTACCTCCCCTCCTGCATTCTGCAGCAGACTCCCTGACATAGCAGCAATCTCCCTCTCTCCCTCATTAGTCTAGCAATCTCCCTCATGTCACCTAGCCCACATTACACTGTTACATGATAGTTACCTACCCTCCTGCATTCTGCAGTAGACTCCCTGACATAGCAGCAATCTCCCTCTCTCCCTCATTAGTCTAGCAATCTCCCTCATGTCACCTAGCCCACATTACACTGTTACACCATAGTTACCTCCCCTCCTGCATTCTGCAGCAGACTCCCTGACATAGCAGCAATCTCCCTCTCTCCCTCATTAGTCTAGCAATCTCCCTCATGTCACCTAGCCCACATTACACTGTTATATCATAGTTACCTCCCATCCTGCATTCTGCAGGAGACTCCCTGACATAGCAGCAATCTCCCTCTCTCCCTCATTAGTCTAGAAATCTCCATCATGTCACCTAGCCCACATTACACTGTTACATCATAGTTACCTCCCCTCCTGCATTCTTCAGGAGACTCCCTGACATAGCAGCAATCTCCCTCTCTCCCTCATTAGTCTAGCAATCTCCCCCATGTCACCTAGCCCACATTACACTGTTACATCATAGTTACCTCCCCTCCTGCATTCTGCAGGAGACTCCCTGACATAGCAGATATCTCCCTCTCTCCCTCATTAGTCTAGCAATCTCCCTCATGTCACCTAGCCCACATTACACTGTTACACCATAGTTACCTCCCCTCCTGCATTCTGCAGGAGACTCCCTGACATAGCAGCAATCTCTCTCTCTCCCTCATTAGTCTAGCGATCTCCCTCATGTCACCTAGCCCACATTACACTGTTACATCATAGTTACCTCCCCTCCTGCATTCGGCAGGAGACTCCCTGACATAGCAGATATCTCCCTTTCTCCCTCATTAGTCTAGCAATCTCCCTCATGTCACCTAGCCCACATTACACTGTTACACCATAGTTACCTCCCCTCCTGCATTCTGCAGGAGACTCCCTGACATAGCAGCAATCTCCCTCTCTCCCTCATTAGTCTAGCAATCTCCCTCATGTCACCTAGCCCACATTACACTGTTACATCATAGTTACCTCCCCTCCTGCATTCTGCAGGAGACTCCCTGACATAGCAGATATCTCCCTCTCTCCCTCATTAGTCTAGCAATCTCCCTCATGTCACCTAGCCCACATAACACTTACATCATAGTTACCTCCCCTCCTGCATTCTGCAGCAGACTCCCTGACATAGCAGCAATCTCCCTCTCTCCCTAATTAGTCTAGCAATCTCCCTCATGTCACCTAGCCCACATTACACTGTTACATGATAGTTACCTCCCCTCCTGCATTCTGCAGTAGACTCCCTGACATAGCAGCAATCTCCCTCTCTCCCTCATTAGTCTAGCAATCTCCCTCATGTCACCTAGCCCACATTACACTGTTACACCATAGTTACCTCCCCTCCTGCATTCTGCAGCAGACTCCCTGACATAGCAGCAATCTCCCTCTCTCCCTCATTAGTCTAGCAATCTCCCTCATGTCACCTAGCCCACATTACACTGTTATATCATAGTTACCTCCCATCCTGCATTCTGCAGGAGACTCCCTGACATAGCAGCAATCTCCCTCTCTCCCTCATTAGTCTAGAAATCTCCATCATGTCACCTAGCCCACATTACACTGTTACATCATAGTTACCTCCCCTCCTGCATTCTTCAGGAGACTCCCTGACATAGCAGCAATCTCCCTCTCTCCCTCATTAGTCTAGCAATCTCCCCCATGTCACCTAGCCCACATTACACTGTTACATCATAGTTACCTCCCCTCCTGCATTCTGCAGGAGACTCCCTGACATAGCAGATATCTCCCTCTCTCCCTCATTAGTCTAGCAATCTCCCTCATGTCACCTAGCCCACATTACACTGTTACACCATAGTTACCTCCCCTCCTGCATTCTGCAGGAGACTCCCTGACATAGCAGCAATCTCTCTCTCTCCCTCATTAGTCTAGCGATCTCCCTCATGTCACCTAGCCCACATTACACTGTTACATCATAGTTACCTCCCCTCCTGCATTCGGCAGGAGACTCCCTGACATAGCAGATATCTCCCTTTCTCCCTCATTAGTCTAGCAATCTCCCTCATGTCACCTAGCCCACATTACACTGTTACACCATAGTTACCTCCCCTCCTGCATTCTGCAGGAGACTCCCTGACATAGCAGCAATCTCCCTCTCTCCCTCATTAGTCTAGCAATCTCCCTCATGTCACCTAGCCCACATTACACTGTTACATCATAGTTACCTCCCCTCCTGCATTCTGCAGGAGACTCCCTGACATAGCAGATATCTCCCTCTCTCCCTCATTAGTCTAGCAATCTCCCTCATGTCACCTAGCCCACATAACACTTACATCATAGTTACCTCCCCTCCTGCATTCTGCAGCAGACTCCCTGACATAGCAGCAATCTCCCTCTCTCCCTCATTAGTCTAGCAATCTCCCTCATGTCACCTAGCCCACATTACACTGTTACATGATAGTTACCTACCCTCCTGCATTCTGCAGTAGACTCCCTGACATAGCAGCAATCTCCCTCTCTCCCTCATTAGTCTAGCAATCTCCCTCATGTCACCTAGCCCACATTACACTGTTACACCATAGTTACCTCCCCTCCTGCATTCTGCAGCAGACTCCCTGACATAGCAGCAATCTCCCTCTCTCCCTCATTAGTCTAGCAATCTCCCTCATGTCACCTAGCCCACATTACACTGTTATATCATAGTTACCTCCCATCCTGCATTCTGCAGGAGACTCCCTGACATAGCAGCAATCTCCCTCTCTCCCTCATTAGTCTAGAAATCTCCATCATGTCACCTAGCCCACATTACACTGTTACATCATAGTTACCTCCCCTCCTGCATTCTTCAGGAGACTCCCTGACATAGCAGCAATCTCCCTCTCTCCCTCATTAGTCTAGCAATCTCCCCCATGTCACCTAGCCCACATTACACTGTTACATCATAGTTACCTCCCCTCCTGCATTCTGCAGGAGACTCCCTGACATAGCAGATATCTCCCTCTCTCCCTCATTAGTCTAGCAATCTCCCTCATGTCACCTAGCCCTCATTACACTTACATCATAGTTACCTCCCCTCCTGCATTCTGCAGGAGACTCCCTGATATAGCAGCAATCTCCCTCTCTCCCTCATTAATCTAGCAATCTCCCTCATGTCACCTAGCCCACATTACACTGTTACACCATAGTTACCTCCCCTCCTGCATTCTGCAGGAGGCTCCCTGACATAGCAGCAATCTCCCTCATTAGTCTAGCAATCTCCCTCATGTCACCTAGCCCACATTACACTGTTACATCATAGTTACCTCCCCTCCTGCATTCTGCAGGAGGCTCCCTGACATAGCAGCAATCTCCGTCTCTCCCTCATTAGTCTAGCAATCTCCCTCATGTCACCTAGCCCACATTACACTGTTACACCATAGTTACCTCCCCTCATGTATTCTGCAGGAGACACCCTGACATAGCAGCATTCTCCCTCCCTCCCTCATTAGTGTAGCAATCTCCCTCAGGTCACCTAGCCCACATTACACTGTTACACCATAGTTACCTCCCCTCCTGCATTCTGCAGGTGACTCCCTGACATAGCAGCAATCTCCCTCTCTCCCTCATTAGTCTAGCAATCTCCCTCATGTCACCTAGCCCACATTACACTGTTACATCATAGTTACCTCCCCTCCTGCATTCTGCAGGAGACTCCCTGACATAGCAGCAATCTCCCTCTCTCCCTCATTAGTCTAGCAATCTCCCTCATGTCACCTAGCCCACATTACACTGTTACATAGTAGTTACCTCCCCTCCTGCATTCTGCAGGAGACTCCCTGACATAGCAGCAATCTCCCTCTCTCCTTCATTAGTCTAGCAATCTCCCTCATGTCACCTAGCCCACATTACACTGTTACATCATAGTTACCTCCCCTCCTGCATTTTGCAGGAGACTCCCTTACATAGCAGCAATCTCCCTCTCTCTTACATTTTGGGGGAAAAAAGGAATGATAGACACAGATACATTTACATAGAATCATCACCATTTCCCAGCACTTTACCAAGTATAACAGCTCTTACTAACTGCTCTGGGGATCATCTACATTTGGATATAAGTCATTTTACAAGATTCCTCTCAGATGTAGCAGTACACACCCACGCTTCTAGGTGCCACGTTCACAATATCTTTTCACAGTCTCTCTATATATGGAACTAGACACGCCCTTTGGGTGGAGCACGACATGCCCCCTCAATGGGTCGCTTTGCAAAAATCTATTACCAACTATTATCTCCCTGGAACTATTTTTCAAAAGTAGGCAAGTATGAGTTTATGTCCTGTTTCCCGGCTTTTAGATCCTGGCAGGATATTTTGTAACTATTTTATTATTTGTTTTTGTTTTGTGGCTGTGACACATGCGTGCCAGCAGCTGGGGCACAGGGAAGCGTGTGTAACGTGTAGCACAGGGCACCGGTACCACCATCTTAGGGTGATCACTAAACAGAACATTCATTCACATGTGGCTGCTTCTGTGGCTGCGGCATTATTTTAATGCCTGAATTTTTGTGCACACCTCCGTTTTCCGCCGCTGTGGGGGGATGGCTAGCAGCTCTGTAAGCTGTTGGCCAGCCCCTCTGCATGCGCACAGCGTCTATGCACCGGGTGATGGGGGGGACTTTCAACTGCCCCCCCCCCCCCCCCCCCCCCCCCGCGGGACACTGCCGGCCCCAGGCGGGGCGCAGGAACGTTCCCGCAGAAAGAGGGACAGTTGGGAGGTAAGGATATTGCACAGACCAGTCCAGATTATCAATGACCTAGCTCAGCTCCCCACAGGTCATGGCAATCCTAAATTACCAGGGAAGTCCAGGAACAGAGCATGTTCTCCCTCATGAAGAGGGGTGTGATATAGGGTACCGACGGTCGGACTCAGACAGCATGGTGAGCGCAACACAATCACATTGCTCCGCACAGTCACAGAACAGCACACACTCACATTTCCCCACACACTCACAGAGCAGCGCACACTCAGAGAGCAGCGCACACTCACATTGCTCCGCACAGTCACAGAACAGCACACACTCACATTTCCCCACACACTCACAGAGCAGCGCACACTCAGAGAGCAGCGCACTTTCACAGAGCAGCGCACAGTCACAGCACAGCACACACTCACATTTCCCCACACACTCACAGAGCAGCGCACACTCACATTGCTCCGCACAGTCACAGAACAGCACACACTCACATTTCCCCACACACCCACAGAGCAGCACACACTCACAGAGCAGCGCACTGTCACAGAGCAGCGCACAGTCACAGAACAGCACACACTCACATTTCCCCACACACTCACAGAGCAGCGCACACTCACATTGCTCCGCACAGTCACAGAACAGCACACACTCACATTTCCCCACACACTCACAGAGCAGCGCACTGTCACAGAGCAGCGCACAGTCACAGAACAGCACACACTCACATTGCCCCGCACACTCACACAGCAGCACACACTCACATTGCCCCGCACACTCACACAGCAGCACACACTCACATTGCCCCGCACACTCACACAGCAGCACACACTCACATTGCTCCGCACAGTCACAGAACAGCACACACTCACATTTCCCCACACACTCACAGAGCAGCACACACTCACAGAGCAGCGCACTGTCACAGAGCAGCGCACAGTCACAGAACAGCACACACTCACATTTCCCCACACACTCACAGAGCAGCACACACTCACAGAGCAGCGCACTGTCACAGAGCAGCGCACAGTCACAGAACAGCACACACTCACATTGCCCCGCACAGTCACACAGCAGCACACACTCACATTGCCCCGCACGCTCACATTGCTCCACACAGTCACAGAACAGCACACACTCCTCTATTTACAGATATGACCTCTCCTTCATCTTCCTGCATTTAGCCCTGTTTGCTCCGGAGCCCCACACACAGCCATGTGCCGGGCCCCACGGACACACATATTTTACTTCCCATGCAAAGGAATTGGTGTAAAGTATCAGATTAGATGTAACATTACTGTACATGGTGCCGGGCTTGGTGCAGGTCCCTTGAATCGGACCTCTGCCTTTATGCCCAGATCACAGAAATACTGGCATACAGCAGCTGCATGCACTGCCAGTGTCTGTGTTCAGCATGCCTGGGCATCGCACCTTTGTCGTGGTAGTGATGTTGGTAAAACGCACATTCTCTGGCAGGGCGCCTGGCAAGTCTCAGATGTCAGTGGCACCATCTAAGGTGTATGTGGGCGAATCAGTACGTTGTCAATGAATGAAAGTAATCATTTGTGTCACATGATCAATTAGGAAAGCCACTGGTTATTATCTGGAGCATTTGAGACGTTCCGATAGGTAGTTGTAGCACATAAAGGTTAATGCCTCTGGCTTTGTCACTAATCACCTGTTCTAAATCTGTTTCAGGATCTCCCTATGTGAGAGGCGCACCACCCACTTCTGGCATCGCAGCAAGTCCCAAGCTGGGGAGTAAGACGTGATCAAATTATCCCTGAGCCAAGAGTCTTAGTCAATATTTGCCAGGTCTGGGAGGAAAACTTATTAACAGCCTCGTTTGACGTAATGAGGTTGAAGGTTCTAAGAATTAAACTTTTGAATAAGCTGATGGGAACACAAGCTGTGTTGTCTCCTCTGTGACAGATGCTACTGGCCTGGGAAGATGAAGGACCGGCTGGAAGAGTTGAGGAACAGGATCAGCCAAGATGACACTCTGGATTTCGATGATAGTTTGGCTTTTGATAATCCCGTCTTTCAAGATACAGAGACAAATGATATGGACTTGTTCTTCAGGGAGGTCTCCAGCCTCTCCCTGGCCCTGAGGAAGCTGAAGGACATGGCCTCGGGCATTGAGAAGAAGCAGGAAGAGGTCCTCTGCAGCACAACGGGCACCAACATCTGCGAAGGGAAGAAGGAGCTAAACAGAATGAAATATGACTTCACCTCTGATGCTAAAGTCATCCAGTCCCTGCTGAGTCGAATGAAAAACACTTTGTCCCAGGACAATAAAAACTGGATGGCAGAACATCGGATTCGCCAGAGTCAGTTCACAGTCTTGACCAACAAATTCAGAGACGTCATGAGCCAACATTACATCAACGAGACAAAGTATGTGGGGCGGCTGAAGGAGCAAATAGTAAGACAGGCCGAGCTGGCCGGCCTAAGCCTCCATGAGGAGGAGATCAACCAGCTCATAGGAAGTCCAATGGCTCCTCAAATTGTTGGGCATGACCTGGAAATCCTTAAAGCAAAACAACACTTGGCCATGGCCCATGAAAGGCACAAACAGCTCCTGGACCTGGAAGCCCAGATAACGGAGCTCCACAACCTCTTTATCCAGTTGGATTTACTCGTCTCGGAACAGCAGGATGTGGTCAATAATATTGAGTACAATGTGATAAACACCATGGACTATATCTCTCAATCTAGCGAGCAAGTGAAGAAGGCCTTCAAATTCCAGAGACAGTCTCGGATTGCTGCTGCTATTTCTGCACTCTTAGGGCTGTGCGCCTGCTGCACCTGCCTATCCTGCGTATCTGGAGCGGTGCGGTGAATATTCCGACAAAGGGACTTCTGAGCGGGCCGATGACACATTGACATTTATTAAACCATCCTACAGGACTCTGGTGGATAAACGTAACATTGTCTATAAGGATGGGATGGGGCCTTTGGGGACTGACGCATTTCACCATCTACCTGAGGAGCTGCTAGTTACATTAATGGACATTCTAAACTTTTTGGCTGATAATGTTATTTATGAGTGCTGCTATTAGCCTGGGAAAAGCCGTCCAATGCACATTGTAATGTGTTACAGACTTAGGAAATTAAATTATATTATTATTTTTGTAAGAATAAATGCTGAGATGAATGGACAGGTGAGTGCTTCCATTGCCAGGTGTACCTGCTGGTTATAGGGTAGCCATGGGCTGAGATGAATGGACAGGTGAGTGCTCCCATTGCCAGGTGTACCTGCTGGTTATAGGGTAGCCATGGGCTGAGATGAATGGACAGGTGAGTTCTCCCACTCTCAGGTTTACCTGTTGATTATAGGGTAGCCATGGGCTGAGATGAATGGACAGGTGAGTGCTCCCATTGCCAGGTGTACCTGCTGGTTATAGGGTAGCCATGGGCTGAGATGATTGGACAGGTGAGTGCTCCCACTCTCAGGTTTACCTGCTGATTATAGGGTAGCTCTGGGCTGAGATGAATGGACAGGTGAGTGCTCCAATTTCCAGGTGTACCTGCTGGTTATAAGGTAGCCATGGGCTGAGATGAATGGGCAGGTGAGTGCTCCCACTGTCAAGTGTACCCGCTGGTTATAGGGTAGCCATGGGCTGAGATGAATGGACAGGTGAGTGCTCCCATTTCCAGGTGTACCTGCTGGTTATAGGGTAGCCATGGGCTGAGATGAATGGACAGGTGAGTGCTCCCACTGTCAGGTGTACCTGCTGGTTATAGGGTAGTCATGGGCTGAGATGAATGGACAGGTGAGTGCTCCCACTGTCCGGTTTACCTGCTGATTATAGGGTAGCCATGGGCTGAGATGAATGGACAGGTGAGTGCTCCCATTATCAGGTGTACCTGCTGGTTATAGGGTAGCCATGGGCTGAGATGAATGGACAGGCAGTGCTCACACTGTCAGCTGTACCTGCTAGTAATAGGGTAGCCATGGGCTGAGATGAATGGACAGGTGAGTGCTCCCACTGTCAGGTGTACCTGCAGGTTATAGGGTAGTTATGGACTGAGATGAATGGACAGGTGAGTGCTCCCACTGTCCGGTTTACCTGCTGATTATAGGGTAGCCATGGGCTGAGATGAATGGACAGCTGAGTGCTCCCACTGTCAGGTGTACCTGCTGGTTATAGGGTAGCCATGGGCTGAGATGAATGGACAGGTGAGTGCTCCCACTGCCAGGTGTAGCGGCTGGATATAGGGTAGCCATGGGCTGAGATGAATGGACAGGTGAGTACTCCCACTGTCAGGTGTAGCTGATGGTTATAGGTTAGCCATGGGCTGAGATGAATGGACAGGTGAGTGCTCCCATTGTCAGGTGTACCTGTTGGTTATAAGGTAGCCATTGAATGGATAGGTGAGTGCTCGCATTGTCACGTGTACCTGTTGGTTATAGGGTAGCCATTGAATGGACAGGTGAGTGCTCCCACTGTTAGGTGTACCTGCTGGTTATAGGATAGCCATGGGCTGAGATGAATGGACAGATGAGTGCTCCCACTGTCAGGTGTACCTGCTGGTTATAGGGTAGCCATGGGCTGAGGTGAATGGACAGGTGAGTGCTCCCACTGCCAGGTGTGCCTGATGGTTATAGGGTAGCCATGGGCTGAGATGAATGGACAGGTGAGTGCTCCCACTGTTAGGTGTACCTGCTGGTTATAGGGTAGCCATGGGCTGAGGTGAATGGACAGGTGAGTGCTCCCACTGCCAGGTGTGCCTGATGGTTATAGGGTAGCCATGGGCTGAGATGAATGGACAGGTTAGTGCTCCCACTGTCAGGTGTACCTGCTGGTTATAATGTAGCCATGGGCTGAGATGAATGGACAGGTGAGTGCTCCAACTGTCAGGTGTACCTGCTGGTTATAGGGTAGCCATGGGCTGAGATAAATGGACAGGTGAGTGCTCCCACTGTCAGGTGTACCTGCTGGTTATAGGGTAGCCATGGGCTGAGATGAATGGACAGGTGAGTGCTCCCACTGTCAGGTGTACCTGCTGGTTATAGGGTAGCCATGGGCTGAGATGAATGGACAGGTGAGTGCTCCCATTTCCAGGTGTAACTGCTGGTTATAGGGCAGCCATGGGCTGAGATGAATGGACAGGTGAGTGCTCCCACTGTCAGGTGTACCTGCTGGTTATAGGGTAGCCATGGGCTGAGATGAATGGACAGGTGAGTGCTCCCATTGCCAGGTGTACCTGCTGGTTATAGGGTAGCCATGGGCTGAGATGAATGGACAGGTGAGTGCTCCCACTGTCAGGTGTACCTGCTGATTATAATGTAGCCATGGGCTGAGATGAATGGACAGGTGAGTGCTCCCACTGTCAGGTGTACATGCTGGATATAGGGTAGCCATGGGCTGAGATGAATGGACAGGTGAGTGCTCCCATTTCCAGGTGTACCTGCTGGTTATAGGGTAGCCATGGGCTGAGATGAATGGACAGGTGAGTGCTCCCACTGCCAGGTGTAGCTGATGGTTATAGGGTAGCCATGGGCTGAGATGAATGGACAGGTGAGTGCTCCCACTGTCAGGTGTACCTGCTGGATATAGGGTAGCCATGGGCTGAGATGAATGGACAGGTGAGTGCTCCCATTTCCAGGTGTACCTGCTGGTTATAGGTCAGCCATGGGCTGAGATGAATGGACAGGTGAGTGCTCCACTGTCAGGTGTACCTGCTGGTTATAGGGTAGCCATGGGCTGAGATGAATGGACAGGTGAGTGCTCCCACTGTCAGGTGTACCTGCTGGTTATAGGGAAGCCATGGGCTGAAATGAATGGACAGGTGAGTGCTCCCACTGCCAGGTGTAGCTGATGGTTATAGGGTAGCCATGGGCTGAGATGAATGGACAGGTGAGTGCTCCCATTTCCAGGTGTACCTGCTGGTTATAGGGCAGCCATGGGCTGAGATGAATGGACAGGTGAGTGCTCCCACTGTCAGGTGTACCTGCTGGATATAGGGTAGCCATGGGCTGAGATGAATGGACAGGTGAGTGCTCCACTGTCAGGTGTACCTGCTGGTTATAGGGTAGCCATGGGCTGAGATGAATGGACAGGTGAGTGCTCCCACTGTCAGGTGTACCTGCTGGTTATAGGGAAGCCATGGGCTGAAATGAATGGACAGGTGAGTGCTCCCACTGCCAGGTGTAGCTGATGGTTATAGGGTAGCCATGGGCTGAGATGAATGGACAGCTGAGTGCTCCCATTTCCAGGTGTACCTGCTGGTTATAGGGTAGCCATGGGCTGAGATGAATGGACAGGTGAGTGCTCCCACTGTCAGGTGTACCTGCTGGTTATAGGGTAGTCATGGGCTGAGATGAATGGACAGGTGAGTGCTCCCACTGTCAGGTGTACCTGCTGGTTATAGGGAAGCCATGGGCTGAAATGAATGGACAGGTGAGTGCTCCCACTGCCAGGTGTAGCTGATGGTTATAGGGTAGCCATGGGCTGAGATGAATGGACAGGTGAGTGCTCCCATTTCCAGGTGTACCTGCTGGATATAGGGTAGCCATGGGCTGAGATGAATGGACAGGTGAGTGCTCCCATTGCCAGGTGTACCTGCTGGTTATAGGGTAGCCATGGGCTGAGATGAATGGACAGGTGAGTGCTCCCACTGTCAGGTGTACCTGCTGGTTATATGGTAGTCATGGGCTGAGACCACCAATAAGGCAGGGAGTCTATCTGGCTGTGACATTTATCTTATTATACAGTCATCCTTTCCCTTTAAGTGCTGTGTTGTGCAACCTGTGGCTGGCATCCAGGTGTTTACATTGAAGGAGTGAGCAGGTAGCTGTGCCCGGGGAAGGACTGAACTCTTCTGCGCCAAGTGAGCTCACTCTGCTGCACCAGCGCATCTGGTATTGTCCCTGATATTGCAACAGACGCTGTCAGTCTGCTCTTAGAAACTGTCGGTGAAATGTAATAGGATGAGAGATTCAGAAAGTGAGAGATTTGATAAGAAATCTCCAGTTAAAGTGGCAATTATTTACACCGCAATACCAGTTTCATTTCGCAGTGTAAATGATTGCCGCTTTAAAAAACTGGAGATTCCTTGGTACTTGTGTAATAACTGGCCACCCGATTTTGAGATCGGGTCGGAAAAAAATCTCATGCAACCAAATCGCATGCGATGCGATCAACGCGATTTTACCGCAAAATCGCGTCGCATCGCATCTGATTGTATGCCTTAAGTTAAGGCATACAATCAAATAATCGGGCGCCCAGATATTACACAAGTACCGATTTCTTACCAAATCTCTCACTTTTTGAATCTCTCATCCTATTACATTTCACCCTTTGCATCCAATGCATTTGATTGTATTATTCTGTTTACACCATAATGTCCAATGCCCTTATACTCAGACTCACAATCACAGTGTTACAGGCATTGGCATATTTATAATGGGTGCAAGGTGCGCAGTACAGGGGGGCTCACACACCACACACTCCACACTGATTTAATTATGGTTCCTTCTACGTCGGTCCAGCAGTGGAGCCCAAAATCACTGGGAAACTTCCAATGCAGGAAAATGGGTACTTGTGTATTATCACGGCTCCTGCGAAATCGTCCGCAAAATCGCATGAAAAATCGGATGCGATTTAGCGGACGATTTGCAGCCGATTTTCTGCAATATTCCATCCTTGCACACCGCCACTATCCAAGTTAGTCCGAAGAGTGGCGAGCGGACGCCGAAAACGTTCCTGAAGCGTGGCAAGCGGGCACGGATTACTTGACGTGTATTCCGCGTCCCCTCGCGGGGCTTGCTGCGCTCACCACGCTTCGGGATCATTTTACGCGTATAAAGTCAACTCCACGCCGACGTGGATAGTGGGGGTATGAACTTGGATACCACGCTTCGGGCTGACTTGGATAGTGGGGGTGTACAAGGATGGAATAGCATGCAAATTGGCAGGAAATAGTGGAAAATCGGCAGCAAATCGGTCGCAAAATCGCATCACGGATCAAACCGGCTGCAAATCTGCGGCTAAATTGTATGTGATATCGTATGTGATTTAGATTAAATCAGCGCCGTGATAATACACAAGTACCTGTTCATGCGCAATAAAGATGTCCGTGAACAGCTCGCGTGGGACCTGTGCAGGCTCCATGGCCTAGACAACCACAAATGCATCTGCGCACAAACATGGATAAGGACTGGTGTGTGGCAGCCTGTCACCATTAACATTACCATCGCTGTCATTTTCCAAATAAAATTATCTCAGGTGATAAAACATTGGCTGGGACTCCGGTTGCCGGTAGCTACAGCAACACAATATTTACTGCCGACGTGGGAGATTCCGGGGAGGACTATGCAGATTATCACAGCTCTCTGCCCGCTGACCAGCTGCAGCTTCAGGGTTATGGTGGTAAAGTTCTAATACTTTGGGTTCTAAATAGTTTTTTTATTCTTACGTTGCTTCAGTGTCTGATATTAATAGGTTCTATGACAACTTGATGGCAGATGGTACTAGGAATAGGCTCTCCTCTGGGTCTGGGCCATGGCAATGCAGGCGCAGATTGTGCTGTGGTACAGTATGTATGGTATGGGGGAACTGCGGCCCGGAACAGTGGGTATGGACCCCACAATAAGCTCCTCAATGTATAATAGAGTGAGCTCTTTGTCAGTAACATCTCACATTACTGTCCAAAAGTTGTAAGCCAACAATGTCCATCCCATTATATAACAGGCAGGTATTGTAAAGAAAAAAGGGTTTCACTGCGCTCAGGTTAGCTGCTCAATAAGGGAAGGGTTTACACAATATATTAGATTTAATCAAGCGCTTGTATGTAATAGCTGTGCATGCCGGAAAATGAGAAAATAAATAAAAAGAAATAAAAATAAAAAGAGACAAAAAAGTTATAAAATATAAACGCAATTAGCAGGTATTCACTTTGAATGTTTACAGCTCCTTTTGGAGCAAGTGGAGTTTTTTCCGTGGGTTTGTATACGTGGAGCGCACTTAGATGGAATAGCGGGGTTGGTTTGTAGCCCGGAGGTAGCTGTAGGTAATATTCAGGAGGGTGCGGAGGCCCTATCTGTCCCTAGTCTTACCTCTCCTTTAGATGTTTCTTAGGTATCGGTGTCTTCTCCGTCCCCGTCTTCTTGCGCCGTTTGCACGCTGCTGATCCGAAACCGGAAGTCACAGTCCGTGCTTGCGGTGGCTGCGGGTGTGCTGTTCTCACGTTTCCCTTTCTCCAATGCGTTTCAAGGCACTAGCCTCTTTGTCAAGGATGGTGGCTGATTGTTTGAGCCTTTGGTTTTATAGCGTTGTAGCTCTAAAAAAACTTTTCTTTTTTTTTCTCTTTAAAAAACTTTATTTGTCAAAAACGGAAGTCAGTCTCATTTTTGGCGGCATGCACATGGTATAGGATAAAATGAGGTTTTCAATAGGGTTATGTTTGGGGCAATGTATATATGGACAAAATATTATTTGTGGATGATATATATATATTAAGAATTGCAGAAAAAGATCTATAAGTGTATATAACGAAATTAGTGAAAAAAGTGAAAGGGGAATTATTTTAGAAAGGTTGCAAACTCGAAGTCTATATTAAGTCCTGGTTTTAGTGTTTGCAGTTCGTATATCCACTTTGATTCACGTCTTTTTGGGTTTGTCTGAGGGATCACCTCCTCTCCAGTTTGGTATTACTTTTTCGATGACGTTGATTTTTAACAGACTTGGATCTCTGTTGTGGGTTTCCAGGGAATGCTGGGAGAGGCTGTGTGTCTGGAGGCCTATTTTTATATTGTTTATATGCTCTCCTACTCTTATTTTCAAGCTTCTTTTTGTTTGGCCTACATACTGTAGGCCACACGGACACTCCAGTAAATAGATGATTCCTTTGGTATTGCATGTTATGAAGTTCTTTTGTTTAAATTCTTTTTGATTTTTGTTTGATTTGAACGACACAATGGGTTGTGTTTTTTTCTTTTTTGTAGTTTTGCAGTTCGTACAGTTTAGGCAAGGGAAGATCCCTTTCATGGTTGGTCCATTCTCCTCCTTCTCTAGGGGCAGATAGCTGTGTGTAAGGTGCTGTTTCATGGTTTTTGCTTGTCTGTAAATTATTTTTGGTTTCTGGTCTATGATGTCTTTCAGTTCTGTATCCAATTTGAGAATATGCCAGTGTTTGGTGAGGATTTGTTCTATTTCTTTATGATTGGAATTGTACTGTGTGATGTAGGTGACCAAGGGTTGTTGTTCTGGTGTCTTTTTGTCCTTGTATTTTAAAAGTTCGTTCCTGTCTAGTGTATTGTTTTTTTGTATTTCTGTTTCTAGGTGGCGTTCTGGATATCCTTTTCTTACGAATTTTGATTTTATTTCTCTGCTCTGTTCTTCAAAGATGTTTGCCTCTGAACAATTTCTTCTAATTCTTCGTATTTGTCCCCCGGGGATGTTTTTCTTCCAGTTCATATGGTGGTTGCTCTGGAATGGTAAATAATTGTTACCATCCACCTCTTTCGTATATGTTTTTGTCATGATGGTACTGTCTTTGATATATATTTCGAGGTCTAGAAAGGTGATTGTTTCTTCATTTGATTCTGTGGTAAATTCCAATCCACAGTTATTGTTATTCATGTGGATCTGGAATTGTTTTAAATCTGTAGCGGTGCCCCTCCATATAAAGAACACGTCGTCTATGTATCTATGCCAACAGATGATATTTTTGGCATAGATGTTGTTGTTCCATATGTTTGACTCCTCCCATTCTGCCACAAAAAGATTTGCATAAGATTGTGCAAAAGATGTGCCCATCGCTGTGCCTTTTGTTTGTATATAAAAGTCTCCTTCGTGCCAGAAATAGTTATTGTTGAGAATGAAGTCAATTTGTTCCATAATGAATCATATCACTGCTATACTGACATCACTATGGTAAAGATGCGAGCCAGCAATGTCCATCCCCATTATATAACAAGCAGGTATGCATCACTGCATCACTGCTATACTGACATCACCATGGTAAACATGTAAGCCAACAATGTCCATCCCATTATATAACAGGCAGGTATGCATCACTGCTATACTGACATCACTGTGGTAAAGACGTGAGCCAGCAATGTCCATCCCCATTATATAACAGGCAGGTATGCATCACTGCTATACGGACATCACTGTGGTAAAGACGGGAGCCAGCAATGTCCATCCCCATTATATAACAGGCAGGTATGCATCACTGCTGTACTGACATCACTGTGGTAAAGACAAGAGCCAGCAATGTCTGTCCCCACTGTATAACTGCCAGGTATGCATCCTTGCTATACTGACATCACAGTGGGAACGATGTGAGCCAGTAATGTCTGTCCCCACTGTATAACTGCCAGGTATGCATCACTGCTATACTGACATCACCGTGGTAAAGACGAGAGCCAGCAATGTCCATCCTCATTATATAACAGGCAGGTATGCATCACTGCTATACTGAAATTACAGTGGTAATGATGTGAGCCAGCAATGTCTGTCCCCACTGTATAACTGCCAGGTATACATCACTGCTGTACTGACATCACCATGGTAAAGACGGGAACCAGCAATGTCCATCCCCATTATATAACAGGCAAGTAGGCATCACTGCTATACTGACATCACTGTGGTAAAGACATGAGCCAGCAATGTCTGTCCCCACTGTATAACTGCCAGGTATGTATCCTTGCTATACTGACATCACAGTGGGAACGATGTGAGCCAGCAATGTCGGTCCCCACTGTATAACTGCCAGGTATGCATCACTGCTATACTGACATCACCTTGGTAAAGACGAGAGCCAGCAATATCCATCCTCATTATATAACAGGCAGGTATGCATCACTGCTATACTGACATCACAGTGGTAAAGATGTGGGTACTTATGTAATATCTGGGCTCCCGTTTTTCTTATGAGACCACGTCCCCTCGCGGGGCTCGCTACACTCGCCACGCTTTGGGCACGGTGGCTCGCTGCGCTCGCCACACTATATAAAATCAAATCCATGCGTAGTTGGATAGTAGGGGTATGAAAAAATGGGGTGCATTTAACATGGGAGTCCAGATAATACATAAGTACCAAGATGTGAGCCAGCAATGTCTGTCCCCACTGTATAACTGCCAGATATACATCACTGCTATACTGACATCACAGTGGTAAAGATGTGAGCCAGCAATGGCTGTCCCCACTGTCTAACTGTCAGGTTTACATCACTGCTATACTGACATCACAGTGGTAAAGATGTGAGCCAGCAATGTCTGTCCCCACTGTATAACTGCCAGGTATACATCACTGCTATACTGACATCATAGTGGTAATGATGTGAGCCAGCAATGTCCATCCCCATTATATAACAGGCAGGTATGCATCACTGCTATACTGACATCACAGTGGTAAAGATGTGAGCCAGCAATGTCTGTCCCCACTGTATAACTGCCAGGTATACATAACTGCTATACTGACATCGCAGTGGTAAAGATGTGAGCCAGCAATGTCTATCCCTACTGTATAACTGCCAGGTTTACATCACTGCTATACTGACATCACAGTGGTAAAGATGTGAGCCAGCAATGTCTGTCCCCACTGTATAACTGCCAGGTATACATCACTGCTATACTGACATCACAGTGGTAAAGAAGTGAGCCAGCAATGTCTGACCCCACTGTATAACTGCCAGGTATACATCACTGCTATACTGACATCACAGTGGTAAAGAGGTGAGCCAGCAATGTCCATCCTCATTATATAACAGGCTTTTCTTTGTGAGGTAAGTTTCTATTTCTTTTATTTTCCCTCGACAAAAGAGCCTATAGTACAACAGAATCCGGCTTATTCATTTATGTGAGAATTAGCAACTTTTCATGTCGGAAGCTGCATATACCAGACTGTATCTGTACTACTTTGTGCATCTGCCTGACAGCTGATGTAAATCAATAGTCTCAAGTGTCTCTGTTAATGTGTTTTCATAAAATGTGACACTTCTGCCTTAATCATCCCCTGACAATCTATCAAATATCCATTACGGAGAAAGCTGGGACCCCAAGAGCACCGAGACCATGATCTCTCCATCCTCAGTTCCTCCATATCTCAGTCGTGTTGTGCTGGTAGTGTAGAGAAATAGATTCCTATAATTGTTCTAGCTGCTGATACAGATGAGACCATTGACCCGTGTGCATATGGGAGCTAACTTTTACAGCCCGTGTTCTCTATAGCCAGTGCCTGTCTGTGTGACCACTACATCATGTGGAGGAGAATGTTGTGGGAAGCCCTAGTGTCATAGAGACAGTGGTGGGAGAAACAGAGAGACACAGGGCCAGATGTACTAAGCTTGAAAAGTGATAAAGTGGAGAGTGATAAACCACCAGCCAATCAGCCGATCGGCGGGTACGCACATTGTAAATGATACACGGAATGATTTGAACGATTGATCGGGAACACCCTTATCATGCTTCAAATCATTTTGTGTGTATGCACCTTAAGAATGCAAGGCAGCACCCCCTAATTCTGACTGCTCGCCTGCAGCGCACCAGCTACCCCTCTTCGCTCAGGGACACAGTTCACCCAGGCCCCAATTTATTTATTAATTAACAGTTTCTTATATAGCAGCACTGTACAGAGTATAGTTGAATATTCACATCAGTCCCTGCCCCAGTGGAGCTTACAATCTATATTTCCTACCACATGTACACACACACACAGACATTCTAGGGGTAACTTTGTTAGAAATCCAGTATATTTTCGGATTTTGGGAGGAAACCGGAGTACCCGGAGGAAACCCACGCAAGTACGGGGAGAATATACAAACTCTGCACAGTTAGAGCCATGGTGGGAATCAAACTCATGACCTCAGTGCTGTGAGGCAGTAATGCTAACCATTACACCATCCGTACTGCCCCGTATATATAACACATGGTGGGAATAGAACCAATGACCTCAGCGCTGTGAGGAAGTAATGTAACCATTACACCATCCGTACTGCCCCGTATATATAACACATGGTGAGGATAGAACCCATGACCTCAGCGCTGTGAGGCAGTAATGTAACCATTACACCATCCGTACTGCCCCGTATATATAACACATGGTGGGAATAGAACCCATGACCTCAGCGCTGTGAGGCAGTAATGCTAACCATTACACCATCCGTACTGCCCCGTATATATAACACATGGTGGGGATAGAACCCATGACCTGAGCGCTGTGAGGCAGTAATACTAACCATTACACCATCCGTACTGCCCCGTATATATAACACATGGTGGGGATAGAACCCATGACCTCAGCGCTGTGAGGCAGTAATGTAACCATTACACCATCCGTACTGCCCCGTATATATAACACATGGTGGGAATAGAACCCATGACCTCAGCGCTGTGAGGCAGTAATGCTAACCATTACACCGTCCGTACTGCCCCGTATATATAACACATGGTGGGAATAGAACCTATGACCTCAGTGCAGTGAGGCAGTAATGCTATAACCATTACACAACCCGTACTGCCCCATATATATATATATATAACACATGGTGGGGATAGAACCCATGACCTCAGCGCTGTGAGGCAGTAGTGTAACCATTACACCGTCCGTACGGCCCCGTATATATAACACATGGTGGGGATAGAACCCATGACCTCAGTGCTGTGAGGCAGTAGTGTAACCATTACACCGTCCGTACTGCCCCGTATATATAACACGTGGTGGGGATAGAACCCATGACCTCAGCGCTGTGAGGCAGTAATGCTAACCATTACACCGTCCGTACTGCCCCGTATATATAACACATGGTGGGGATAGAACCCATGATCTCAGTGCTGTGAGGCAGTAATATAACCATTACACCATCCGTACTGCCCCGTATATATAACACATGGTGGGAATAGAACCCGTGACCTCAGCGCTGTGAGGCAGTAATGTAACCATTACACCGTCCGTACTGCCCTGTATATATAACACATGGTGGGGATGGAACCCATGACCTCAGTGCTGTGAGGCAGTAATATAACCATTACACCGTCCGTACTGCCTGTGTATATATAACACATGGTGTGGATAGAACCCATGACCTCAGTGCTGTGAGGCAGTAATACTAACCATTACACCATCCGTACTGCCCGTATATATAACACATGGTGGGAATAGAACCCATGACCTCAGCACTGTGATGCAGTAATGTTACCATTACACCGTCCGAGCTGCCCTGTATATATAACACATGGTGGGGATAGAACCCATGACCTCAGCACTGTGAGGCAGTAATGCTAACCATTACACCGTCCGTACTGCCCCGTATATATAACACATGGTGGGAATAGAACCCATGACCTCAGCGCTGTGAGGCGGTAATGCTGACCATTACACCGTCCGTACTGCCCCGTATATATAACACATGGTGGGGATAGAACCCATGACCTCAGCACTGTGAGGCAGTAATGCTAACCATTACACCGTCCGTACTGCCCCGTATATATAACACATGGTGGGGATAGAACCCATGACCTCAGTGCTGTGAGGCAGTAATGCTAACCATTACACCATCCGTACTGCCCTGTATATATAACACATGGAGGGGATAGAACCCATGACCTCAGCGCTGTGAGGCAGTAATGTAACCATTACACCATCCGTACTGCCCCGTATATATAACACATGGTAGGGATAGAACCCATGACCTCAGTGCTGTGAGGCAGTAATGTAACCATTACACCATCTGTACTGCCCCATATATATATATAACACATGGTGGGGATAGAACCCATGACCTCAGTGCTGTGAGGCAGTAATGCTAACCATTACACCATCCGTACTGCCCCGTATATATATAACACATGGTGGGAATAGAACCCATGACCTCAGCGCTGTGAGGCAGTAATGTAACCATTACACCGTCCGTACTGCCCTGTATATATAACACATGGTGGGGATAGAACCCATGACCTCAGCGCTGTGAGGCAGTAATGGCCACAGCACCCATCTGGAAGCTGAGCACCCTCATGTCCGGTTCTCCATGCACCATCCTCTTGTACATTTCCTGACCAGCCGGCTATACGATGTTCCTATAACTGAGGAAAGCGAATGATAATTGCTGTCTGTAGGAGGGATCGCCCAGGCAATAAGTGCTGGATTTATTATCAGTAGGGAGCCTGAGAACCGCATTATCCGTGGGCAGCACAAAATGAAACGAGCCTGGATACATTATACGGAATGAAGTGTGATTGTGTTGGGGAAGATGATGAATACAGTAACGAGGAGGGGAAAGCAGCGCTCGTTTATCATAATGATCCCAAATGCGCCAGGTTATGCAAATTGGAACACTTTAAACTCCAAACTTAATTCTAAGGAATCTAAATACTTCTTTAATGCTGGCTAGGTGGGGATGGAGCGGAGAGATGCTTCGTCTCGATATGGTACGGCGGTGACTCAAGCCGCGCTCGCCAGCTGCCGAAAACTTTAATAAAGCAGGATGGGGAGAGCTGGCTGTTCTACTATAACCGCCTTAAAGTTTTAAGAAACAGATTTAATCATCCCTAGAAAATCCATTATCAGTAATACAAGTAATATACGTGTGTGCAGCCACCCGTCACTTGTGTCAGGAAGGGACAACGCGGCGGTACAAAGGCATTTCTCATTTCCCACTTCCTTCCCCTGGGGGTGCAGAATTATACAGATCCATTCCGCGTGCTAAAACTGCAGAAGACAGATAAGGGCGTCGCGGTGGCGCCATTCTGGGAGTCCGAGGAATTCTTCTTATTGCATTTTACAATTTAAGGATGAGCATTAGGCAAAGAAAAATAATAGCTGCAATGAGAATAAGACTGACGGGGGAGGGGGGGGGGAGGGTTGGGGCAACAGGGCTCCAGATGTAACGGGCAATCAAATCCTCACACTACTCATATAGGGCCGGATTCAGCAAGGCTCGCTAGCAAGCCCTTAAATGCCAACCACTGCCCGGCCAAATGCCCACTCCATCGGGGCTGGGGCCGAATTCGGATCCTGAATATGCCCCATAGGGTGACATTTAATGGGATGCGATTTTTAGTAAGGTTCTAAAATTATTGCATTTTCCGATATCAGTACAACAGTAACAGTACAACTTTACTACACACATAGCCCACTCATACATACCTCCCAACTGTCCCGGTTTTTGGGATGTTCTCGCATCCCTCCCGCGGACAGCAGTGCCCCGCAGCGGGGGGGTGGGGGGGGAGTTCGCAGTCCCCCTGTCATCCGTGAATAGACATTGTGCGCATGTGCACAGCATCTATTCTTGCCAGAGCCGGCCCTAGCCTAAATGACGCCCTAGGCAAGATTTTGACTGTTGCCCCCTAGCACCGCCACTAGTTCCATCTCTGACCCTGCTCCCCTTTCCCAGCACCATCATCATCATAGCAGTCATCATTTTGGTGTCCCTACCCGCAATATTTTAAATACAACCAGCGCACCCATTCGGTGCCTTTTTAGCTGAAAATTCATCTTATTTGCAATGTTATGACCAGCACACACACGGAGCTTCTGATGAGTAAAATGATATGCAGCATGCCTATATTCTGTGTGCGACTGTGGCTGTACCTGCATACGGAATGCTATGTTACAGTAATTTCCATGAATACACTATTTCATATGCAGATACAGCCTCACTAACACACAGAATATAGGCATGCTGCATATCATTTTAATCAGCAGAAGCTGCTGATGCCCCTAGGCATTCCAAATGCCCTAGGCAATTGCCTAGTTGGCCTATGCCTAAGGCCGGCTCTGATTCTTGCAGCCAGAGGGGCCCGGGGCTGGCCAGCAGCTGACAGAGCTGTGGGGCATGCCCCCACAGTGGCGGGAAATGGGGGCATGGCCTCGCGACAGCACCGCAAGTACAGACCATGCCCCCTTTTTCACTAGGCCATGCCCCAAAAAATTTGGCCTGTGACGCTGAGGTAACCTCAAATGTTAGGAGGCATGCTCATAGTATATTCACCTACACTATCTTGACTCGACGGATCGGACCCCTGCCCCACAGTCCGGTCCTGTCTGTTTGTTTACTGGCCCTGCTTGTCTATGTGTTTGTAACCAGTATTGTTTGCATTCCGGTTCTGTCCATTTGTCTGCTCACATTGGGGTTATTCTAGTTCACTCTTTCTGACAAAATCCTTCTTAGATGGACAAAACCATGTGCACTCCAGGGGGGCAGATGTAAAATGTGCAGAGCGAGTTAGATTTGGGTGAGTTATTTTGTTTCTGTGCAGGGTAAATACTGGCTGCTTTATTTTTACACTGCAATATAGATCTCACTTTGAAGTAAAACCCCACCCAAATCTAATTCTCTCTGCACAAGTTACATCTGCCCCACCTGCAGTGCACATGGTTTTGTCCATCTAAGAAGGATTTTGTCAGAAAGAGTGAACTAGAATAAGGCCCATTGTACTCAGGTACTAAAGTGGTTCACTGCCCAGTGTTTGGTAATCCCATGTCCAGTGCTGTGGTTCCCATGTATATTATCTGCCGCAGTGGTCCCATGCACAGTAGTGTGCTAAGTGTCTATTGTCCTGTGACTGGTCCTTCCTTTTGTTTCCCAGTCTGACTCCAGTCCTGTATTTGCCTTGTCCCACCTCCTGTAGCAGCCTTGTCCCTCTGTAAGACCTGGTGGTACCGGAGTGGGGGCGGACCTAATTCACCCTCACAAACTTTCTTATCTTTCTCTGTTTTTCTCCTTTTCACTCTCTTACTCTCTCTCATTTCTCTCTCTTTCTCTTTTTCTTTCTCTCTCTCTTTCTCATTTTCTCTCTCATTTTCTCTGGCTCTCAATCTCTTTTTTCTATCTCTTTCTTCCTCTTTTTACTTGTCTCTCACTCTTTCATTATTGCTATCTGTCTTTCTATCTTCCACTCTCTCTTTGTTTCTCTCTTTTTCTATATCTGTCTTCCTCTCTCTTTTTCTCTTTCACTATATTTTTCTCTCTTTTCTCCATCTTTTTCGTTCTTTCTTTCTCTCTCTCCTTCTCTCTCACTTTGTTTCTATCTTCCACTCTCTTTCTCTGTCTTTATCTGTTTCTCTTTCTTTCTCTTTCACTTTCTCTCTTTCTCTATATCTTTCTCTTTCTCTCTCTCTTCTTTCTTTCTTTTTCTCTCCCCCCCTCACTTTCTTTCTCTCTCCCTCTCTTTCTATTTCTTTCCTTCTATCTATCTTCCACTCCCTTTTTTCTCCCTTTTTTTCTGTCTCTGTTTCTCTCTATCTTTCTCTTTCTCTTTCTTTCACACTCTCTCTCTCTTTCTCCCTCTCTCTTTCTCTCTATTTCTTTCTCTTTGTCTCCCTCTGCCCCCCTCTCTCCCCTATATTATGTAATGTACTCTCTCTATCTTTCTTTGCTTTCTTTCTCCCTCTCTGCCCCCCAATCTCTATCTCCCCTATGTTGTATGTGATGTACAGAATACCTGCTGCTCCCCAGCGTCTGTCTGAGCCCCTGTAATAACACAGCGACTGAACGCGTCACCGGTTATAATACAATCTGACAGCTGAGTAGGATGGAAGTGAATGAATTGTGCTGCAGAATAATAGTATCCAATGCCACTGGAAGTATATTTAGACACATTCTTTTCCCATAATTGTAGTATTGAGGAGCAGGCGGGAGAATGATTCTGTAAGACAATATGACAATTACTAGTCCTACATACACAATACGCAAAAAGTCAATTTCTTCATTGTGTTCTTCACACTTCAGCTACTGTAATTGCGCAATGGCCAGAAGCGCCAACCTGCGCAGTATAAGATGTTACATTGTGTGATTTTGGCTGACACCCTTCACCTTCTGATACTGACACAGGAAAGCTCTGGGAAGTAATGATAAGTCTCTTACCTGGGGCCTGCGGACTACTTATACATAGCGTGGAACCTGGGTGTATAATGATAAAAGCAATAATGTCAGAGCTATTGCAGTACCACTTGTGGCCAGCAGATGGGACACAGAGCTAATCATTCCACCTTCACAGAATTCCCCTTATTTGGTGTCATTTGTTTGGGCTGCATAAGAGATAATGTATAACGTAGGCCGCGTTCTCTAATGGGGCCAAGACACAAAAAAAATGTTTCTATATATAAAAAAGTTACAAAATAAATAAATAAATCAAAGCAATAAAAATGATAATTGTCCTGATAATAATGATTATCTATAGGGATGACCCAGGCAGAGTGATAGTAGGGATACACTGTTACCATGGTTCTTGCTGTAGACCACAGGTTTTTAAACTTGGTCCCCAGGACCCCACACAGTGCATGTTTTCCAGATCTCCTCACAGAATCACAGGTGAAATAATTAGCTCCACCTGTGGATCTTTTAAAATGTGTCCAACAGTAATGATTGCAGCTGTGCACCTGCCGGGTGACCTGGAAAACATGACCTGTGTGTGGGGTTATGAGGATGGAGTTTGAGAAGCTGTGCTGTACACAATGCTGTGACCATGAGTGATGGAGGCAGAGGACACAGCTGCAGATGATCTCGCTAAGTACTGATAACAATAGGACACATCAGGACTTGCAGCATCTCTGGATGCACTTTGTGTGGTTCTCCCCCTGGTTCTCGCTCTGCTAATCCTGGCCTCAGACTCTCAATAATCGTATCCGCCCACAGACAAAGTAAAGTCGCGGTGACCTGAGGCGTCACATCAAGTGGCAGAGACGTGAGAGCGTCGGTAACAATGAGGAAGAAGAGGCTTTATTCTAAGTAATGGTGTTATGGGAAATATACTGCCCAGGTAGAGGAGCTCATGTGTATGGGCGACCTGAGGGCAATCTCACCCCCTTCCCCCTCCCCCAGTATCCCTTTATATCTTCCATAACTACCCCATTCACCCCGACAAATCCCTTTATCTCTTCCATAAGTCTCACCACCCCCTTCCCCCACTTACCCCTACACATACCATTATATCTTCCATGTCTCACCCCCCTTCCCCCACTCACCCCCACACATACCATTATCTCTTCCATGTCTCATCCCCCACTCACTCCCACCCATCCCTTTATTTCTTCCATAACTCTCAGCCTCTTCCCCCAATCGTCCCTTTATGTCTTCCACTAGTCTCATCCTCTTCCCCCCACTCACCACCACCTATCGCTTGATCTGTTCCCTTGGTCTCACCCCCCCCCCCCCCCTTATCCTCATCGGTCCCTTTATCTCTTCCATAAGTTTCAACTATTTGTTTTTTTATTCCTTTGCTCTTTGTTGCTCTTTTCCCTTATTCTCCACCTCTCTATCCCCCTCCCTCTCCCAATCTATCTGTCCCCCCTCCCTCCTCCAATATATCTCTATGACCCCTTCCTTCTCCCTCTCTATCTCTCCCTCTCCCAATCTATCTGTCCCCCCCCTCCCTCCTCCAATATATCTCTCTGTCCCCTTCCTTCTCCCTCTCTATCTCTCCCTCTCCCAATCTATCTGTCCCCCCCCTCCCTCCTCCAATATATCTCTATGACCCCTTCCTTTCTCCCTCTCTATCTCACCCCCTCCCTCTCCCAATCTATCTGCCCCCCTCCCCCCTCCCTCCTCCAATATATCTCTATGACCCCTTCCTTTCTCCCTCTCTAGATCACCCCCTCCCTCTCCCAATCTATCTGTCCCCCCCTCCCTCCTCCAATATATCTCTCTGTCCCCTTCCTTCTCCCTCTCTATCTCTCCCTCTCCCAATCTATCTGTCCCCCCCCCCCTCCAATATATCTCTATGACCCCTTTCTTTCTCCCTCTCTATCTCACCTCCTCCCTCTCCCAATCTATCTGCCCCCCCCTCCCTCCTCCAATATATCTCTATGACCCCTTCCTTCTCCCTCTCTATCTCTCCCTCTCCCAATCTATCTGTCCCCCCCCCCCCTCCAATATATCTCTATGACCCCTTTCTTTCTCCCTCTCTATCTCACCCCCTCCCTCTCCCAATCTATCTGCCCCCCCCCCTCCCTCCTCCAATATATCTCGGTGACCCCTTTCTTTCTCCCTCTCTAGATCACCCTCTCCCTCTCCCAATCTATCTGTCATCCTTCCTCTCTCGCTCTCCATCTCCCAATCTCTCTCCCTGTTCCTCTTCCTCTCCATCTCTTCCCCTCCCTCCCCAATCTCTCTCCCTGTTCCTCTTCCTCTCAGTTTGGGATCATTGGATCAACAGCAAATTGGTCGACATGCAGGAAGGACGACATGACTGTAGGTCAACATGGGTTAGGTCAACAGGGTCATTAGGTCGACACAAGCATTAGATCGACATGGGGAAGGTCGACAGTCAAAAAGTCGACATGGGGTTGTTCACATTTTTTGGTCCCGAATTTCTACACCAGGGGTCTTCAACCTTTAAGACAGCGTGGGCCACCTAAAAAAATCCAGTGAAGCCCGAGGGCCACTAAAATCGCCTACGGAATTTCGGACAGCCCCATAGAATCACAGCTCCCCTATAACGTCAGCACAGTCCTTCATAGATAGTTGGCACAGCCGCCCATACTCAGCACATAACCCCACACACACACACACACACACACACACAGTAATAGTTATCAGCAGCCAATTTGGGTTCCAGTGCAAACAGTAAAATATGTGCCCCCCGCCCATATATAATTTGATATTGAATAAATTGCATGCGCCGTAGGCGCGCTCCCAAAAATGGGTGTGACCTAATTATAAGGGGCGTGGTCTAATTATAACGAGTGTGAACTAGCAGGAAAACAATTACCTGACACCTCTTTTGCAACCTGCATGACCAGACATTGGTTACCGCAGGAATGGTCGTTGTCCTCACACGCTTAAGTTGACTGAAGGCTGCACAGTGACATATAAACATGAAGGCCCACACAGTGAAATAGTATGCCTCACAGATCAAACCCAAACAATGAAAGGCTACTTAAATCAATATACACTGTTACACTGTTTATCCGTAATGCCCATTACACATTGTACATCACACCATAGTGTCCATTAGACATTATGCCACACACCATAATACCTGTTGTACATTATGTCATACACCATAATGCCCATTACACATTATGCCGCACCGTGATGCCCATTACACATTAATCCACACAACATTATGCCCATTGCACATTATGCCCCACACTGATGCCCATTATGCCACAGACCATAATGCCAGCAGTACTCCTGCTTATACATATGATGCCCCAGCAGTGCCCCTCACCTAATGCCCTAGCAGTGCCCCTCACACAATGCCCCAGCAGTGCCCCTCACACAATGCCCCAGCAGTGCCCCTCACACACAATGCCCCAGCAGTGCCCCTCACACACAATGCCCCAGCAGTGCCCCTCACACACAATGCCCCAGCAGTGCCCCTCACACACAATGCCCCAGCAGTGCCCCTCACACACAATGCCCCAGCAGTGCCCCTCACACACAATGCCCCAGCAATGCCCCTCACACACAATGCCCCAGCAGTGCCCCTCACACACAATGCCCCAGCAGTCCCCCTCACACACAATGCCCCAGCAGTGCCCCTCACACACAATGCCCCAGCAGTGCCCCCCACACACAATGCCCCCAGTAATGCCCCACACACAATGCCCCAGCAGTGCCCCTCACACACAATGCCCCAGCAGTGCCCCTCACACACAATGCCCCAGCAGTGCCCCTCACACACAATGCCCCAGCAGTGCCCCTCACACAATGCCCCAGCAGTGCCCCTCACACACAATGCCCCAGCAATGCCCCTCACACACAATGCCCCAGCAGTGCCCCTCACACACAATGCCCCAGCAGTGCCCCTCACACACAATGCCCCAGCAGTCCCCCTCACACACAATGCCCCAGCAGTGCCCCTCACACACAATGCCCCAGCAGTGCCCCCCACACACAATGCCCCCAGTAATGCCCCACACACAATGCCCCCAGTAATGCCTGCAGCTTTGCCAGGTCCCCTGCTCCCGCCAGATGTACCTCCTCATCCTGCAGCTTTGACGGGTCACCTGCTTCCACCATCCATGCCTCCTCCTGCAGTTTCGCCGGGTCCCCTCCGCCAGCTGTGCCTCCTCCTCCTGCAGTTCCAGTGCCGGGTCCCCTGCTCCCGCCAGCTGCGTCTCCTCCTCCCGCAGCTTCGCCGGGTCCCAACTCCCCAGCTCGTGACCAGACGTGCCTCCTCCTCCCTCAGCCGCGCTGGATCCACTCCTCTGCCCTGCCTGCAGCCAATGGAAATCGGGTAGGCGGCACCCAAGGGGACTCCATTACACTGCCTCCCTCGGCAGCATTTTCTTTTACTTAAAAAAAAAAAAAATCCTGTGCATGGCGGGCCGGGGGGCAGGGGGCCACTGAGATCAGCTCCGCGGGCCACTCGTGGCCCGCGGGCCATGGGTTGAAGACCCCTGTTCTACACAGTCGACATGGACACTGAAACGTAGTACCGCTTTCCGTGCTCGCCATGCTTCGGGCACGGTGCCTCTGTATGCTTGGCACACTATTTTGTTCTCCCACCACGCCCTAGTGGATGGTAGGGCATGAAATACCGCCTGACGGCACATGTCGGCTCAAAAAAAAGTGAAAAACCCCATGTCGGCCTTTCCCCATGTCAACCTAATGCTTGTGTCGACCTAATGACACTGTCAACCTAACCCATGTTGACCTACAGTCATGTTGACCTTCCTGCATGTCAACTTTAATGGATGTCGACCTAAATGCATGTCAACCTAATGGTGTCAACCTAATGCTTGTGGACCATCATGCTGTAGACCTAGTGACCGTATCCCTCTTTCTCTCTATCTCTTCCCCCAACCGTCCCTTTATCTCTTCCATAAGTTTCAACCAATTTCCCCCTCTATTAGTTTTTCTATTCCTCTGCTCTTTTTCCTCCTTCTCCATCTCCTTTCCTATCTCCCCCTCCCTCCCTCTCCCGATCTATCTATCCACCCCCTCCATCCCTCCTCCAATATATCTCTCTGTCCCCTTCCCTTCTCCCTCTCCCGATCTATCTATCCACCCCCTCCTCTTCTCCCTCTCCATCCCTCCTCCAATATATCTCTCTGTCCCTTTCCTATCTCCCCCTCCCTCTCTCTCCCTCTCTATCTCACCCCCTCCCTCTCCCAATCTATCTCTGTCCCCCTTCCCTTCTCCCTCTCCTGATCTATCTATCCACCCCCTCCTTTTATCCCTCTCCATCCCTCCTCCAATATATCTCTCTGTCCCCTTCCTTTCTCCCTCTCTATCTCACCCCCTCCCTCTCCCAATCTATCTCTGTCCCCCTTTCCTTCTCCCTCTCCATACCTCCCACTCCCAATATATCTCTTCCCCTCCCTCCCCAGTCTATCTCTCCTGAGCTATCTCTCAGTCCCTCTTCCTCTCTGTCTCTCTTCATCTCTCCCTCTCCCAATCTATCTCTTCATCCCCCTTCCCTTCTCCCTGTCCACCCCTCCCCCTACCTATCTATCTCTATCCCTCCTCCCTCTCCATACCTCACCCTCCCAATCTATCTCTGTCCTCTTCCCTTCTCCATCCCTCCCCCTCCATATCCCAATTACTCTGTCCTCCTTCCATTCCCTTCTCCCTATCCATCCCTTCCACTCCCGATCTATCTTTCCGTATCTCTTCCTCTCCATCTCTCCTGATCTATCTCCCCATCCCTCTTCCTCCCTCCCTCTCCATCTCTCCCCCTACCTCTCCCAATCTATCTCTGTCCTCTTCCCTACTCCCTCTCCATCCTTTATTCTCCCATTCTATCTCTGTCCACCTTCCTTTCTCCCTCTCTCACCCCTGCCTATTCCAATCTATATCTCTGTCCCCTTCCCTTATTCCTCTCCATCCCTCCCCCTCCTAATCTATCCTCATCCCCCTTCCCTTCTTCCTCTCCTCCTCTCTCTCCCAATATATCCTTCTGTCCCCCTACCCCTGTACTATATACACATGATACTGATCCCAGCAGACGCCCCCAGTGCCGGTGTCCCCCAATTACACTGATGTATGGGGGTACTATATACACACGTTACTGATCCCAGCAGACGCCCCCAGTGCCGGTGTCCCCCCATTACACTGATGTATGGGGGTACTATATACACACGTTACTGATCCCAGCAGACGCCCCCAGTGCCGGTGTCCCCCCGTTACACTGATGCATGGGGGTACTATATACACGCGTTACTGATTCCAGCAAACGCCCCCAGTGCCGGTGTCCCCCCATTACACTGATGTATGGGGGTACTATATATACGTTACTGATCCCAGCAGACGCCCCCAGTGCCGGTGTCCCCCCATTACACTGATGTATGGGGGTACTATATACACACGTTACTGATCCCAGCAGACGCCCCCAGTGCCGGTGTCCCCCCGTTACACTGATGTATGGGGGGTACTATATACACACGTTACTGATCCCAGCAGACGCCCCCAGTGCCGGTGTCCCCCCATTACACTGATGTATGGGGGTACTATATACACACGTTACTGATCCCAGCAGACGCCCCCAGTGCCGGTGTCCCCCGTTACACTGATGTATGGGGGTACTATATACACACGTTACTGATCCCAGCAGACGCCCCCAGTGCCGGTGTCCCCCCATTACACTGATGTATGGGGGTACTATATACACACGATACTGATCCCAGCAGACGCCCCCAGTGCCGGTGTCCCCCATTACACTGATGTATGGGGGTACTATATACACACGTTACTGATCCCAGCAGACGCCCCCAGTGCCGGTGTCCCCCCGTTACACTGATGTATGGGGGGTACTATATACACACGTTACTGATCCCAGCAGACGCCCCCAGTGCCGGTGTCCCCCCATTACACTGATGTATGGGGGTACTATATACACATGTTACTGATCCCAGCAGACGCCCACAGTGCCGGTGTCCCCCCGTTACACTGATGTATGGGGGTACTATATACACACGTTACTGATCCCAGCAGACGCCCCCAGTGCCGGTGTCCCCCGTTACACTGATGTATGGGGGTACTATATACACACGTTACTGATCCCAGCAGACGCCCCCAGTGCCGGTGTCCCCCGTTACACTGATGTATGGGGGTACTATATACACACGTTACTGATCCCAGCAGACGCCCCCAGTACCGGTGTCCCCCGTTACACTGATGTATGGGGGTACTATATACACACGTTACTGATCCCAGCAGATGCCCCCAGTGCCGGTGTCCCCCATTACACTGGTGTATGGGGATACTATATACACATGTTACTGATCCCAGCAGACGCCCCCGGTGCCGGTGTCCCCCATTACACTGATGTATGGGGGTACTATATACACATGTTACTGATCCCAGCAGACGCCCCCAGTGCCGGTGTCCCCCGTTACACTGATGTATGGGGGTACTATATACACATGTTACTGATCCCAGCAGACGCCCCCAGTGCCGGTGTCCCCCGTTACACTGATGTATGGGGGTACTATATACACATGTTACTGATCCCAGCAGACACCCCCAGTGCCGGTCTCCCCCCATTACACTGATGTATGGGGGTACTATATACACGTTACTGATCCCAGCAGACGCCCCCAGTGCCGGTGTCCCCCCCGTTACACTGATGTATGGGGGTACTATATACACATGTTACTGATCCCAGCAGACGCCCCCAGTGCCGGTGTCCCCCCGTTACACTGATGTATGGGGGTACTATATACACACGTTACTGATCCCAGCAGACGCCCCCAGTGCCGGTGTCCCCCCGTTACACTGATGTATGGGGGTACTATATACACATGTTACTGATCCCAGCAGACGCCCCCAGTGCCGGTGTCCCCCATTACACTGATGTATGGGGGTACTATATACACACGTTACTGATCCCAGCAGACACCCCCGGTGCCGGTGTCCCCCCGTTACACTGGTGTATGGGGATACTATATACACACGGTACTGATCCCAGCAGACGCCCCCAGTGCCGGTGTCCCCCCGTTACACTGATGTATGGGGGTACTATATACACACGTTACTGATCCCAGCAGACGCCCCCAGTGCCGGTGTCCCCCGTTACACTGATGTATGGGGATACTATATACACACGGTACTGATCCCAGCAGACGCCCCCAGTGCCGGTGTCCCCCCGTTACACTGATGTATGGGGGTACTATATACACGTTACTGATCCCAGCAGACGCCCCCAGTGCCGGTGTCCCCCCGTTACACTGATGTATGGGGGTACTATATACACACGTTACTGATCCCAGCAGACGCCCCCAGTGCCGGTGTCCCCCCGTTACACTGATGTATGGGGGTACTATATACACACGTTACTGATCCCAGCAGACGCCCCCAGTGCCGGTGTCCCCCCATTACACTGATGTATGGGGGTACTATATACACGTTACTGATCCCAGCAGACGCCCCCAGTGCCGGTGTCCCCCCATTACACTGATGTATGGGGGTACTATATACACGTTACTGATCCCAGCAGACGCCCCCAGTGCCGGTGTCCCCCCATTACACTGATGTATGGGGGTACTATATACACGTTACTGATCCCAGCAGACGCCCCCAGTGCCGGTGTCCCCCCATTACACTGATGTATGGGGGTACTATATACACATGTTACTGATCACAGCAGACGCCCCCAGTGCCGGTGTCCCCCCGTTACACTGATGTATGGGGGTACTATATACACACGTTACTGATCCCAGCAGACGCCCCCAGTGCCGGTGTCCCCCCGTTACACTGATGTATGGGGGTACTATATACACACGTTACTGATCCCAGCAGACGCCCCCAGTGCCGGTGTCCCCCATTACACTGATGTATGGGGGTACTATATACACACGTTACTGATCCCAGCAGACACCCCCAGTGCCGGTGTCCCCCCCGTTACACTGATGTATGGGGGTACTATATACACACGTTACTGATCCCAGCAGACACCCCCAGTGCCGGTGTCCCCCGTTACACTGATGTATGGGGGTACTATATACACATGTTACTGATCCCAGCAGACGCCCCCAGTGCCGGTGTCCCCCGTTACACTGATGTATGGGGGTACTATATACACGTTACTGATCCCAGCAGACGCCCCCAGTGCCGGTGTCCCCCCGTTACACTGATGTATGGGGGTACTATATACACATGTTACTGATCCCAGCAGACACCCCCAGTGCCGGTGTCCCCCGTTACACTGATGTATGGGGGTACTATATACACACGTTACTGATCCCAGCAGACGCCCCCAGTGCCGGTGTCCCCCATTACACTGATGTATGGGGGTACTATATACACACGTTACTGATCCCAGCAGACGCCCCCAGTGCCGGTGTCCCCCCGTTACACTGATGTATGGGGGTACTATATACACATGTTACTGATCCCAGCAGACGCCCCCAGTGCCGGTGTCCCCCCGTTACACTGATGTATGGGGGTAATATATACACGCGTTACTGATCCCAGCAGACGCCCCCAGTGCCGGTGTCCCCCCATTACACTGATGTATGGGGGTACTATATACACACGTTACTGATCCCAGCAGACGCCCCCAGTGCCGGTGTCCCCCATTACACTGATGTATGGGGGTACTATATACACACGTTACTGATCCCAGCAGACGCCCCCAGTGCCGGTGTCCCCCCGTTACACTGATGTATGGGGGTACTATATACACACGTTACTGATCCCAGCAGACGCCCCCAGTGCCGGTGTCCCCCCGTTACACTGATGTATGGGGGTACTATATACACACGTTACTGATCCCAGCAGACGCCCCCAGTGCCGGTGTCCCCCCGTTACACTGATGTATGGGGGTAATATATACACGCGTTACTGATCCCAGCAGACGCCCCCAGTGCCGGTGTCCCCCCATTACACTGATGTATGGGGGTACTATATACACACGTTACTGATCCCAGCAGACGCCCCCAGTGCCGGTGTCCCCCATTACACTGATGTATGGGGGTACTATATACACACGTTACTGATCCCAGCAGACGCCCCCAGTGCCGGTGTCCCCCCATTACACTGATGTATGGGGGTACTATATACACACGTTACTGATCCCAGCAGACGCCCCCAGTGCCGGTGTCCCCCCGTTACACTGATGTATGGGGGTACTATATACACACGTTACTGATCCCAGCAGACGCCCCCAGTGCCGGTGTCCCCCCGTTACACTGATGTATGGGGGTACTATATACACACGTTACTGATCCCAGCAGACGCCCACAGTGCCGGTGTCCCCCCGTTACACTGATGTATGGGGGTAATATACACACGTTACTGATCCCAGCAGACGCCGCCAGTGCCGGTGTCCCCCGTTACACTGATGTATGGGGGTACTATATACACGCGTTACTGATCCCAGCAGACGCCCCCAGTGCCGGTGTCCCCCATTACACTGATGTATGGGGGTACTATATACACACGTTACTGATCCCAGCAGACACCCCCAGTGCCGGTGTCCCCCCGTTACACTGATGTATGGGGGTACTATATACACACGTTACTGATCCCAGCAGACGCCCCCGGTGCCGGTGTCCCCCCGTTACACTGATGTATGGGGGTACTATATACACACGTTACTGATCCCAGCAGACGCCCCCAGTGCCGGTGTCCCCCATTACACTGATGTATGGGGGTACTATATACACATGTTACTGATCCCAGCAGACGCCCCCAGTGCCGGTGTCCCCCCATTACACTGATGTATGGGGGTACTATATACACACGTTACTGATCCCAGCAGACGCCCCCGGTGCTGGTGTCCCCACGTTACACTGATGTATGGGGGTACTATATATATACACACGTTACTGATCCCAGCAGACGCCCCCAGTGCCGGTGTCCCCCCGTTACACTGATGTATGGGGGTACTATATACACACGTTACTGATCCCAGCAGACGCCCCCAGTGCCGGTGTCCCCCGTTACACTGATGTATGGGGGTACTATATACACACGTTACTGATCCCAGCAGACACCCCCGGTGCCGGTGTCCCCCCGTTACACTGATGTATGGGGGTACTATATAAACACGTTACTGATCCCAGCAGACGCCCCCAGTGCCGGTGTCCCCCCGTTACACTGATGTATGGGGGTACTATATAAACACGTTACTGATCCCAGCAGACGCCCCCAGTGCCGGTGTCCCCCCGTTACACTGATGTATGGGGGTACTATATACACACGTTACTGATCCCAGCAGACGCCCCCGGTGCCGGTGTCCCCCCGTTACACTGATGTATGGGGGTACTATATACACATGTTACTGATCCCAGCAGACGCCCCCGGTGCCGGTGTCCCCCCGTTACACTGATGTATGGGGGTACTATATACACGTTACTGATCCCAGCAGACGCCCCCAGTGCCGGTGTCCCCCCGTTACACTGATGTATGGGGGTACTATATACACACGTTACTGATCCCAGCAGACGCCCTGGTGCCGGTGTCCCCCCGTTACACTGATGTATGGGGGTACTATATACACATGTTACTGATCCCAGCAGACGCCCCCCAGTGCCGGTGTCCCCCCATTACACTGATGTATGGGGGTACTATATACACATGTTACTGATCCCAGCAGACGCCCCCAGTGCCGGTGTCCCCCCGTTACACTGATGTATGGGGGTACTATATACACGTTACTGATCCCAGCAGACGCCCCCAGTGCCGGTGTCCCCCCATTACACTGATGTATGGGGGTACTATATACACATGTTACTGATCCCAGCAGACACCCCCAGTGCCGGTGTCCCCCCGTTACACTGATGTATGGGGGTACTATATACACACGTTACTGATCCCAGCAGACACCCCCAGTGCCGGTGTCCCCCATTACACTGATGTATGGGGGTACTATATACACACGTTACTGATCCCAGCAGACGCCCCCAGTGCCGGTGTCCCCCATTACACTGATGTATGGGGGTACTATATACACATGTTACTGATCCCAGCAGACCCCCCAGTGCCGGTGTCCCCCCCGTTACACTGATGTATGGGGGTACTATATACACACGATACTGATCCCAGCAGACGCCCCCAGTGCCGGTGTCCCCCCGTTACACTGATGTATGGGGGTACTATATACACATGTTACTGATCCCAGCAGACGCCCCCAGTGCCGGTGTCCCCCCGTTACACTGATGTATGGGGGTACTATATACACGTTACTGATCCCAGCAGACGCCCCCAGTGCCGGTGTCCCCCCATTACACTGATGTATGGGGGTACTATATACACATGTTACTGATCCCAGCAGACACCCCCAGTGCCGGTGTCCCCCCGTTACACTGATGTATGGGGGTACTATATACACACGTTACTGATCCCAGCAGACACCCCCAGTGCCGGTGTCCCCCATTACACTGATGTATGGGGGTACTATATACACACGTTACTGATCCCAGCAGACGCCCCCAGTGCCGGTGTCCCCCATTACACTGATGTATGGGGGTACTATATACACATGTTACTGATCCCAGCAGACCCCCCAGTGCCGGTGTCCCCCCCGTTACACTGATGTATGGGGGTACTATATACACACGATACTGATCCCAGCAGACGCCCCCAGTGCCGGTGTCCCCCCCGTTACACTGATGTATGGGGGTACTATATACACATGTTACTGATCCCAGCAGACGCCCCCAGTGCCGGTGTCCCCCCGTTACACTGATGTATGGGGGTACTATATACACATGTTACTGATCCCAGCAGACGCCCCCAGTGCCGGTGTCCCACATTACACTGATGTATGGGGGTACTATATACACACGTTACTGATCCCAGCAGACGCCCCCAGTGCCGGTGTCCCACATTACACTGATGTATGGGGGTACTATATACACACGTTACTGATCCCAGCAGACGCCCCCAGTGCCGGTGTCCCACATTACACTGATGTATGGGGGTACTATATACACGTTACTGATCCCAGCAGACGCCCCCAGTGCCGGTGTCCCACATTACACTGATGTATGGGGGTACTATATACACATGTTACTGATCCCAGCAGACGCCCCCAGTGCCGGTGTCCCCCCGTTACACTGATGTATGGGGGTACTATATACACACGTTACTGATCCCAGCAGACGCCCCCAGTGCCGGTGTCCCCCCGTTACACTGATGTATGGGGGTACTATATACACGTTACTGATCCCAGCAGACGCCCCCAGTGCCGGTGTCCCACATTACACTGATGTATGGGGGTACTATATACACATGTTACTGATCCCAGCAGACGCCCCCAGTGCCGGTGTCCCCCCGTTACACTGATGTATGGGGGTACTATATACACACGTTACTGATCCCAGCAGACTCCCCCAGTGCCGGTGTCCCACATTACACTGATGTATGGGGGTACTATATACACGTTACTGATCCCAGCAGACGCCCCCAGTGCCGGTGTCCCACATTACACTGATGTATGGGGGTACTATATACACATGTTACTGATCCCAGCAGACGCCCCCAGTGCCGGTGTCCCCCCCATTACACTGATGTATGGGGGTACTATATACACGCGTTACTGATCCCAGCAGACGCCCCCAGTGCCGGTGTCCCACATTACACTGATGTATGGGGGTACTATATACACACGTTACTGATCCCAGCAGACGCCCCCCAGTGCCGGTGTCCCACATTACACTGATGTATGGGGGTACTATATACACACGTTACTGATCCCAGCAGACGCCCCCAGTGCCGGTGTCCCCCATTACACTGATGTATGGGGGTACTATATACACACGTTACTGATCCCAGCAGACACCCCCAGTGCCGGTGTCCCCCGTTACACTGATGTATGGGGGTACTATATACACACGTTACTGATCCCAGCAGACGCCCCCAGTGCCGGTGTCCCCCCGTTACACTGATGTATGGGGGTACTATATACACACGTTACTGATCCCAGCAGACGCCCCCAGTGCCGGTGTCCCCCCATTACACTGATGTATGGGGGTACTATATACACACGTTACTGATCCCAGCAGACGCCCCCAGTGCCGGTGTCCCCCCGTTACACTGATGTATGGGGGTACTATATACACACGTTACTGATCCCAGCAGACGCCCCCAGTGCCGGTGTCCCCCCGTTACACTGATGTATGGGGGTACTATATACACACGTTACTGATCCCAGCAGACGCCCCCAGTGCCGGTGTCCCACATTACACTGATGTATGGGGGTACTATATACACATGTTACTGATCCCAGCAGACGCCCCCAGTGCCGGTGTCCCCCCGTTACACTGATGTATGGGGGTACTATATACACACGTTACTGATCCCAGCAGACGCCCCCAGTGCCGGTGTCCCACATTACACTGATGTATGGGGGTACTATATACACGTTACTGATCCCAGCAGACGCCCCCAGTGCCGGTGTCCCACATTACACTGATGTATGGGGTACTATATACACATGTTACTGATCCCAGCAGACGCCCCCAGTGCCGGTGTCCCCCCCATTACACTGATGTATGGGGGTACTATATACACGCGTTACTGATCCCAGCAGACGCCCCCAGTGCCGGTGTCCCACATTACACTGATGTATGGGGGTACTATATACACACGTTACTGATCCCAGCAGACGCCCCCCAGTGCCGGTGTCCCACATTACACTGATGTATGGGGGTACTATATACACACGTTACTGATCCCAGCAGACGCCCCCAGTGCCGGTGTCCCCCATTACACTGATGTATGGGGGTACTATATACACACGTTACTGATCCCAGCAGACACCCCCAGTGCCGGTGTCCCCCCGTTACACTGATGTATGGGGGTACTATATACACACGTTACTGATCCCAGCAGACGCCCCAGTGCCGGTGTCCCCCGTTACACTGATGTATGGGGGTACTATATACACACGTTACTGATCCCAGCAGACGCCCCCAGTGCCGGTGTCCCCCCATTACACTGATGTATGGGGGTACTATATACACACGTTACTGATCCCAGCAGACGCCCCCAGTGCCGGTGTCCCCCCGTTACACTGATGTATGGGGGTACTATATACACACGTTACTGATCCCAGCAGACGCCCCCAGTGCCGGTGTCCCCCCGTTACACTGATGTATGGGGGTACTATATACACACGTTACTGATCCCAGCAGACGCCCCCAGTGCCGGTGTCCCACATTACACTGATGTATGGGGGTACTATATACACATGTTACTGATCCCAGCAGACGCCCCCAGTGCCGGTGTCCCCCCGTTACACTGATGTATGGGGGTACTATATACACACGTTACTGATCCCAGCAGACGCCCCCAGTGCCGGTGTCCCACATTACACTGATGTATGGGGGTACTATATACACGTTACTGATCCCAGCAGACGCCCCCAGTGCCGGTGTCCCACATTACACTGATGTATGGGGGTACTATATACACACGTTACTGATCCCAGCAGACGCCCCCAGTGCCGGTGTCCCCCGTTACACTGATGTATGGGGGTACTATATACACACGTTACTGATCCCAGCAGACGCCCCCAGTGCCGGTCTCCCCCCATTACACTGATGTATGGGGGTACTATATACACGTTACTGATCCCAGCAGACGCCCCCAGTGCCGGTGTCCCCCCGTTACACTGATGTATGGGGGTACTATATACACGTTACTGATCCCAGCAGACGCCCCCAGTGCCGGTGTCCCCCCGTTACACTGATGTATGGGGGTACTATATACACATGTTACTGATCCCAGCAGACGCCCCCAGTGCCGGTGTCCCCCATTACACTGATGTATGGGGGTACTATATACACATGTTACTGATCCCAGCAGACGCCCCCAGTGCCGGTGTCCCCCCCATTACACTGATGTATGGGGGTACTATATACACACGTTACTGATCCCAGCAGACGCCCCCAGTGCCGGTGTCCCCCATTACACTGATGTATGGGGGTACTATATACACATGTTACTGATCCCAGCAGACGCCCCCAGTGCCGGTGTCCCCCCCATTACACTGATGTATGGGGGTACTATATACACGCGTTACTGATCCCAGCAGACGCCCCCAGTGCCGGTGTCCCACATTACACTGATGTATGGGGGTACTATATACACACGTTACTGATCCCAGCAGACGCCCCCAGTGCCGGTGTCCCCCCGTTACACTGATGTATGGGGGTACTATATACACACGTTACTGATCCCAGCAGACGCCCCCAGTGCCGGTGTCCCCACATTACACTGATGTATGGGGGTACTATATACACACGTTACTGATCCCAGCAGACGCCCCCAGTGCCGGTGTCCCCCCGTTACACTGATGTATGGGGGTACTATATACACACGTTACTGATCCCAGCAGACGCCCCCAGTGCCGGTGTCCCCCATTACACTGATGTATGGGGGTACTATATACACACGTTACTGATCCCAGCAGACACCCCCAGTGCCGGTGTCCCCCCGTTACACTGATGTATGGGGGTACTATATACACACGTTACTGATCCCAGCAGACGCCCCCAGTGCCGGTGTCCCCCATTACACTGATGTATGGGGGTACTATATACACATGTTACTGATCCCAGCAGACGCCCCCAGTGCCGGTGTCCCCCCGTTACACTGATGTATGGGGGTACTATACACACGTTACTGATCCCAGCAGACGCCCCCCAGTGCCGGTGTCCCCCCATTACACTGATGTATGGGGGTACTATATACACACGTTACTGATCCCAGCAGACGCCCCCAGTGCCGGTGTCCCCCCGTTACACTGATGTATGGGGGTACTATATACACACGTTACTGATCCCAGCAGACGCCCCCAGTGCCGGTGTCCCCCCATTACACTGATGTATGGGGGTACTATATACACACGTTACTGATCCCAGCAGACGCCCCCAGTGCCGGTGTCCCACATTACACTGATGTATGGGGGTACTATATACACACGTTACTGATCCCAGCAGACGCCCCCAGTGCCGGTGTCCCCCCATTACACTGATGTATGGGGGTACTATATACACACGTTACTGATCCCAGCAGACACCGTCAGTGCCGGTGTCCCCCCGTTACACTGATGTATGGGGGTACTATATACACACGTTACTGATCCCAGCAGACGCCCCCAGTGCCGGTGTCCCCCCCGTTACACTGATGTATGGGGGTACTATATACACACGTTACTGATCCCAGCAGACGCCCCCAGTGCCGGTGTCCCCCGTTACACTGATGTATGGGGGTACTATATGCACGTTACTGATCCCAGCAGACGCCCCCAGTGCCGGTGTCCCCCGTTACACTGATGTATGGGGGTACTATATACACACGTTACTGATCCCAGCAGACGCCCCCAGTGCCGGTGTCCCCCCATTACACTGATGTATGGGGGTACTATATACACACGTTACTGATCCCAGCAGACGCCCCCAGTGCCGGTGTCCCACATTACACTGATGTATGGGGGTACTATATACACACGTTACTGATCCCAGCAGACGCCCCCAGTGCCGGTGTCCCCCCATTACACTGATGTATGGGGGTACTATATACACACGTTACTGATCCCAGCAGACACCGTCAGTGTCGGTGTCCCCCCGTTACACTGATGTATGGGGGTACTATATACACACGTTACTGATCCCAGCAGACGCCCCCAGTGCCGGTGTCCCCCGTTACACTGATGTATGGGGGTACTATATGCACGTTACTGATCCCAGCAGACGCCCCCAGTGCCGGTGTCCCCCGTTACACTGATGTATGGGGGTACTATATGCACGTTACTGATCCCAGCAGACGCCCCCAGTGCCGGTGTCCCCCCATTACACTGATGTATGGGGGTACTATATACACACGTTACTGATCCCAGCAGACGCCCCCAGTGCCGGTGTCCCACATTACACTGATGTATGGGGGTACTATATACACATGTTACTGATCCCAGCAGACGCCCCCAGTGCCGGTGTCCCCCATTACACTGATGTATGGGGGTACTATATACACACGTTACTGATCCCAGCAGACTCCCAGTGCCGGTGTCACCCTCCATTACACTGATGTATGGGGGTACTATATACACACGTTACTGATCCCAGCAGACGCCCCCAGTGCCGGTGTCCCCCATTACACTGATGTATGGGGGTACTATATACACACGTTACTGATCCCAGCAGACGCCCCCAGTGCCGGTGTCCCCCCATTACACTGATGTATGGGGGTACTATATACACACGTTACTGATCCCAGCAGACGCCCCCAGTGCCGGTGTCCCCCATTACACTGATGTATGGGGGTACTATATACACACGTTACTGATCCCAGCAGACGCCCCCAGTGCCGGTGTCCCCCATTACACTGATGTATGGGGGTACTATACACACACGTTACTGATCCCAGCAGACGCCCCCAGTGCCGGTGTCCCCCCCGTTACACTGATGTATGGGGGTACTATATACACACGTTACTGATCCCAGCAGACGCCCCCAGTGCCGGTGTCCCCCCATTACACTGATGTATGGGGGTACTATATACACACGTTACTGATCCCAGCAGACGCCCCCCAGTGCCGGTGTCCCCCCGTTACACTGATGTATGGGGGGTACTATATACACACGTTACTGATCCCAGCAGACGCCCCCAGTGCCGGTGTCCCCCCGTTACACTGATGTATGGGGGGTACTATATACACACGTTACTGATCCCAGCAGACACCGTCAGTGCCGGTGTCCCCCCGTTACACTGATGTATGGGGGTACTATATACACATGTTACTGATCCCAGCAGACGCCCCCAGTGCCGGTGTCCCCCCATTACACTGATGTATGGGGGTACTATATACACATGTTACTGATCCCAGCAGACGCCCCCAGTGCCGGTGTCCCCCCGTTACACTGATGTATGGGGGTACTATATACACACGTTACTGATCCCAGCAGACGCCCCCAGTGCCGGTGTCCCCCCGTTACACTGATGTATGGGGGTACTATACACACGTTACTGATCCCAGCAGACGCCCCCAGTGCCGGTGTCCCCCCATTACACTAATGTATGGGGGTACTATATACACATGTTACTGATCCCAGCAGACGCCTCCAGTGCCGGTCCCCCCATTACACTGATGTATGGGGGTACTATATACACACGTTACTGATCCCAGCAGACGCCCCCAGTGCCGGTGTCCCCCCATTACACTGATGTATGGGGGTACTATATACACATGTTACTGATCCCAGCAGACGCCCCCAGTGCCGGTGTCCCCCATTACACTGATGTATGGGGGTACTATATACACATGTTACTGATCCCAGCAGACGCCCCCAGTGCCGGTGTCCCCCATTACACTGATGTATGGGGGTACTATATACACACGTTACTGATCCCAGCAGACACCGTCAGTGCCGGTGTCCCCCCGTTACACTGATGTATGGGGGTACTATATACACATGTTACTGATCCCAGCAGACGCCCCCAGTGCCGGTGTCCCCCCATTACACTGATGTATGGGGGTACTATATACACATGTTACTGATCCCAGCAGACGCCCCAAGTGCCGGTGTCCCCCGTTACACTGATGTATGGGGGTACTATATACACACGTTACTGATCCCAGCAGACGCCCCCAGTGCCGTGTCCCCCGTTACACTGATGTATGGGGGTACTATACACACGTTACTGATCCCAGCAGACGCCCCCAGTGCCGGTGTCCCCCCATTACACTAATGTATGGGGGTACTATATACACATGTTACTGATCCCAGCAGACGCCCCCAGTGCCGGTCCCCCCATTACACTGATGTATGGGGGTACTATATACACACGTTACTGATCCCAGCAGACGCCCCCAGGCCGGTGTCCCCCCATTACACTGATGTATGGGGGTACTATATACACATGTTACTGATCCCCAGCAGACGCCCCCAGTGCCGGTGTCCCCCATTACACTGATGTATGGGGGTACTATATACACATGTTACTGATCCCAGCAGACGCCCCCAGTGCCGGTCCCCCCATTACACTGATGTATGGGGGTACTATATACACATGTTACTGATCCCAGCAGACGCCCCCAGTGCCGGTGTCCCCCATTACACTGATGTATGGGGGTACTATATACACACGTTACTGATCCCAGCAGACGCCCCCAGTGCCGGTGTCCCCCCATTACACTGATGTATGGGGGTACTATAATACACACGTTACTGATCCCAGCAGACGCCCCCAGTGCCGGTGTCCCCCATTACACTGATGTATGGGGTACTATATACACACGTTACTGATCCCAGCAGACGCCCCCAGTGCCGGTGTCCCCCCATTACACTGATGTATGGGGGTACTATATACACACGTTACTGATCCCAGCAGACGCCCCCAGTGCCGGGTGTCCCCCATTACACTGATGTATGGGGGTACTATATACACACGTTACTGATCCCAGCAGACGCCCCCAGTGCCGGTGTCCCCCATTACACTGATGTATGGGGGTACTATACACACACGTTACTGATCCCAGCAGACGCCCCCAGTGCCGGTGTCCCCCCCGTTTACACTGATGTATGGGGGTACTATATACACACGTTACTGATCCCAGCAGACGCCCCCAGTGCCGGTGTCCCCCCATTACACTGATGTATGGGGGTACTATATACACACGTTACTGATCCCAGCAGACGCCCCCCAGTGCCGGTGTCCCCCCGTTACACTGATGTATGGGGGGTACTATATACACACGTTACTGATCCCAGCAGACGCCCCCAGTGCCGGTGTCCCCCCGTTACACTGATGTATGGGGGGTACTATATACACACGTTACTGATCCCAGCAGACACCGTCAGTGCCGGTGTCCCCCCGTTACACTGATGTATGGGGGTACTATATACACATGTTACTGATCCCAGCAGACGCCCCCAGTGCCGGTGTCCCCCCATTACACTGATGTATGGGGGTACTATATACACATGTTACTGATCCCAGCAGACGCCCCCAGTGCCGGTGTCCCCCCGTTACACTGATGTATGGGGGTACTATATACACACGTTACTGATCCCAGCAGACGCCCCCAGTGCCGGTGTCCCCCCGTTACACTGATGTATGGGGGTACTATACACACGTTACTGATCCCAGCAGACGCCCCCAGTGCCGGTGTCCCCCCATTACACTAATGTATGGGGGTACTATATACACATGTTACTGATCCCAGCAGACGCCCCCAGTGCCGGTCCCCCCATTACACTGATGTATGGGGGTACTATATACACGCGTTACTGATCCCAGCTCCCAGCAGAAGCCCCCAGTGCCGGTGTCCCCCCGTTACACTGATGTATGGGGGTACTATATACACATGTTACTGATCCCAGCAGACGCCCCCAGTGCCGGTCCCCCCCCCCCGTACAAGGCTGACCCTTATCCTGCAGCTGTGTGACTGTGGGTCCTGGTCACTTGGTATCTGTATGATGGGACTAAGAACAGGATTAGCAGAGTCATCAGACCCATCGCTAATATCTGTTTCTAGGTCACATTGTTCCCCTGCGCTGTGACACCGCTATTCTTCACCGCTCACCGTAATATCCATGAGGCTCACAGACAATGGCCCTTATTCTGGTAAAATTCCTTCTCAAATGGACAAAACCATGTGCACTGCAGGTGGGGCAGATGTTAATTGTGCAGAGAGAATTAGATTTGGGTGGGGGTTTTACTTCAAAGTGAGATCTATATTGCAGTGTAGAAATAAAGCAGTCAGTATTTACCCTGCACAGAAACAAAATAACGCACCCAAATCTAATTCTCTCTGCACATTTTACACACCCACAAATCGGTGATACCGCGCGCCCGCGTTGTTACCATTCTGAATCGCCATGAAAAGACAGATCTCCGTCCTCACACCGTACTGCTAGAAGTCACGAGTGAGGATGGCGCAGATGGAGCGCAGCTTAGTGTATGAATATTTTACAGGCCCGTCCTCAGTGATCCCTCATGCTACACGCAGATAGCTGCGGCCCGGGCACTGTACACCCTCGCTGCCAATCTCCATCCTCCGCTCCCATCCTGGCACCAGTGTCACAATAAAACCCCTTCTGTCTGAGATGAGCCTGTACAGACGCTGCGAATGTTTCCGGCCAATCACGTAATAAGGAAAGTTCTGTGATGTAATTCGGATCATACAGCGCTGCGCCAAGCGTTATCATTACATGTCCACAGCATAATATTCCCAGAACACAGGGGGATACCCACAAATATTAGGTACCCCCCATAGGTGATGCGATGCTGCCCGATTTACCAATTTCCGGAATGCAAAGCATCCCTGATATTAGCCCCATTGTGGTCCATGGGCTACACCTCATGGATTCTCCCCGAACCCCCTTTAGAAGTGGCCGCTGTGCTTGTACGTTACATGCTCATTGCCAGGGGTTACATGTCCGTTGTCAGGGGCTTCTTGTTCATTGCCAGGCACGCCTGAGTACCCGAAATCCAGCACTTCCGGGTATCGCTGTACGCGCTGTATGGGCTGCACTCTCCTGACAGATGCTAGAGGTCCAGTAGGATCAGTCTCCTCCAAGGTGGCGGCCATTGTTGGTGGGATATATTCACCAGATCTGCATAAAGCCAGATGGAAGCATCGTTACACCACTGTCCCAAAGTCACATTACAGTTTATATACGCAGTGATGTCATTGCGTCCTCTCAAGCAGAAAAATGTCACCATGGCCTGTAAATCAGATTGCAGCAATTATTTTGTGTCTCCCTTAGATTCTCCATTGATTATATGACACATAATCCCCCATCGCTCTGTTATAATCTCTGTGTGTCTATAGGAGGGGGGTAATGAAGGGACGGGGGGGGGGGAGTCAGCACAGAACTCTCATTCCGTTCCCTGGCGGTGATTTATAACCAGGCGAGCTCCATCATGTGAGTCAGTGTCAGAGCAATTCTCTGTAATCTGTGTGAGTCACTTTTGTGGCTGCGTACGGTGTAAGTACTGCAATATGGCAGCGCCGGGGATGTGAGGCACACCGCTATCCCAAAGAGCTTACCATCCATCGTATGATAAATAACAGTGGTTTCCCAGTCTGACAATGTGACGGGACCCAATTCCAGGTATGGGTAAAAACCGGACCGTGTCTTGTCCTGGGGGTGTCCTGTCCTGGGGGTGTCCTGTCCGGGGGGGCTGCCTGTGACACCTGTCACCAGGGAGAGGAGGAGGGGGAGAATAAAGCCTCCCTGTATGGTCCGGGCATGTAGCAAAAACCGTAACGGTCCGGACCACACGCGGAGGCTGTAATCTCCCCTTCCCCATGTCCCTGGTGAAAGCTATCACAGGGACCCCCCCCCCGGACAAGACACCCCCGGACAGGACACTACAAGCTCCGGACTGCAGATTTTGATCACTCAGGAGTTTCATGCTGGTTGCCAGGCGTTACATGCTCCTTTTAAGTGGTCCGGGGTCTTGTCCGGGTCCGGTTATTATATAGTCCCCCCAATTCCGAGTGTTACTATAACGTTCTGTAGCTGCTGCGATGTTGCACGGTCTGTGGCAAAGTCCAGAAATCCAGCTACAAGTGTCCAGGAGCTGGGACTCTGGGCAGACAGATATTATAGTAACCCAGGGCCTGATTCAGAGACTGGGGCTGCTGCATCCATTGTAGCGCCATCTAGCGGAGTCGCGGTAATATGGAAGCGCTAACTCAAGTCTTCTCCTTGCTGGAGAATGCAGGGCCTGAGACGCATTTCCTGCGCTCCGGTATTCAGGAGCTCCGCCAGCGGTTATAGACAGTCCACCATCGGCGCAGCATCGCATCCACCATCACTGCAGCAGACACAGCGGGGCAAAATTTACTAAGATTGAGGATTACAGCCATTCCGCGGTACAAACGGGTACGGCCGTAATCTACACAAAAATACCAATGGGGAATACAGCAGATTTACAGATAGAGCTGCTCTCATCTGTGCCATTCAGTGTGCATCAGCGCAAATGAGGCGCACGTATGTGTGAGTCGCTCGTGCGTCACTGTCCCAGCGAATGCTGCGCTGAGATGGGCAGACACGTCTCTGCTGCCCGCTGGGGGAAGTAACAGGTTCGTCTGAGATTGCCCAGATAGTAATTTCCCCACAGCGCCCTCTGCTGCCCGCTGGGGGAAGTAACAGGTCCTCTGAGATTACCCAGATAGTAATTTCCCCATAGCGCCCTCTGCTGCCCGCTGGGGGAAGTAACAGGTCCTCTGAGATTATCCAGATAGTAATTTCCCCACAGCGCCCTCTGCTGCCCGCTGGGGGAAGTAACAGGTCCTCTGAGATTACCCAGATAGTAATTTCCCCACAGCGCCCTCTGCTGCCCGCTGGGGGAAGTAACAGGTCCTCTGAGATTACCCAGATAGTAATTTCCCCACAGCGCCCTCTGCTGCCCGCTGGGGGAAGTAACAGGTCCTCTGAGATTACCCAGATAGTAATTTCTCCACAGCGCCCTCTGCTGCCTACTGGGGGAAGTAACAGATCCCAGTAGCGCACGCAGGGGGGGTTCTGAGTACCCAGAAACCCCCCCCCCCCCCGGAATCTAGACTGAAAGTTGAGGGTCCCCTCTTTCCAAGGGTACAAGAATTTTAAAAATCGGTCCTGGGGAACCGGAGATATCTGACTTCAAAGCAGTGGTTCCCATCCAAGCCTGTTAATTGCTATTCCCAGTCAGATATTTCAGGTTCTGTCTGACTTAGAGTTTTTCTGAGGGTATATTCCAAAAGCTGGGACTCTCCCCCTTTGAAGTACACTAGAAGCTTGTCTCTACTGATCCCAGAACCAAAGATATCAGTCTTACAGCAGCTGGTTACTGCTCCAGCTCCACACACCTGGTATGTAGTATTATATTCTCATTGGCAGATTGCTCTGCCTCCTGAACTTTGATCCCCGAGTCCCCAATACCATTTGGTAGGTGGGATTCTCTAATTTTTAATTCCATTTTAAGCTAAGAAATCTATTTCTGGGAACTGGAATAAGCATGAAACCCCTGGCAAGAAGCATGTAACCCCTGGCAACAAGCATGAAAACCCTGAAAAGGAGCATGTAATGCCTGGCAACGAGCAGGAAACCACTGGCAAGGAGCATATAACGCCTGCCAACAAGCAGGAAACCCCTGGCAATGAGCATGTAACGCCTGGCAAGAAGCATGTAACGCCTGGCAATGAGCATGTAACCCTTGGTAATGAGCATGAAACCCCTGGTAATGAGCATGTAACCCTGGGAGCACCTTGGTCTCGCTGGGGGTATAGATCCCGCTCACATCAGTTACCTATTATATATATATATATATATATATATATACTGTATGTTTGTGTGACGGCTGCGTTGTGCCGGTCACTGGCAGCAGCTGATACTTTGTGTATGTGACAGATGAGCACGTCACCGCTGCACATGTGGCGATGTATTTCTGGAAAGGTGGACGCAGGGCGCAGACGTGACATGCTGAGGTTTCTTGCATCAGTCACTGCTCCTCACTGTAGTCACTTCCGCTCCAGAAGATGCACGTTGGGATGACACGAGACGTGGCAGATGCCACTGTCTGACAATGAGTCATATGTCACTTACAGTTACTTTGATGTATGGAATGCATAGAGGTTGCGGCAGCTGCAGCATTGTGCTCCGGATAAACACTCGCATCCGATACGTACATTGGGATCCGCAGGGATTTAACCCTCCAGTCCCCACTGACACTGTATCGTGTTCTCACACAGGTGCCAGGACTCACCGTGTCACCCACATGTCATCCCATGCAGCGGATTCTTCCTGGCATCAGATCTAGTGGTCACCTCCCGGCACTGAGGTCTTCAGAGATTAGATCTGGCTCTGTATTGGTTTCCTGTAGATTAGTCCCCAGCAGGTCATGTTTTCAGGATTTCTGTCTGTGGTTGCAGGTGGGATAATTACAGTCCTACTGTTCTGTGCAGGATAACAGAAATCATGGGCTTGTTGGGGACAGAGGTGAGGAGGTCACCTAGAATGGGGGTTAGGTGACCTCCTACCCGGATATGCGTATTCATAGCCATCCATCCCACGTGGTATACTGCCGGCTGAATACACTAACAGCCGAATTCGGTTTACGAATGAAAACACCATGGATAGAACACGGCCGCATATGGCCATGATGTCTATGCTGTGTGCTTATTTACTATCATGCAAAGGAATGGATACGGTAATTCAACAGCAAATATGACTGGAAAATACTACTCGTTATCCAGGCATGAAGCCTACATGGATCAGTCACATCCATCACATCAGTCTATCGGACATATCAGTCAGATCCGTCATATCATTCACATCCGTCATATCAGTCATATCAGTCACATCATTCATATGTCATACGTCAGATCCATCATATCAGTCATATCAGTCACATCCATCACATCAGTCTATCGGACATATCAGTCACATCCGTCATATCAGTCACATCCGTCATATCAGTCACATCCGTCAGATCATTCATATGTCATACGTCAGATCCATCATATCAGTCAGATCAGTCACATTCGTCCTATCAGTCTATCGGACATATCAGTCACATCCATCATATCAGTCACATCCGTCATATCAGTCTATCGGACATATCAGTCACATCCGTCATATCAGTCATATCAGTCTATCGGACATATCAGTCAGATCCGTCATATCATTCATATGAGTTATATGTCAGATCCATCATATCAGTCAGATCAGTCACATCCGTCATATCATAGTTACATACTAACATAGTAATTATGGTTGAAAAGAGACGTTAGTCCATCGAGTCCAACCTATGTAACGTGTAACTACTGACGTGAGTAAGTCATATCTATAGGATTCCCTTAGTGGCCAAAATGCATCCAGTTTAAATTCAGTAACAGTAGTTGCTGTAATCACCCCACCGGCAATGAGTTCCAGAATGTTACTGCTCTAATGGTGACGAATCATCTTCTTAATTCAGTACGGAATTCCTTTTCCTTGAGCCTCAGTACATGGCCGCGTGTCCTAAGTATAGGCCTGTTACTGACCAATCATCTCTCAGTTCCATATGACTCCCAATCCTGTATGTGAACATACCAATCATATCACCTCTCAGCCTCCGATTCTCCAGTGAGAACATATTCTGCCTGGTATAACCTGTCTTTGTATTCTAGTGATTCGAGACCTGTTACTAGCTTAGTCGCCCTTCTCTGTACCTGTTCCAATTCACTTATGTCCTTTTTAAGGTGCGGTGCCCAGAACTGAACACAATATTCCAAGTGTGGTCTCACCAATGCCTTGTAAAGAGGCACTATCACATTGGCATCCCTTTGGAATCCATCCCCCTTTTAATGCATGCCAGTGTCCGGTTTGCTTTTGCTGCTGCACTTGAGCACTGTGCACTATTACCCAATTTTTCATCTGTCACCTAGCCCACATTACACTGTTACATCATAGTTACCTCCCCTCCTGCAGGAGACTCCCTGACATAGCAGCAATCTCCCTCTCTCCCTCATTAGTCTAGCAATCTCCCTCATGTCCCCTAGCCCACATTACACTGTTACATCATAGTTACCCCCCCCCCCTCCTGCAGGAGACTCCCTGACATAGCAGCAATCTCCCTCTCTCCCTCATTAGTCTAGCAATCTCCCTCCTGTCACCTAGCCCACATTACACTGTTACATCATAGTTACCCCCCCTCCTGCAGGAGACTCCCTGACATAGCAGCAATCTCCCTCTCTCCCTCATTAGTCTAGCAATCTCCCTCATGTCACCTAGCCCACATTACATTGTTACATCATAGTTACCTCCTCTCCTGCATTCTATAGTAAACTCCCTAACATAGCAGCAATCTCCCTCTCTCCCTCATTAGTCTAGCAATCTCCCTCATGTCACCTAGCCCACATTACACGGTTACATCATAGTTACCTCCTCTCCTGCATTCTGCAGGAGAGTCCCTGACATAGCAGCAATCTCCCTCTCTCCCTCATTAGTCTAGCAATCTCCCTCATGTCACCTAGCCCACATTACACTGTTATATCATAGTTACCTCCCCTCCTGCATTCTGCAGGAGACTCCCTGATATAGCAGCAATCTCCCTCTCTCCCTCATTAGTCTAGCAATCTCCCTCATGTCACCTAGCCCACATTACACTGTTACATCATAGTTACCTCCCCTCCTGCATTCTATAGTAGACTCCCTGACATAACAGCAATCTCCCTCTCTCCCTCATTAGTCTAGCAATCTCCCTCATGTCACCTAGCCCACATTACACTGTTACATCATAGTTACCTCCCATCCTGCATTCTGCAGGAGACTCCCTGACATAGCAGCAATCTCCCTCTCTCCCTCATTAGTCTAGCAATCTCCCTCATGTCACCTAGCCCACATTACACTGTTACATCATAGTTACCTCCCCTCCTGCATTCTGCAGGAGACTCCCTGACATAGCAGCAATCTCCCTCTCTCCCTCATTAGTCTAGCAATCTCCCTCATGTCACCTAGCCCACATTACACTGTTACATCATAGTTACCTCCCCTCCTGCATTCTGCAGGAGACTCCCTGACATAGCAGCAATCTCCCTCTCTCCCTCATTAGTCCAGCAATCTCCCTCATGTCACCTAGCCCACATTACACGGTTACATTTTTTGGGGAAAAGAGAGAGAGAGACAGATACATTTACATTGAATCATCAGCACCATTTCCCAGCACTTTACCAAGTATAGTATCTCTTACTAACTGCTTTGGGCTCATCTACATTTGGACATAAGTAATTGTAAAAGATTCCTCTCAGATGTAGCAGTACACACCCACGCTTCTAGGTGCCACGTTCACAATCTCTTTTCACTATCTCTCCATATATAAAACTAGACACGCCCTTTGGGAGATGCATGACACGCCTCCTCAATGGGGTGCTTTGCAAAATGATATTTCCAACTAAAATCTCCCTGAAACTAGTTTTCAAAAGTAGGCAAGTATGGTGTTATACTATGTGTGTATGTGTGTTATATGTGTGTGTGCATGCAGGTGCGAATTATCCGCATCGGTGAGGATAATGGGAGGACTGAGTGACTCATTAATAGGATTAGCGAGCGGAGGGGCTGACGGAGAAGCCACCTAATAAATAGTAATACCATCTTTAGCGCTCATTTACTAGCACCATGAAATGACAGCACAATGACAATAATGACTTCGCCGGCACGCTCAGACACTCCAGAAATATGCTATTTCTCTGTCACAATAGTTGCAGCGTAACACCCATTAATCACATTAAGTTATGCGGAATGTATGATCGTCTCGTTATCACAGTAATGTCCCTGTGCCCGAGAGTCGCAGCCAAATAATGACCCCATGAGCGGCGCCTGGTGATGGGAAGAGAGCACAGTTATTTGGTATAATTTAGGGCCATGACGTTGTTTAATGCTCAGTGTGAGTCAGTGCTGTCAGCGCAGCGCCTACGTGTTTGTCTGGAGGATGCAACTGTTAGCGCGTCCATATTCGGTTGCGTGGAAGTGTGCGGCAGTGACCGGGAATATATTACCACAGCGGAGAGCTCGCAGGGAGCACAGGTCACATGATAAATACTAAATGACACTCAGGAAGTGAAGAGAAATTCTTTCTTATTACAGAGATTGTCATCCAAACACACACGCGCGCACACACACTCACTCGCTGGGTCTTCTATACAAGCTGGTTGTTGCACTCTAAGGGCCTGATTCAGGGGTTCATGCTAAGTACACACATGACCATGTGGAGGATAAGCGGGTACAGTAATGGTGTGACCATGTGGAGGATAAGCGGGTACAGTAATGGTGCGACCATGTGGAGGATAAGCGGGTACAGTAAAGGTGCGACCATATGGAGGATAAGCGGGTACAATAAGGGTGCGGCCATGTGGAGGATAAACGGGTACAGTAAGGGTGTGATCATGTGGAAGATAAGCGGGTACAGTAATGGTGTGACCATGTGGAGGATATGCAGGTACAGTAAGGTTACGGCCATGTGGAGGATAAGCGGGTACAGTATGAGTATGACCATGTGTAGGAAAAGCGTGTACAGTAAGGGTGTGGCCATGTGGAAGATAAGCGGGTACAGTAATGGTGTGATCATGTGGAGGATAAGCGGGTACAGTTATGGTGCGGCCATGTGGAGGATAAGCGGGTACAGTAAGGGTGCGGCCATGTGGAGGATAAGCGGGAAGGGTGTGACCATGTGGAGGATACGCGGGTACAGTAATGTTGTGACCATGTGGAGGATAGGCGGGTACAGTAAGAGTATGACCATGTGGAGGATAAGCGGGTACAGTAATGGTGTGGCCATGTGGAGGATAGGCGGGTACAGTAATGGTGTGACCATGTGGAGGATAAGCGGGTACATTAAGGGTGTGATCATGTGGAGGATAAGCGAGTACAGTAATGGTGTGACCATGTGGAGGATAAGCGGGTACAGTAATGGTGTGACCATGTGGAGGATATGTGGGTACAGTAAGGGTGTGGCCATGTGGAGGATAAGCGGGTACAGTAATGGTGTGACCTTATGGAGGATATGCGGGTACAATAATGATGTGACCATGTGGAGGATAAGCGGGTATAGTAATGGTGTGACCATGTGGAGGATAAGCGGGTACAGTAATGGTGTGACCATGTGGAGGATAAGCGGGTACAGTAAGGGTGTGACCATGTGGAGGATAAGCGGGTACAGTAATGGTGTGACCATGTGGAGGATATGTGGGTACAGTAAGGGTGTGGCCATGTGGAGGATAAGCGGGTACAGTAATGGTGTGACCTTATGGAGGATATGCGGATACAGTAATGATGTGACCATGTGGAGGATAAGCGGGTATAGTAATGGTGTGACCATGTGGAGGATAAGCGGGTACAGTAATGGTGTGACCATGTGGAGGATAAGCGGGTACAGTAACGGTGTGACCATGTGGAGGATATGCGGGTACAGTAAGGGTGTGGCTATGTGGAGGATAAGCGGGTACAGTAATGGTGTGACCATGTGGAGGATAAGCGGGTACAGTAAGGGTGTGACCATGTGGAGGATAAGCGGGTACAGTAACGGTGTGACCACGTGGAGGATATGCGGGTACAGTAATGGTGTGGCCATGTGGAGGATAAGCGGGTACAGTAACGGTGTGACCATGTGGAGGATATGCGGGTACAGTAAGGGTGTGGCCATGTGGAAGATAAGTGGGTACAGTAATGGTGTGACCATGTGGAGGATAAGTGGGTATAGTAATGGTGTGACCATGTGGAGGATATGCGGGTACAGTAATGGTGTGACCATGTTGAGGATAAGTGGGTATAGTAATGGTGTGACCATGTGGAGGATATGCGGGTACAGTAAGGGTGTGACCATGTGGAGGATAAGCGGGTACAGTAATGGTGTGACCATGTGGAGGATAAGCGGGTACAGTAAGGGTGTGACCATGTGGAGGATAAGCAGGTACAGTAATGGTGTGACCATGTGGAGGATAAGCGGGTACAGTAATGGTGTGACCATGTGGAGGATATGCGGGTACAGTAAAGGTGTGGCCATGTGGAGGATAAGCGGGTACAGTAGTGCTGTGACCATGTGGAGGATAAGCGGGTACAGTAATGGTATGACCATGTTGGGGATATGCGGGTACAGTAAGGGTGTGGCCATGTGAAGGATAAGCGGGTACAGTAAGGGTGCGGCCAAGTGGAGGATAAGCGGGTACAGTAAGGGTGTGACCATGTGGAGGATAAGTGGGTACAGTAAGGGTGCGGCCATGTGGAGGATAAGCGGGTACAGTAAGGGTGTGACCAGGTGGAGGATAAGCGGGTACAATAATGGTGCGGCCATGCGGAGGATAAGCGGGTACAGTAAGGGTGTGACCATCTTGAGGATAAGCGGGTACAGTAATGCTGTGACCATGTGGAGGATAAGCGGGTACAGTAATGCTGTGACCATGTGGAGGATAAGCGGGTACAGTAATGGTGTGACCATGTGGAGGATAAGCGGGTACAGTAATGGTGTGACTATGTGGAGGATAAGCGGGTACAGTAATGGTGCGACCATGTGGAGGATAAGCGGGTACAGTAATGGTGTGACCATGCGGAGGATAAGCGGATACAGTAATGGTGTGACCATGCGGAGGATAAGCGGGTACAGTAATGGTGTGACCATGTGGAGGATAAGCGGGTACAGTAATGGTGTGACCATGTGGAGGATAAGCGGGTACAGTAAGGGTGTGACCATGTGGAGGATAAGCAGGTACAGTAAGGGTCTGACCATGTGGAGGATAAGCGGGTACAGTAATAGTGTGACCATGTGGAGGATAAGCGGGTGCAATAAGTATGCGGCCATGTGGAGGATAAGCGGTTACAGTAAGGGTGTGACCATCTTGAGGATAAGCAGGTACAGTTCTGCTGTGACCATGTGGAGGATAAGCTGGTAAAGTAATGCTGTGACTATGTGGAGGATAAGCAGGTACAGTAATGGTGTGACCATGAGGAGGATAAGCGGGTACAGTAATGGTGTGACCATGCGGAGGATAAGCGGGTACAATAAGGGTGCGGCCATGTGGAGGATAAGCGGATACAGTGGGTGTGGCCATGTGGAGGATAAGCGGGTACAGTAATGGTGCGACCATGTGGAGGATAAGCGGGTACAGTAATGGTGTGACCATGCGGTGGATAAGCGGGTACATAAATGCTGTGACCATGTGGAGGATAAGCGGGTACAGTAATGGTGTGACCATGTGGAGGATAAGCGGGTACAGTAATGGTGTGACTATGTGGAGGATAAGCGGGTACAGTAATGGTGCGACCATGTGGAGGATAAGCGGGTACAGTAATGGTGTGACCATGCGGAGGATAAGCGGGTACAGTAATGGTGTGACCATGTGGAGGATAAGCGGGTACAGTAATGGTGTGACCATGTGGAGGATAAGCGGGTACAGTAAGGGTGTGACCATGTGGAGGATAAGCGGGTACAGTAAGGGTCTGACCATGTGGAGGATAAGCGGGTACAGTAATGGTGTGACCATGTGGAGGATAAGCGGGTACAATAAGTATGCGGCCATGTGGAGGATAAGCGGGTACACTAATGGTGTGACCATGTGGAGGATAAGCGGGTACAGTAAGGGTGCGGCCATGTGGAGGATAAGCGGGTACAGTAAGGGTGTGACCCTGTGGAGGATAAGCGGGTACAGTAATGGTGCGACCATGTAGAGGATAAGCGGGTACAGTAATGGTGTGACCATGTGGAGGATAAGCGGGTACAGTAAGGGTGTGACCATGTGGAGGATAAGCGGGTACAGTAAGGGTCTGACCATGTGGAGGATAAGCGGGTACAGTAATGGTGTGACCATGTGGAGGATAAGCGGGTACAATAAGTATGCGGCCATGTGGAGGATAAGCGGGTACACTAATGGTGTGACCATGTGGAGGATAAGCGGGTACAGTAAGGGTGCGGCCATGTGGAGGATAAGCGGGTACAGTAAGGGTGTGACCCTGTGGAGGATAAGCGGGTACAGTAATGGTGCGACCATGTAGAGGATAAGCGGGTACAGTAATGGTGTGACCATGTGGAGGATAAGCGGGTACAGTAATGGTGTGACCATGTGGAGGATAAGCGGGTACAGTAAGGGTTTGACTATGTGGAGGATAAGCAGGTACAGTAATGGTGCGACCATGTAGAGGATAAGCGGGTACAGTAATGGTGTGACCATGTGGAGGATAAGCGGGTACAGTAATGGTGCGGCCATGTGGAGGATAAGCGGGTACAGTAAGGGTGTGACCCTGTGGAGGATAAGCGGGTACAGTAATGGTGTGACTATGTGGAGGATAAGCAGGTACAGTAATGGTGTGACCATGAGGAGGATAAGCGGGTACAGTAATGGTGTGACCATGCGGAGGATAAGCGGGTACAATAAGGGTGCGGCCATGTGGAGGATAAGCGGATACAGTGGGTGTGGCCATGTGGAGGATAACCGGGTACAATAAGGGTGTGACCATGTGGAGGATATGCAGGTACAGTAAGGGTGCGGCCATGTGGAGGATAAGCGGGTACAGTGGGTGTGGGATTGTGAAGATATTGCGAATGTGGCACCTAAAAGCAGGGGGTGTACAGCTACATCTGGGAGGAATCTTGTAAAATGACTTATATCCAAATGTAGATGAGCCCAAAGCAGTCAATATCCCGATGTCGGGATCCCGACTGGCCGGACCCAGACAGCATAGTGAGCGGAACTAAGCCCCTTGTGGGCACGGTGGCCATCAGGAACCCGGCTGTCGGTGTTTTGACAGTCGGGATCCTGACTGTCGCGACCCCGTCCGGCACCCGCTAGGAAATGGTGCTGATGATTCAATGTAAATGTATCTTGTCCCTTGTATCCTTTTCCCCAAAAAATGTAACAGTGTAATGTGGGTAGGTCAGTGGTTCTCAAACTCGATCCCCAACAGTGCACATTTTCGAGGTCACCCAGCAGGTACCATACTTGCCTACCCTCACGGAATGGCCGGGAGGGTCCCGCAAAACGAGTCCCCCTCCCAGCCCCCCAGGAAGGGGGGCAAGTCTCCCGCACTGGTTCCCCCTTCCCCGCGGTATAAACCCCCGAATTTTGCGAGTCCGCGGGTAGAGAGGGGGGCTAAAATACATACATACACACACACACACACACACACACACACAGTATACATATATACCATTAACATGAAACTCAGCAGGACCCCCTCCACCCCCCCCCCCCCAGGGCAGGAAACAGGGGGGTCAAAGGGGACACTCGTACCGGGCCCCGACCAGTTGAGGGGCCCCAAAGCTTTGAGGGACTCAGGGTCTGTAAGCATGACTGCCTAATCACCTGTCTGGCCACCCGTACTAATGATTTTAGTGACGCAACACACCAAACCACACAGCGCACAATGCTGTGCCCTCCCATCTGCCCGTCCCTATTATATTGCATTGTGAATATGAATTACCGGTAACTGTTTATTTCTGTTAATAAAGAAAATACATTCAATATGCAATGTAATAACAATCCGCATTCGGTGTTGGAGGGGGCCTCTGAGATATTAGTGTTCCGGGCCCCAAGATTTCTGTTGCCGTCCCTGCAGACAATTATAATTTGCAGAGCAGAGATGCATGTAGGGGTAAGTAAGCAATGATGCCACCCAGGGCGGAGGGCCTAGTGGGTGCCACTATAGCTTTCTGCTGGCATCAGAATTTCATTTGCACCCATAGTCTAGTAACTCCACCAGAGAGCCACCAGAGCCCCCTTAGGACACTCCTTCCTGGCATCAGTGGCTCCGCCTCCTCACTGTGACTTCCCAAATTAGGTGGAGGGGCAGGGACAGCACAGGGCAAATTTTGCCTTGCTACAGACCTGACGCTGATCCTCATCTGTTACCAAAATAATATTCAGATCCTTTCCCTGATATGCCCTTCTCATACCCCTTTCACAACCAGGGCCATCTTAACAGCAGTGTGGGCCCCTGGGCAACACAATGCACTGGGGCCCTTACCCATTCTCCCCTCCTAGGGTTGGGGGGTACTATCAGCAGTAGCTTTGATGTCCCACGGGTGGCAGGGGCTGCTCTATCTGCCATTCAACATGTAGGACCTGGAGCAGTAACTTCTGCTAATTACTCCTTTACTGCAGAGGTGGTGGGAGGGAGAACACTAACGTGTGGAAGGGGGCACTGAGCTGAATGAAGGGTCCCTTGTAAATGACTTCCAGGGAGGTAGAGGGTGTTTTATACGCAGGGGAGGGTTGGATAATGGAGTGGGCTTAATATTCGTTATTTTCTTGTGGAAGGGCAGCTTGTTTGACTGCAGATATCGCCATTATCAGGAAATAGATTTCTTAGCCTTCAATAGTATAAAAACCTAGAGTCCCAACTTTCAGGAGGTGCTGGGAACTTGGGGATCAGAGATCAGGAGCCAGAGCAAAAATAACAAAAATATAAAACTGCACACCAGACGTTTGGAGCTGGAGCAGGGACCAGCTGCTGGAAGGCTGATATCTCTGGTTCTGGGCATGATAGAGACAAGCCCCTAGTGTCGACAGAAAGGGGAGAGTCCCAGATTTTGGAATATACTCTCAGAAAAACTTAAGTCAGAAAGAATCTGAGAAATATGACTGGGAATTGCATTTAACAGGTCGGATGTGGACTGCTGCTTTGAAGTTGGATATCTCCAGTTCCCCAGGGCCGATTATTAATTCTGGTATCCCTGGAAAAAGGGGATCCTCAGCTATCAGCATAGGGCCCTTATACACCTGGGGCCCCTGGGCAAGTGCCCATTAACCCCTTCATGACAGAGCCAGTTTGTGCCTTCATGACAGAGCCCTTTTTTTCAAATCTGACATGTCTCACTTAAGTGGGGATAACTTTTTTTTGCTTTTACTTATCCCAGTGATTTTGAGATTGTTTTCTCGTGACACATTGTACTTCAAATTAGTGGTAAATTTGGGTCGATACAGTCTGTGTTTTTTTGTGAAAAATACCAAAATATCGTGAAAAAATGGAAAATTTAGCAATTTGCAAAATGTTAAATTTTCTGCTTGTGAGACAAATAATCATACCACTCAAAATAGTTAATAACTAACATAGACCATATGTCTACTTTATGTTTCCATCATTATTTCAACTTCCTTTTAATTTTTTTGGACACTAGGAGGCTTACAATATGAATAGCAAATTCTCAAATTTTCATGAAAATTTCAAACACTGATTTTTTTAGGGACCAGTTCAGTTCTGATGTGACTTTGAGGGACTTGTATGTGAGACACCCCCATAAATGATGCCATTTCAAAAACTGCACCCCTCACAGTATTCAAAACAGCATTTTGGAAGTTTGTTAACCCTTTAGGTGTTTCACAGGAATTAAAACAAAGTGTAGGTGAAATTTCAAAATTTCTTTTTTTTTGCAGAGTTTCAATTTTAATACATTTTTCTAACGAATACAGTAGATTTTACTAGAGAAATGTGACTAAAAATTGATTCCCCCAATTCTTTTGTTTTCAAAAATATCCTATATGTGGCCCTAGTGTGCACGTTGACCAAACCACATGCTTCATAATAGAAGGAGCACCTACTTGATTTTGGAGCCTCCTTTTTATGAGATTTTTTTTTAGGCACCATGTAGGTTTCTAGGCACCATAAGTGCTAAAAGTTAGGAACCTCCCCCACAAGTCACCCCATTTTGCAATCTACACCCCTCAGGGAATTCATCTAGGGGTATAGTGTACATTTTAAACCCCCAGGGGTTTCACCAATTTTGGTACAACTGGGATGTGAAAATGAAAAATTACATTTTTTTACACAAACATGCAGTTCTGGCTCAAAATTTTTCATTTTCACAAGGAATGAAGGAGACAAAGCACCCCAAAATCTGTGCCCCAATTTCTCCCGAGTACGGCAATGCCTCACATGTGACCAAAAAATACCAGTTGGGTGCATGGCAGGACTCAGAAGGGAAGGAGTGATTTTTGGATTTTGCAGCAAAGATTTTGGTGGAATGAATGGTGGGTACTATGTTGCATTAGCAAGACTCCCAAAGCACCAATACAGTGGAACCCCCCCACAAGTCACCCCATTTTGCAAAGTACACCCCTCAGGGAATTCATCTAGGGGTATAGTGTACATTTCAAACCCCCAGGGGTTTCATCAATTTTGATACAACTGGGATGTGAAAATGGAAAATTACATTTTTTTACACAAACATGCAGTTCTGGCTCAAAATTTTTCATTTTCACAAGGAATGAAGGAGACAAAGCACCCCAAAATCTGTGCCCCAATTTCTCCCGAGTACGGCAATGCCTCACATGTGACCAAAAAATACCAGTTGGGTGCATGGCAGGACTTAGAAGGGAAGGAGTGATTTTTGGATTTTGCAGCTCAGATTCTGGTGGAATTTTGGTGGGTGCTATGTCGCATTAGCAAGACCCCCCAAGCACCAATACAGTGGAACCCCCCCACAAGTGACCCCATTTTGCAAACTACACCCCTCAGGGAATTCATCTAGGGGTATAGTGTACATTTCAAACCCCCAGGGGTTTCACCAATTTTGGTACAACTGGGATGTGAAAATGGAAAATTACATTTTTTTACACAAACATGCAGTTCTGGCTCAAAATTTTTCATTTTCACAAGGAATGAAGGAGACAAAGCACCCCAAAATCTGTGCCCCAATTTCTCCCGAGTACGGCAATGCCTCACATGTGACCAAAAAATACCAGTTGGGTGCATGGCAGGACTTAGAAGGGAAGGAGTGATTTTTGGATTTTGCAGCTCAGATTCTGGTGGAATTTTGGTGGGTGCTATGTCGCATTAGCAAGACCCCCCAAGCACCAATACAGTGGAACCCCCCCACAAGTGACCCCATTTTGCAAACTACACCCCTCAGGGAATTCATCTAGGGGTATAGTGTATATTTCAAACCCCCAGGGGTTTCACCAATTTTGGTACAACTGGGATGTGAAAATGGAAAATTACATTTTTTTACACAAACATGCAGTTCTGGCTCAAAATTTTTCATTTTCACAAGGAATGAAGGAGACAAAGCACCCCAAAATCTGTGCCCCAATTTCTCCCGAGTACGGCAATGCCTCACATGTGACCAAAAAATACCAGTTGGGTGCATGGCAGGACTTAGAAGGGAAGGAGTGATTTTTGGATTTTGCAGCTCAGATTCTGGTGGAATTTTGGTGGGTGCTATGTCGCATTAGCAAGACCCCCCAAGCACCAATACAGTGGAACCCCCCCACAAGTGACCCCATTTTGCAAACTACACCCCTCAGGGAATTCATCTAGGGGTATAGTGTACATTTCAAACCCCCAGGGGTTTCACCAATTTTGGTACAACTGGGATGTGAAAATGGAAAATTACATTTTTTTACACAAACATGCAGTTCTGGCTCAAAATTTTTCATTTTCACAAGGAATGAAGGAGACAAAGCACCCCAAAATCTGTGCCCCAATTTCTCCCGAGTACGGCAATGCCTCACATGTGACCAAAAAATACCAGTTGGGTGCATGGCAGGACTTAGAAGGGAAGGAGTGATTTTTGGATTTTGCAGCTCAGATTCTGGTGGAATTTTGGTGGGTGCTATGTCGCATTAGCAAGACCCCCCAAGCACCAATACAGTGGAACCCCCCCACAAGTGACCCCATTTTGCAAACTACACCCCTCAGGGAATTCATCTAGGGGTATAGTGTACATTTCAAACCCCCAGGGGTTTCACCAATTTTGGTACAACTGGGATGTGAAAATGGAAAATTACATTTTTTTACACAAACATGCAGTTCTGGCTCAAAATTTTTCATTTTCACAAGGAATGAAGGAGACAAAGCACCCCAAAATCTGTGCCCCAATTTCTCCCGAGTACGGCAATGCCTCACATGTGACCAAAAAATACCAGTTGGGTGCATGGCAGGACTTAGAAGGGAAGGAGTGATTTTTGGATTTTGCAGCTCAGATTCTGGTGGAATTTTGGTGGGTGCTATGTCGCATTAGCAAGACCCCCCAAGCACCAATACAGTGGAACCCCCCCACAAGTGACCCCATTTTGCAAACTACACCCCTCAGGGAATTCATCTAGGGGTATAGTGTACATTTCAAACCCCCAGGGGTTTCACCAATTTTGGTACAACTGGGATGTGAAAATGGAAAATTACATTTTTTTACACAAACATGCAGTTCTGGCTCAAAATTTTTCATTTTCACAAGGAATGAAGGAGACAAAGCACCCCAAAATCTGTGCCCCAATTTCTCCCGAGTACGGCAATGCCTCACATGTGACCAAAAAATACCAGTTGGGTGCATGGCAGGACTTAGAAGGGAAGGAGTGATTTTTGGATTTTGCAGCTCAGATTCTGGTGGAATTTTGGTGGGTGCTATGTCGCATTAGCAAGACCCCCCAAGCACCAATACAGTGGAACCCCCCCACAAGTGACCCCATTTTGCAAACTACACCCCTCAGGGAATTCATCTAGGGGTATAGTGTACATTTCAAACCCCCAGGGGTTTCATCAATTTTGGTACAACTGGGCAGTGAAAATGAAAAAAATACATTTTTTTACACAAAAATGTACTTCTGGCTCAAAATTTTTCATTTTCACAAGGAATGAAGGAGACAAAGCACCCCAAAATCTGTGCCCCCATTTCTCCAGAGTACGGCAATGCCTCACATGTGACCAAAAAATACCAGTTGGGTGCATGGCAGGACTCAGAAGGGAAGGAGTGATTTTTGGATTTTGGAGCACAGATTTTGGTGGAATGAATGGTGGGTGCTATGTTGCATTACCAATACAGTGGAACCCCCCCACAAGTGACCCCATTTTGCAAACTACACCCCTCAGGGAATTCATCTAGGGGTATAGTGTACATTTCAAACCCCCAGGGGTTTCATCAATTTTGGTACAACTGGGCAGTGAAAATGAAAAAAATACATTTTTTTACACAAAAATGTACTTCTGGCTCAAAATTTTTCATTTTCACAAGGAATGAAGGAGACAAAGCACCCCAAAATCTGTGCCCCCATTTCTCCAGAGTACGGCAATGCCTCACATGTGACCAAAAAATACCAGTTGGGTGCATGGCAGGACTCAGAAGGGAAGGAGTGATTTTTGGATTTTGGAGCACAGATTTTGGTGGAATGAATGGTGGGTGCTATGTTGCATTACCAATACAGTGGAACCCCCCCACAAGTGACCCCATTTTGCAAACTACACCCCTCAGGGAATTCATCTAGGGGTATAGTGTACATTTCAAACCCCCAGGGGTTTCATAAATTTTGGTACAACTGGGCAGTGAAAATGAAAAAAATACATTTTTTTACACAAAAATGTACTTCTGGCTCAAAATTTTTCATTTTCACAAGGAATGAAGGAGACAAAGCACCCCAAAATCTGTGCCCCCATTTCTCCAGAGTACGGCAATGCCTCACATGTGACCAAAAAATACCAGTTGGGTGCATGGCAGGACTCAGAAGGGAAGGAGTGATTTTTGTGGAATGAATGGTGGGTGCTATGTTGCATTACCAATACAGTGGAACCCCCCCACAAGTGACCCCATTTTGCAAACTACACCCCTCAGGGAATTCATCTAGGGGTATAGTGTACATTTCAAACCCCCAGGGGTTTCATCAATTTTGGTACAACTGGGCAGTGAAAATGAAAAAAATACATTTTTTTACACAAAAATGTACTTCTGGCTCAAAATTTTTCATTTTCACAAGGAATGAAGATGACAAAGCACCCCAAAATCTGTGCCCCCATTTCTCCAGAGTACGGCAATGCCTCACATGTGACCAAAAAATACCAGTTGGGTGCATGGCAGGACTCAGAAGGGAATGAGTGATTTTTGGATTTTGCAGCTCAGATTCTGGTGGAATGAATGGTGGGTGCTATGTGGCATTAGCAAGACCCCCGAAGCACGGTGAAATGATGAACCTAATAATCCATAGATGTGTGGTATATTTTGAAACACTCCTTTATACATAGGCCGGGTTTGTCGGGGCAAGTTTCACAGTGGAAAATAGTATCCTTTCTTATTCCCTTTTTATAGCAAACTTTGCACCTTTTTTGTGTCCTGCCCTTTCTTGCAGTGGAGGGGATTTCGTTGGGAAAATGCTGCCCTGGTACAATACGGGGGCCAGTACTAGAAGTACTGGGGCCCTCTGCCTGCTGATTCCCAAATATTAGGCTCTTTATGACTTCCTCTTGAAAGTGCATAAATGTCCCCCTCTGGCCGGTAGAACGGAATAGCACGTAAGCGTTATACAGTGCCATCTGGATGATATACACGGCCAGCTTCTTGTACCAGATATTTGTTTTCCGCAGGGCACTGTACGGCTTCAGTACCTGATCTGAAAGATCCACTCCGCCCATGTACTTATTGTAATCTAGGATACAATTTGGTTTTGAGGTGTGGGTACTGGTACCTCGTACAGGGATGGAGGTGGTACTGTCTCCATGAATTGTTGTCAGTATAAGGACATCCCTCTTGTCCTTATATTTGACCAACAACATATTTTCGGTGCATATTCCCCTGCTTTCACCCCTTCTCATTACTTGGGCAATGTGCGTTTTGGGGAGGTCTCTTTGGTTCTTGCGCACAGTACCGCAAGCTGCTGTACCTCTTGAACCAAGGGCCTTAAACAGGGGGATGCTGGTGTAAAAGTTATCCACATAGAGGTGATAACCCTTATCCAGGAAGGGGTGCATTAAATCCCAGACAATTTTTCCACTAACACCTACGAGGGAGGGGGGGCATTCTGGTGGTTCAATTCTTGAATCCTTCCCTTCATATACCCTAAACTTGTGGGTGTACCCTGTGGTGCTTTCACACAGCTTATACATTTTTATGCCATACCTTGCCCTCTTACTGGGAAGGTACTGGCGGAATTTAACCCTTCCTTTAAAATGTATAAGGGACTCGTCGATACTAATACATTTATCAGGGATGTATAGCTCTGCAAATTTGGCACTGAAATGATCAATGACCGGCCTGACTTTGAATAGCCTGTCAAAGGTGGGATCATCTCTGGGTGGGCACTGTGCATTATCGGTGTAATGTATAAATTTATGGATTGCCTCAAAACGAGCCCGGGGCATGGCCATACGGTGAAATGGGGTGCTGTACAGAACATCTGTACTCCAATATTGCCTAATTTGTGGCTTTTTTACTATGCCCATGTGTAACACCAGACCCCAAAACGTCATCATCTCTACTGCATCTACAGGGGTCCACCTAGCAAATGATGACGTGGGGTTTTGAGCAATAAACTGCTGGGCATATAAATTAGTTTGGTCCACCATTAAATTTATAAAATCATCAGAGAAAAATAATTTGAAAAAGTCAATTTCTCTGAGACCTGTTGAATCAAATTGGATTCCTGGGATGGCCAAAAACTCAGGAACCTGGGGCTCAAAATTGTCTGGTGGTGGGGTCCATACGAGATCAATTATTGGGGGGGGGGTCTCAGCTGCTCTACGGGGGCGTCTTTGAGGGGGTCCCTCATCACCAGAGGAGGAAGAAGAGCTTAAGACGAATCCTTCAAATTCCCCGCTTGCCTCACTGGCTGTGTCAGAGTCAGAGGCAAGCATGGCATATGCCTCCTCCACTGAATACATTCTCCTGGATGACTGGGACGACATTTGGGATGACATTTGGGATGCCATTTATATTTTTGTGTTACTGGTAGTGAAATGTTTCAACACGTGTATAGTGTAGGGGGGGGGGTACAAACTTTATTTCAACCCGGGGGGTATGTAGTGTGTAGTGTGTATGTAGTGCAGAAAAAAAAAATACAAAAAAAAAAAAATTGAAGGGTTAAAAAAAAAAAAATGGAAGGGGTTAAAAAAAAAAAAAAGGTCCTGCGCCAAAAATTGAGCACAGATGTTGGTCAGTAACGTCCGTCACTGAACAGCGCTCAAAGGCAACAGGAATTTGATCAAAAAAAAAAAAAAATAGATCAACCCTGTGCCGAAAAAGCTGATCAGTGATGTACGTCACTGATCAGCGCACAGTGGCCACAGGACACACACAAAATCACAGTGTGTGTAAAAAAAAAATTTAAAAAAGACCCCACAGCACTCACAAAAAATAAAAAAAGGTGATCAGTGATGCGACACTGATTACCAGTGAGGGGCAGCAGGTGCACAACCTTTGGTGCAACTGACAGTGCAACTGGCAGCAACTGACAGGTATATATAAAAAAAAAAACCTCTGTACCCCCAAAAAGTTGCTGATCACCTCAGATATAGTGATCAGCACAAAAGGCGGGGGCAGCAGACACAAAATTTAGCACTCTCTGTCACTATCTCTCTCTATCTCTCTATCTCTCACTATCTATCACTCTATGACACTGCAGCAGCAGCACTGACAGGTATATCTATATATAAAAAAAAACCTGCGCCCCCAAAAAGTTGCTGATCAGTTAATTTATACTGATCAGCACAAAAGGGGGGGCAGCAGTCAGTTATATAAAAAATATATAGCACAATCTGTCACTATCTCTCTATCTCTCTCTATCTCTCTCACTCTATCTCTCTCTATCTATCTATAGCTCTATCACACTGCAGCAGCACAAAATATAGCACTAGGCCTCTCTATCTCTCTCTATCTCTCTCTATCTCTTTCAGTTATATAAAAAATATATAGCACAATCTGTCACTATCTCTCTCTCTCTATCTCTCTCTATCTCTCTATCTATAGCTCTATCACACTGCAGCAGCACAAAATATAGCACTAGGCCTCTCTATCTCTCTCTATCTCTCTCTATCTCTCTCTCTATCTAATAACTCGCAGCAGCACAAGATGTCACAGGATGTCACAAGATGTCACAAGAATAAGCAATATCTAGGCAGTGATCAGGTAAGTATTTGGATGGGTTCTGGTCAGTATTGGCGGCAGCTGGGCACGGTGACCGCACTGCACGCTATTCCAGACCGGAATGGCGTCTGCAGTGCAGTCACCGTTAGTTTAAACCCCCCTCCTTGGCTGTGATTGGTCCGTCGGTCCGACGAACCAATCACGGCCTTTGGGGGCGGGCGGGGTGAGGTGGGGTGACACCAGTGTCACCCTTACACCCCGCGGTGATTGGTGCTGTACTTTACAGCACCAATCACCTCCGATCCCGTGTCACCGGCGAACGTTATTCGCCGGTGACACAGAAAACGCTGTGAATGGCTGTTCACACTGAACAGCCAATCACAGCGATCGCCGACGGGGGGGCGGCATCGCAGCCCCCCCTGGGCATGCACGGACATGTCTGCTGTCAGGGACAGCAGACATCGTCCCTCTGTCACTGCGTCTCTAGACGCAGTGACAGTTTTAAGCCATGACGTATATATACGTCAACGGTCGGGAAGTACTTCCCGGCCATGACGTATATATACGTCAAATGTCGTGAAGGGGTTAAGCCCATATGAAAAGACGGCCCTGTTCACAACAGCCACCCGGCAATTACCCGGCATTTTTAAGTGCCGGGTAATTTTTGCCGGGTGCAGCCAGACCCCATTCATACCGCCCACAAATTACCAGGTTAAATCTTTTCAATCCGGTAATTTGCCGGAAAACCCAGGTTTTTTGGTTGTGTAAAAGGGTCAACATGGGTCTTAAATCCCGGCACTCCAACCCTGGTGAAGAGCAGGGATTTAAGACCAGTGTTGACCTTTGACACCACCAAAAAACCCTGATTTTCCAGCAAATTACCGGGTTGAAAAGCTTTAACCGGTAATTTGTGGGTGGTGCGAATGGGGTATTAGCGGTTACTGTAGAGCAGGGATAGAGAACCTTGGTACTCCAGCTCTTGTTGAACTACACATCCCAGCATGCCCTGCAACCATTTTAACATTTCTAGGTAGCACAACTGTTGCAGTGCATGCTGGGATGTGTAGTTCCACAACAGCTGGAGGGACAAAGGTTCCCCACTGCTACTGTATAAAGGGAGGGTATCTCGAATCATGATAGATTGACTCTAGGTTGGCATGGTCAAAAGGTCGACATGCGATTTTTAACAAAATTTTGAGCCGATGTGTGCCGACAGGCGGTATTTTATACCCTACCATCCACTACAGCACGGAGGGAGAATATAACAGTGTGCCGAGCACGAAGCATGGCGAGCGTAGCGCGGGGGTTGCGACAAGACGCAGTACACTTAGACGGAATCGGGACATCTGTCAGAATGAACTTAGGTCTACAGTCATTAGGTCGACCCCACTAGGTCGACTGGCAGGAAGGTCGACCTGACTTAAGGTCGACATGGGCCAAGGTCGACATGATTTAAGGTCGAATTTGCATAAAGGTCGACATGAGGAAGGTAGACATGGTCATAAGGTCGACATGGGTTTTTCACTGTTTTTTGATCCAAATGTCGACACAGTCGACATGGACACAGTTGGCAATGAGAATCGGACCCTCGCATCGCTCGCTTCGCTCGCAATGCTTCGGGCACGGTGTCTCGCTGCGCTCGGCACACTATTTTATTCTCCCACCACGCCCTAGTGGATGGTAGGGCATGAAATACCGCCAGTCGGCACATGTCGGCTCAAAAAACAGTGAAAAACCCATGTCGACCTTATGACCAGTCGACCTTCCTCATGTCGACCTTTATGCAAATTCGACCTTAAGTCATGTCAACCTTGGCCCATGTCGACCAAGTCAGGTCGACCTTCCTGCCAGTCGACCTAGTGGGGTCGACCTAATGACTAGACTGTAGACCTAAGTTCATTCTAATAGATGACCGCTTCCCACTTAGACGGTGTCCATACCGACCAAAAAACATGAAGAACTCATGCCCACCTTTTCACTGTCGACCGTTTGACCCTGTCGACCTTTTGACTGTGGACCGTTAGTGGTGGACCGTATGACTGCAGACCTGGACATCTGTAGATCTAATATACCATAACCTTAAGGGAGTACCGGAGGGAATGGGATATGTAGGAAGTGATGGAGGTGACGTCCCAGTGACCTCACATTTTGCCTCCCTTATAGAAGACCCAATGACAATGCGGTCACCATGACAATACTGCCAGCGTTCCGTGTGTAGGGTTCTGTGACTCATTGACTGTCCTCGCACTAACGATATAATTAACTGTGCAGTCAGATCTTTTAGCATAAACTTTGTTTCCATGGCAACAAAAAATAATAATAATAAAAAATGAGATTACCCAATGTTCCTGTTCCACAGAGTCACCGTCACCGGCGGTAAGTAATATTATTTCCCAGCATTCCGTGTGTCACAATCATTTTATATCTTCGGAGTTACTAAGTTATAGGTTCTGGCAAAACAAAACCCAAAATTCAGATTTTAAATCCAAATTGCGAACCGTGGGAAGATTAAAACCGGGACTTGGATTGGATTTATCGGGGGATCCAAACCAGGTTTTAGTTTGGCTCCGATTAGGGATGTGCGGGTTCGGATCCTAGAGATCCCCCACGAGGTTACCTGATCCGAGGCCGGATCTGAGGAGTTTGATGGGTCCCCGCCATTTTCCGAGTCCAAAACGACGCCGAACGTCATCATCCCGCTGTCGGATTCTCGCAAGACCACGAGATATATACCTCCCGGCGCTCAGCGGCATTTTCAAACTGGCTGGTGATTTCAGACAGCACGGATGTGTCCTGCTGAGGAGGGGAGGGAATCCTGCAGGGGGGGGGGGGGAGCGGCCGAGGGGGGTGATTTATACATAGAGGGGACTACTACAGATGGGGCTGCATTATTTTAATAAAATAAAAAAATTGAAAGCAAAAAAAATAAAAAATTTTTTTTCAATTACTGCTGCCAGTGTATCAGGATAAGTCCATGGGGTGCCCGCATGTGTGCTGTATCAGTCCAGGGGTGCCCACATGTGTGCTGTATCAGTCCAGGGGTGCCCACATGTGTGCTGTATCAGTCCAGGGGTGCCCACATGTGTGCCATATAATTCCATGGGTGCCCCCATGTGTCCCATATCAGTCCAGGGGTGCCCCCATGTGTCCCGTATCAGTCCAGGGGTGCCCGCTTGTGTGCCGTATAATTTCATGGGTGCCCCCATGTGTCCCATATCAGTCCAGGGGTGCCCCCATGTGTCCCGTATCAGTCCAGGGGTGCCCGCTTGTGTGCCGTATAATTTCATGGGTGCCCCCATGTGTCCTGTATAAGTCATGGGGTGCTGCCATCTGTGCCGTATAATTCCATGCGTGCTATATCACATCAAGGGTGCCCGCATGTGTGACGCATAATTCCTGGGGTGAGCCAAGTGTGTCATATAATTCATGGGTTGCTGCCAAGTCTGCTGTATAATTCATGGGGTGCTGCAAAGTGTGCTGTCACTGTCCAGGGGTGATGCTAAGTGTGCTATATCAGTCCAGGGGTGAGCCAAGTGTTCTGTATAATTTATGGGGTGCTGCTAAGTCTGCTGTATCAATCCAGGGGTGCTGCCATTTTTTTATTAAAATAATAACTATTTTTACTGCAGGAGTGTCACTATGTGTGCCGTATAATTCCATGTGTGCTGTGTCAGACAAGGGGTTCCGCCATCTGTGCCGTATAATACCATGTGTGCTGTGTCAGTCCAGGGGTTCCGCCATCTGTGCCGTATAATACCATGTGTGCTGTATCAGGTCAGGGGTGCCACCATCTGTGCCGTATAATTCATGGGGTGATGCTAAGTGTGCCGTATCAGTCCAGGGGTGATGCTAAGTGTGCCATATCAGTCCAGGGGTGCTGCTAAGTTTGCCATATCAGTTTAGTGTTTGTGCCGCCCACTTGTGTCGCTTATCATAGTTATCCATTTACTTCTGTGCAACCTTTTGGCCTAAAAACAATATTGTGAGGTGTGAGGTGTTCAGAATAGACAGTAAATGAGTGGAGATGAATGTTATTGAGATTAATAATAGCGTAGGTGCAAAAAAAAAAACCTAAATTCTGTGATTTTATTGTTTTTATGCTTTAAAAAAAAAAAAAAAACAGAAGCCAAAACACCAAAATGTTGAAGGGGTGTTTTGGCAAAACCCAATAGAACCCAAAACCTGAAGGTAATCAGAACCCAAAACCCAAAACCCAAAACGTGAAAAGTGGCCTGTCCACATCCCTAGTTCCAATCCACAAAATTCAGATTGATTCGTAATTCTGGAGACTGGAACATCTCTAATTCCAAGTAGTGCGCTGACCCGATGTTGTACATAATATTCCGATGTTAGAAAATCGGCGCTGGTCTCTTGTAGTCCACCATAGCAGCACCCTCTTTGGAGGGTGGGGAACAAGAACCTGTACCACACCGCCACTCATCATTATATCAGTTTCCTAAAATTATGGGGTAAAGGAGGGTAGGACACGAGCTATACTTGTCTATTCTCCTGGGAAGCTGTGGGAGACTCCAGATTTTTTGGGATGTCCCCCACACACCTGGAAGAGAATACAAATCTCCCACATTTCACTTGCTTCTAGTGAACGGGAATTGCGGTGCCGCATGGAGGGGAGCAGATGACAAAACTGTAGGTGCAGTGTAGTTCCAATATACAGGTGCATAAGGATTGATACAATAACCACAAAAGCCCTACAGCTGGCACAAAGGTTCAAAAAGGTTCATTCCTGTCTGATTATTTCGGTATAAATCAGTATTACAAAAATGTAGCCGGGTCTGTTGCTCCTGCTCCCATTAACAATTAACAATGTCCCTCCCAAAATGGCCGCCACCTCCTCTAGCACCATTTATAACTATCTCCTGTAAGGCGGTAGCCATTTTGGGAGGGACATTTTCAATGGGGCAGGCAAGATGGCACACATGTATCTGCAGGTCCAGGCAGGGGGGTAGCAATAGCCCCCAAAGACCCTAAGTACCAACAGGTGTCCCAGTACCTGACATAACACAGACATTTATCTGTGCAGTCGTGACACCAGTCTCCGTGACAGCTGCTATCAGGGGAGTAACAAATACTATGTTGGCCCCATAGCAAAATCCCTCCCGGGACAGGAGTTGGGGGCTGCTTATTACAATGAAGGAAATGGGGGTTGTGGTGCAACCCGAGGTCCCATCCATGACATCCGAGGGCGAGGCCCCCGCCACCTTTCTGACGCAGTAGGTCCCGCATCTCCAGTGGGTAAAGTTGCTAGGGGGGAACCTATCTGAATCAGGCCCTTGGTCCATAGATGTGCATTGTAATTGGTGGCTTCATTTTGGAGTTATGTGGCAAAACGTCTTCTTGCTGTTTACAATGCATCACCATTGTGCTCTGGAAATGTGAGAGTTGGTGAACTCTCCTTGTGACATGTGACCTGCCGGTTGGTCTGGTAACTGTGACAGTTATGTGCAGTCACCCACTAAGGGGATAAGGTCATTAGGTCGACGTGGCCTAAAGCATACATAGGTACAAAATGCTCTGTTCCTGGACTTCCCTGCCAGTGGCAGTTACAGAGGTGGGACTCCAGCACAGTCCAAAATTCAAAGAGGGGGGGTCACATCAACTGTCAGTGGATCCCAGGACAGTGATGCTTGGAGTAGTATTAGGTGTGACTCCCCTTTTTGAATATTGGACTGTGCTGCAGGCTCACATCTGTAACTGTCACTGGCAGGGAAGTCCAGGAACAGAGCATTTTGTACCTAATGGAAGGGGTCATGTTGGAGGGTATGCAAAAGGTCAACATGAAAATGGTCAACATGCGTTTTTCATGATTTTTTTTTTAAACTGACTTTGTACTGAATCTTCCCAGTGGGCATGCGGGGAGGATGTAAGAGTGTGCAGAGCGCAGCGAGGGGACGCGCTACATACAGCGTCATGCCCACCTATATCCACATAGACAACAAAACCTGGAAACTGTCAGCCTTTTCCATGTCCAGCTTTTCACCATGTTGACTTAATGCTTGTCGATCTAAAGACCGCATACCGCCAGGGAGTTACATGCTCGTTGCTAGGAGTTACATGCTCATTGCCAGGATTGTCATGCTCATTGCCAAGGGTTACATGCTCATTGCCAGGAGGTTAATGGCTCATTACCAGGAAGTGCATGCTCATTGCCAGGGTTTTCTTACTCATTGTCAAGGTAACATGCATGTTGTCAGGGTTTTCTTGCTCGTTGCTAAGAGTTACATGCTCATTGTCAGGGGATTACATGCTCATTGCCAGGAGTTACTTGCTTCTTTTCCAGGGTTTTCTTGCTCATTGCCAAGAGTTAAGGGCCCCGTACATCTGCAATTAATTGTGACAATTTTCAGATATGGAGATGATTGCCACAATTAATTTTAGATGTGTGGGCATTCCCAATTCGTCTTCTTCATCTATTTACATTATGAACAGCTGAAATGACAATCGATTGGGCAATTTCCAGATATGAAGATGCAATCTTTAGATGGAAAAATCTGCCGATCACTGAAATAAATCTGTAATGTGTGGGCAAAGTCAGATAGATTGTAAAATCCATTTATCTGGCCAAAAAATCCCTGGATCTGGAAATCCATAAATTGTGATTGCTGATGTATGGGGCCCATTACATGCTCATTGTCAGGGGATTACATGCTCATTGCCAGGAGTTACTTGCTTCTTTTCCAGGGTTTTCTTACTTGTTACCAAGGGTTACATGCTTGTTGCCAGTGTTTTCTTGCTCATTGCAAAGGGTAACATGCTTGTTGTCAGGGGGTTATAGAAACATAGAATGTGACGGCAGATAAGAACCACTTGGCCCATCTAGTCTGCCCTTTGTTTAAACATGTTACCTCAAATCATATTTGATCCTTAATTTTTATCTCATGTGGTTTATAGATGGTATACGGGACAGCAGCCACCGTGTCTGCGTTATCTTAAGTGGTTTTATGGATGGTATACAGGACAGCAGCCACCGTGTCTGCGTTATCTCACGTGGTTTGTAGATTGTATACGGGACAGCAGCCACCGTGTCTGCGTTTATCTCACGTGGTTTATAGATGGTATACGGGACAGCAGCCACCGCGTCTTTGTTATCTCACGTGGTTTATAGATGGTATACGGGACAGCAGCCACCGTGTCTGCATTGTCTCACGTGGTTTATAGATAGTATACGGGACAGCAGCCACCGCGTCTTCGTTATCTCACGTGGTTTATAGATAGTATACGGGACAGCAGCTACCGTGTCTGCATTGTCTCACGTGGTTTATAGATAGTATATGGGACAGCAGCCACTGTGTCTGCATTATCTCACGTGGTTTATAGATAGTATATGGGACAGCAGCCACCGTGTCTGCGTTCACTCACGTGGTGTATAGATGGTATACGGGACAGCAGCCACCGTGCCTTCGTTATCTCACCTGGTTTATAGATGGTATACAGGACAGCAGCCACCGTGTCTGCATTGTCTCACATGGTTTATAGATAGAATATGGGACAGCAGCCACCTTGTCTGTGTTATCTCACGTGGTTTATAGATTTTATACGGGACAGCAGCCACCGTGTCTGCAATATCTCACGTGGTTTATAGATGGTATATGGGACAGCAGCCACCTTGTCTGCTTTAACTCACGTGGTTTATAGATGGTATACGGGACAGCAACCACCGTGTCTGCGTTATCTTAAGTGGTTTATAGATGGTATAAGGCACAGTAATCACTGTGCGTTATTTCACATGGTTTATAGATGGTATATGAGACAGCAGCCACCGTGTCTGCATTATATCACGTGGTTTATAGATAGTATACGGGACAGCAGCCACCACGTCTTCTTTATCTCACGTGGTTTATAGATTTTATACGGGACAGCTGTCACCATGTCTGCATTATCTCACGTGATTTATAGATGGTATATGGGACAGCAGCCACCGCGTCTTCGTTATCTCACGTGGTTTACAGATAGTATATGGGACAGCAGCCACCGTGTCTGCATTATCTCACATGATTTATAGATAGTATACGGGACAGCAGCCACAGTGTCTGTGTTATCTCACGTGGTTTATAGATGATATACGGGACAGCAGCCTCCATGTCTGCGTTACCTTGCGTGGTTTATAGATGGTATACAGGACAGCAGCCACCGTGTCTGCGTTATCTCACGTGGTTTATAGATGGTATACGGGACAGCAGCCACCGTGTCTGCGTTATCTTAAGTGGTTTATAGACGGTATACGGAACATCAGCCACCGTGTCTGCGTTATCTTAAGTGGTTTATAGATGGTATACGGAACAGCAGCCACCGTGTCTGCGTTATCTCACGTGGTTTATAGATGGTATACAGGACAGCAGCCACAGTGTCTGCCTTATCTCATGTGGTTTATAGATGGTATACGGGACAGCAGCCACAGTGTCTGCGTTATCTCACGTGGTTTATAGATAGTATACGGGACAGAAGCCACCGTGTCTGCGTTATCTCACGTGGTTTATAGATGGTATACGGGACAGCAGCCACCGTGTCTGTGTTACCTCACGTGTTTTATAGATGTATACGGGAACGCAGCCACCATGTCTGTGTTACCTCGCGTGGTTTATAGATGGTATATGGGACAGCAGCCACCGTGTCTGCGTTATCTCATGTGGTTTATAGATGGTATACGGGACAGCAGCCACAGTGTCTGCGTTATCTCACGTGGTTTATAGATAGTATACGGGACAGCAGCCACCGTGTCTGCATTATCTCACGTGGTTTATAGATGGTATACGGGACAGCAGCCACCATGTCTGCGTTACCTCGCATGGTTAATAGATGTATACGGGACAGCAGCCACCGTGTCTGCGTTATCTCACGTGGTTTGTAGATTGTATACGGGACAGCAGCCACCATGTCTGCGTTTATCTCACGTGGTTTATAGATGGTATACGGGACAGCAGCCACCGTGTCTGCGTTATCTCATGTGGTTTATAGATGGTATACGGAAAAGCAGTCACCATGTCTGTGTTATCTCACATGGTTTATAGATGGTATACGGGACAGCAGCCACCATGTCTGTGTTATCTCACGTGGTTTGTAGATTGTATACGGGACAGCAGCCACCATGTCTGCGTTTATCTCACGTGGTTTATAGATGGTATACGGGACAGCAGCCACCGTGTCTGCGTTATCTCACGTGGTTTATAGATGGTATACGGGACAGCAGCCACCGTGTCTGCGTTATCTCATGTGGTTTATAGATGGTATACGGAAAAGCAGTCACCATGTCTGTGTTATCTCACATGGTTTATAGATGGTATACGGGACAGCAGTCACCATGTCTGCGTTATCTCACGTGGTTTATAGATGGTGTACGGGACAGCAGCCACCATGTCTGTGTTATCTCACATGGTTTATAGATGGTATACGGGACAGCAGCCACAGTGTCTGCGTTATCTCATGTGGTTTATAGATGGTATACGGGACAGCAGCCACCGTGTCTGCGATATCTCACGTGGTTTATAGATGGTATACGGGACATCAGCGACCGTGTCTGTGTTATCTCACGTGGTTTGTAGATTGTATACGGGACAGCAGCCACAGTGTCTGTATTATCTTACGTGGTTTATAGATGGGACAGCAACCACCGTGTCTGCGTTACCTCGCATGGTTTATAGTTAGTATACGGGACAACAACCACCGTGTCTGCGTTATCTTAAGTGGTTTATAGATGGTATACGGATCTTGATTGGGATCATTATCTATAGTCGCGCTTATCTCTGTCTATAGCTGCAGTCACGGGTGCACTCTGTGGCTGTCACACATGAGCTGTTGCCGGATGAGCAGGACTGAGGCTGTCTCTATAATAACAGAGAGTAACGGAACCAGTACAACGGGCACATCGTAGAAACATCTCACAGTGCTTTATTCATAAAATATCATCTGTCGGATTATTACAAGTTACACAAAGAAAGGAAGACACAAAATAACAGCAAACAGTTTCCGGGTCCTGGAAGGAAACGACACAAACACATAATAATTGATCGTTAGAGGAGATAACGTCACAGCTGCCGGTGTGTAACATCTGAATAAGGGGAATGATCGTATCCAGCGCTCGTCATGCAGATCGCGTATTATGTGTACCAGGATAGGGTCTACGTGTGGCGGCCAAGGGTCCTGCCGAGCATGGGGGTCCATTCCGTAGGGGACTGGGGCAGCAATATATTATATACATACACATTCCAAATGGAAGAGAACATTTAGGATAGGATGGTGGAGCTGCGTCAACATGTATGTTCTATAATGGGCAGTCAGACAGACCCCCCCCCCCCCCCAATAACTGAACACAGACATCATATAACGGGCAGTCAGACAGACCCCCCCCCCCCCCCATTACTGAGCACAGACATCATATAACGGGCAGTCAGACAGCCTCCCCCCCCCCATCATTACTGACCGCAGACAACATATAATGGGTAGTCAGACAGACCCCCCCCCCCCCCCCGTTACTGATCATGGCTGGGAATGTGGGTGCCAGTCACTCAAAGCTATTTTCTTCTCCGAGCGCAATGGTTTCCACACTGTGTGCCATGCCACCCTGAGGTGCCCCTGGGGTTCGTGGTCCATAACCAATTCCAATAATTTATGGACAATGTAACAGACACTACCGGGACTTGTGGCCGCCATTCATAACACATGCGGACCAATAGAAGCGAGTCCTGTCCCCACCACAAAAAAACCACAGAGCATCGCAAACCTAACACTATGATTTATACAACATTCCCCAATTAATCCCGGTTCTATTCACCTTTTTCACACTTCACAAATAACCCGGGTCCAACCCGAGTCACTGCGGGTTATTATGGGCCATTCGTTCAGACCCCTTCGATTCGTTTATGTTAAACATCCATTCGCAGCCCTTGCAAATGAGCTCATTGGGCGAGGGGGTGTCTGGTGGACTCGCAAGGCTGCAAATTCACAGCCTTGCGAATTAACCAGAATAAGGGCCACTGTGCGGTGTGAAAGGGCCTTTTGAAAAATACCGGGTCCATCAACCCAACAATCCGACCGGATTGTGAAAGCAGCATAATTGTGTTACAGGGGAAGGTTTCATATGCTACAAAAACCCCCTTAATGCACATAGGCCATGGGCTCTGCAGCGCACACAATAATGGGGAATAGAAGAACAATCAGAGACTGTCTTACACATGATGGAACAACTATAAGATGTTACACTGTATTCTATAACAGGGATTTTATTAAGGATGTGAAAATGTCTGTTTGTTATCTCTCTATAAAGGTGATTTCTGCTGCGCGTTCTGCGAGGAGCTGACATCTTTATAGCGCTCTTCGCAGAAAGGATTATTACCTGTGTATGGGTAATGCTAAATCTAGTCATGTGACAGGTTAATATGGCGCCAATGTGTCCATTGCTCATATTGTGTTCTGCATGAGAGGCAAAGATAAATAGCACAGAACACGGAATACAAAGAAACGCTACTGCAACATGTCAGCTATCTATAGAATAATACGGAACATATACACTGAGACATGATCACTTTGTGTTGTGTATTCCTGCGTAGTGTCCGCAGTAGGCGCTGCTATGTGTAACACACTTAGTCCTCAACAATACAAACACACAAACAAACTCCACCCATTCTTCATACCGGGAGCCTATCCGTACATTCCTCATACCGTGAGCCTATCCGTACATTCCTCATACCGAGAGCCTATCCGTACATTCCCCATACCGGGAGCCTATCCGTACATTCCTCATACCGGCAGCCTATCCGTACATTCCTCATACCGGCAGCCTATCCGTACATTCCTCATACCGGGAGCCTATCCGTACATTCCTCATACCGGGAGCCTATCCGTACATTTCTCATACCGGGAGCCTATCCGTACATTCCTCATACCGGGAGCATTTCCGTACATTCCTCATACCGGGAGCCTATCCGTACATTCCTCATACCGGCAGCCTATCCGTACATTCCTCATACCGGCAGCCTATCCGTACATTCCTCATACCGGCAGCCTATCCGTACATTCCTCATACCGGCAGCCTATCCGTACATTCCTCATACCGGGAGCCTATCCGTACATTCCTCATACCGGGAGCCTATCCGTACATTTCTCATACCGGGAGCCTATCCGTACATTCCTCATACCGGGAGCATTTCCGTACATTCCTCATACCGGGAGCCTATCCGTACATTCCTCATACCGGGAGCATCTCCGTACATTCCTCATACCGGGAGCATCTCCGTACATTCCTCATACCGGGAGCCTATCCGTACATTCCTCATACCGGGAGCCTATCCGTACATTCCTCATACCGGGAGCCTATCCGTACATTCCTCATACCGGGAGCCTATCCGTACATTCCTCATACCGGGAGCCTATCCGTACATTCCTCATACCGGGAGCACCTCCGTACATTCCTCATACCGGGGGCCTATCCGTACATTCCTCATACCGGGAGCCTATCCGTACATTCCTCATACCGGGAGCCTATCTGTACATTCCTCATACCGGGAGCCTATCCGTACATTCCCCATACCGGGAGCCTATCCATACATTACTCATACCGGCAGCCTATCCGTACATTCCTCATACCGGAGCCTATCCGTACATTCCTCATACCGGGAGCCTATCCGTACATTCCTCATACCGGGGGGCCTAGCCGTACATTCCTCATACCGGGAGCCTATCCGTACATTCCTCATACCGGGAGCCTATCCGTACATTCCTCATACCGGGGGGCCTAGCCGTACATTCCTCATACCGGGAGCCTATCCGTACATTCCTCATACCGGGAGCCTATATGTACATTCCTCATACCGGGAGCCTATCCGTACATTCCCCATACCGGGAGCCTATCCATACATTACTCATACCGGCAGCCTATCCATACATTTCTCATACCGGGAGCCTATCCGTACATTCCTCATACCGGGAGCCTATCCGTACATTCCCCATACCGGGAGCCTATCCATACATTCCTCATATCGGGAGCCTATCCGTACATTACTCATACCGGGAGCCTATCCGTACATTCCCCATACCGGGAGCCTATCCATACATTACTCATACCGGCAGCCTATCCATACATTTCTCATACCGGGAGCCTATCCGTACATTCCTCCTACCGGGAGCCTATCCGTACATTCCCCATACCGGGAGCCTATCCATACATTACTCATACCGGGAGCCTATCCGTACATTCCTCATACCAGGAGCCTATCCGTACATTACTCATACCGGGAGCCTATCCGTACATTACTCATACCGGGAGCCTATCTGTACATTCCTTATACTGGGAGCCTATCCGTACATTTCTCATACCGGGAGCCTATCCGTACATTGCTCATACCGGGAGCCTATCCGTACATTCCTCATACCGGGAGCCTATCCGTACATTCCTCATACCGGGAGCCTATCCGTACATTCCTCATACCGGGGGGGCCTATCCGTACATTCCTTATACCGGGGGCCTATCCGTACATTACTCATACCGGGAGCCTATCCGTACATTCCTCATACCGGGAGCCTATCCGTACATTACTCATACCGGGAGCCTATCCATACATTCCTCATACCGGGAGCCTATCCGTACATTCCTCATACCGGGAGCCTATCCGTACATTCCTCATACCGGGGGCCTATCCGTACATTCCTCATACCGGGAGCATTTCCGTACATTCCTCATACCGGGAGCCTATCCGTACATTCCTCATACCGGCAGCCTATCCGTACATTCCTCATACCGGCAGCCTATCCGTACATTCCTCATACCGGCAGCCTATCCGTACATTCCTCATACCGGCAGCCTATCCGTACATTCCTCATACCGGGAGCCTATCCGTACATTCCTCATACCGGGAGCCTATCCGTACATTTCTCATACCGGGAGCCTATCCGTACATTCCTCATACCGGGAGCATTTCCGTACATTCCTCATACCGGGAGCCTATCCGTACATTCCTCATACCGGGAGCATCTCCGTACATTCCTCATACCGGGAGCATCTCCGTACATTCCTCATATTGGGAGCCTATCCGTACATTCCTCATACCGGGAGCCTATCCGTACATTCCTCATACCGGGAGCCTATCCGTACATTCCTCATACCGGGAGCCTATCCGTACATTCCTCATACCGGGAGCCTATCCGTACATTCCTCATACCGGGAGCACCTCCGTACATTCCTCATACCGGGGGCCTATCCGTACATTCCTCATACCGGGAGCCTATCCGTACATTCCTCATACCGGGAGCCTATCTGTACATTCCTCATACCGGGAGCCTATCCGTACATTCCCCATACCGGGAGCCTATCCATACATTACTCATACCGGCAGCCTATCCGTACATTCCTCATACCGGAGCCTATCCGTACATTCCTCATACCGGGAGCCTATCCGTACATTCCTCATACCGGGGGGCCTAGCCGTACATTCCTCATACCGGGAGCCTATCCGTACATTCCTCATACCGGGAGCCTATCCGTACATTCCTCATACCGGGGGGCCTAGCCGTACATTCCTCATACCGGGAGCCTATCCGTACATTCCTCATACCGGGAGCCTATATGTACATTCCTCATACCGGGAGCCTATCCGTACATTCCCCATACCGGGAGCCTATCCATACATTACTCATACCGGCAGCCTATCCATACATTTCTCATACCGGGAGCCTATCCGTACATTCCTCATACCGGGAGCCTATCCGTACATTCCCCATACCGGGAGCCTATCCATACATTCCTCATATCGGGAGCCTATCCGTACATTACTCATACCGGGAGCCTATCCGTACATTCCCCATACCGGGAGCCTATCCATACATTACTCATACCGGCAGCCTATCCATACATTTCTCATACCGGGAGCCTATCCGTACATTCCTCCTACCGGGAGCCTATCCGTACATTCCCCATACCGGGAGCCTATCCATACATTACTCATACCGGGAGCCTATCCGTACATTCCTCATACCAGGAGCCTATCCGTACATTACTCATACCGGGAGCCTATCCGTACATTACTCATACCGGGAGCCTATCTGTACATTCCTTATACTGGGAGCCTATCCGTACATTTCTCATACCGGGAGCCTATCCGTACATTGCTCATACCGGGAGCCTATCCGTACATTCCTCATACCGGGAGCCTATCCGTACATTCCTCATACCGGGAGCCTATCCGTACATTCCTCATACCGGGGGGGCCTATCCGTACATTCCTTATACCGGGGGCCTATCCGTACATTACTCATACCGGGAGCCTATCCGTACATTCCTCATACCGGGAGCCTATCCGTACATTCCTCATACCGGGAGCCTATCCGTACATTCCTCATACCGGGAGCATCTTCGTACATTCCTCATACCGGGAGCCTATCCATACATTCCTCATACCGGGAGCCTATCCGTACTTTCCTCATACCAGGAGCCTATCCGTACATTCCCCATACCGGGAGCCTATCCGTACATTCCTCATACCGGGGGCCTATCCGTACATTACTCATACCAGGAGCCTATCCGTACATTACTCATACCGGGAGCCTATCCGTACATTCCTCATACCGGGAGCCTATCCGTACATTCCTCATACCGGGAGCCTATCCGTACATTCCTCATACCGGGGGCCTATCCGTGCATTCCTCATACCGGCGGCCTATCCGTACATTCCTCATACGGGGGCCTATCCGTACATTCCTCATACCGGGGGCCTATCCGTACATTCCTCATACCGGGGGCCTAGCCGTACATTCCTCATACCGGGAGCATCTCAGTACATTACTCATACCGGGGGGGCCTATCCGTACATTCTTCATACCGGGAGCCTATCCGTACATTCCTCATACCGGCAGCCTATCCGTACATTCCTCATACGGGGGCCTATCCGTACATTACTCATACCGGGAGCCTATCCGTACATTCCTCATACCGGCAGCCTATCCGTACATTCCTCATACGGGGGCCTATCCGTACATTACTCATACCGGGAGCATCTCAGTACATTACTCATACCGGGGGGGCCTATCCGTACATTCCTCATACGGGGGCCTATCCGTACATTACTCATACCGGGAGCATCTCCGTACATTACTCATACCGGGGGGGCCTATCCGTACATTCCTCATACCAGGGGGCCTAGCCGTACATTCCTCATACCGGGAGCCTATCCGTACATTCCTCATACCGGGAGCCTATCCGTACATTCCTCATACCGGTGGCCTATCCGTACATTCCTCATACCGGGAGCCTATCAGTACATTCCTCATACCGGGGGGCCTATCCGTACATTCCTCATACAGGGGCCTATCCGTACATTCCTCATACGGGGGCCTATCCTTCCATTCCTCATACCGGGGGGCCTAGCCGTACATTCCCCATACCGGGAGCCTCTCCGTACATTCCTCATACCGGTCTTACTGTACCATAGCTATGCTGCCTGTCAGACATGGAGATTGGTGCCTCTTGTGCACTGTATTTCCTGAGATAATCCCAATAGTCACAAAACACAATAAGTACTGGAATATATACATTTTTCTAGCTTCTCACAGGGGACATAAGTGCTGCCACCACCACAGTGACATAATAAGTAGACAGACCTCCTGGCAGCAGAGAGACAGTCTGTAGGACCCCAGAGACAGACACAAGTCTGTACTCGCCTCAGACCCCTGTAATTATCTTTGTAGCATAGACCATACTTATACTGTAAGCATCCTTCTGCCCACAGCCTGTGCTACTACCACGTTACCTGCGGAGACTGCAGTGAATTCTGCCGGATTGGCCAATAGTTCTTTCTGTAGATATTGTTGCATCTGATTATGGGGGAAGTAGATGCGTATCAGGCATTTATGTAATATCCTTTCCCTATGTGCTATGCCTGGAAAGCAGCATACAACCAGGCATTCACTCTGAGTCACTGCATAAAGAAGTGTTTAGGATTGCGGTCTCCTAAGTAACGTACTTGGTCATCCCTGATATCAGAGACCCGCCTGCATCTTCAAGGGAAGTATATACAATATGGTCTATAGGTTCCTCTCATATACTGTAGCGTGGTACATTCACAGCGGAAGCACATATGGGAACGTCGCCACATTCAGCCTTCAGAAGAGAATAGTTGTACTAAGGAATACACACACACACACACACACACATTATATATATATATATATATATATATATATATATAAAACCAAGTTACATTTACATGACATGACATAGCAAGAACTAAAGGGAAATCCAATCCAGCATTTAGTACTGTGTCTGTGCCTATAATATATATAGTATATAGAATCACACATATACTGTACACACAGGCATGCACACTAACACACACACACACATATCCACACAGGCATGCACACTAACACGCACACACATACACATGGGGATGATCCCTTCACACTGGAAGGAGGTGCACTGAGTGTCTGGCAGGCGCCATTTGTACATAAAGCATATATTTGGCGCACGCACGCGGTAACAGCGCAGAGGCACTTCTGTGAAACATTTACAAATCCATCTTTGGTGAATAAAAAGCTGCTTTGTATCATAGGACGGGCGTAGCTGCTACAGACCCAGGTACTGGCACGCATTATTCTGCCAGCGCTGCACAATGGTGTCTGGCAGGGTGTTATCAGGGGGCAATGACCTCGGAAGCTTGTAGTCAGATGCCCACCTTCATGATCAGTTGTGGAAAAGGTAGAGGTAAGAGGTGTTCTCCCCATGGGATGTAGTCAGGATCCTGGCAGATAGAATCACCAGATTGCAGGAGGGGAGGTTAGGGTTAGGCTGCGGGAGGGGAGGTTAGGGTTAGGCTGCGGGAGGGGAGGTTAGGGTTAGGCTGCGGGAGGGGAGGTTAGGGTTAGGCTGTAGGTGGGGGAGGTTAGGGTAAGGCTGCAGGAGGGGAGGTTAGGGTTAGGCTGCGGGAGGGGAGGTTAGGGTATAGGCTGCAGATTGGGGAGGTTAGTGTTAGGCTGTAGGTGGGGGAGGTTAGAGTTAGGCTGCAGGTAGGGGAGGTTAGGGTTAGGCTGCGGGAGGGGAGGTTAGTGTTAGGCTGCAGCTGGGGCAGGTTAGTGTTAGGCTGTAGGTGGGGGAGGTTAGTGTTAGGCTGCAGCTGGGGGGGGGGGTTAGGCTGTAGGTGGGGGAGGTTAGTGTTAGGCTGCAGGTGGGGAGGTTAGTGTAAGGCTGCAGGTGGGGAGGTTAGTGTAGGGCTCCAGGTGGGGAGGCTAGTGTTAGGCTGCAGATGGGGGAGGTTAGTGTTAGGCTGCAGATGGGGGAGGTTAGTGTAAGGCTGCAGATGGGGGAGGTTAGTGTAAGGCTGTAGATGGGGGAGGTTAGTGTAAGGCTGTAGATGGGGGAGGTTAGTGTAAGGCTGTAGGTGGGGGAGGTTAGGGTTAGGCTGCAGGTGGGGGAGGTTAGGGTTAGGCTGCAGGTGGGGAAGGTTAGGGTTAGGCTGCAGGTGGGGGAGGTTAGTGTTAGGCCGCGGGAGGGGAGGTTAGTGTTAGGCTGCAGGTGGGGAGGTTAGTGTTAGGCTGCAGGTGGGGGTGGTTAGGGTTAGGCTGCAGATGGGGGAGGTTAGTGTAAGGCTGCAGATGGGGGAGGTTAGATTTAGGCTGCAGGTGGGGAGGTTAGTATTAGGCCGCGGGAGGGGAGGTTAGTGTTAGGCTGCAGGAAGAGCGGTTTAGGATTAGTAGTAGGGATGGTTACATATCCACCGGAATGCACAGTCATTCTGAGCATCAGCATTCAGCTATTGGAATTCCAACTGCCGGGATCCTGACCGCTAGGATTTTATACCCAACAACATCCCATGATGATGGATTATAACTCCCAATAAACTGCTCCGAGATGTAGGGTATGAGTCTGTGCTTCCTACGCCCGGATTCGGGACATCATATCACCCCACACTGTTACTCCACACAACCCATTCATATGTAGAACGACAACTACACAATTATACATTACGTCATTGACCCTCTCTGCAGTATCACTGGCCACTATACATATCAACGTGGTCCATAAACCAGAAGCAACGCCGGATTTATACAATACAGCCGACTGGAGGATTGGTAACATGATGTGAAATGGGGGTAATAAGAGGTCTCCGGCCATGGAAACCAGTAAGGATCCCACAGCCAGCAGTAAAACCATCAACCAAATATATCTCCAGGATAAAGTGATGAAACCACGTAACACATGCTTCCAGTATGTATCACACAGTTGGTGCACATTCAGAACAGAGTTATCTTGTTGGACCTATTACACCCTGGCAGATGGATCTACCCTGGTCTCAACCATCATGTTCTACAAAGAGCCACCATCAGTGGGCACCAGATAATATAACATTCTCTATGAAACCCAACTTGGAGAAGAACATTTTGAATTCCCTTCATGATAAAAGCCCAACGAGGAATACAACCATTGTTCCTGCTGATTGAGGAGTCTTCATACCAAGCTTCATCCAGCCAAACACTAGGAAAATTGACCATATAATAAGTCTACATGAATATGGTCCAGTCAACGTCAAACTGGATATGCACTAATGGTTTTCTCTACGAAGCATCATCATAAACATGATCATTGGTATAACGGGTGAGGCGGACACGGGCAACCTCTGACTTTTCAGCAATTACTAATCTAAAGTCACCAATCACTTTGGTGCTGCAGCCAAGAACGTCGATTCCATGTCAAAGGCAGAGAATTGAGCCCAACATAAAGGTTATACAGACATAAAACAAGAAGCATTCGTAGATAATTACAGTCCGCAGACAGATTACGGTTTGTAAGAAATGTCATTAAAAATCATTCATAATACAATTCCAAGAATATATTTTCTTCTGATGGCACTCTAATATTGGCACGGAGTTATTCATTAAAAATATAAGATTTCATTTATTTTTACAGCAAATAAGCCTATTTCTATATCACAGTATTTCAGAGTCGTCGGTAAGTCTACAGATGATCTACATTGTGACGAGAGGCTAAATGGATCATAGAGGCAGATGGAATGGTCTGAGTAATCAATACTAATGTATTTACTTAAAGTGATATTTTGCACAAGAAATAGTCATTTAACAGAAGGGGATTGGGCTTGCGCTTACGTAGACCTTTATTCACCATTACACCAGCTCGCTCTGCAGGTGTATGTGAAACTGGTAGGGCTGGTAGAAGATGGCCGGCTGGCCCTGAGTAATGAAGTAGTTGTTGAAGTTCCTGTCACTCATGTAAGGGGCCGGCTGATAGTAGCACGTAACGTTTGCTGTGTTCGGGATAATATTTTGCTCCCCGAGAACTTTCAGAGCTAGAATGGTGATCATGTTGAGAGTCTGCCTACGCTCATGACCCATGAGGCACACCGTGCTGTCATTGACCACGTTGCGCAGTATCATCAAGTAATCGTACTTGCTTTTCTCCTCTCCGATGAAATGATTGCGCAGGTAGGACTCAATTTTCCTCTGTTGCTCCACCACATCAGGAAAGTCAATGAAAAACCTGGAACACATGTAACGCTCCAGGGACTTGATTTCAACCTCATCAGCTGGCTTGTAGTCACGCACTAGGAGGTTGCTATATTTGAGAAGCCCACCTCCTCGAATCTCTTCTGGATTCCTTGTCGCAATGAGATGGCACCTCAGATGCTCCATGGCTTCCTGGAAGTCCCCATACATGCTCTCCGCAACAATGGTAGGATAGGAGTCTGAGGGCACGTCGCAGTCCTTGTCTGTGTATACGTCTAGGATCGAATCCAGGATTATCTGGAAGGAGTCCACGCTAAACTCAAATTGCCGTCTTAAAGAGTTGACGAATTTAAGTTCTACGTTCTTGCCACTGTTGTTGGACAAGGAGATCAAACTCCAGCGGTCATGTTCCGTTGATACCTTGACCATCTTCTGGACATATGCCTCATTCATGGTGAGAGCAGTTATCTTCTCCTTGTTAACGCACTTGGGTAGAAAATCCAAAAGAGAATCTAAGACAATCTCCTTAACGGTCTGAAACGCCCGCTCTCCGGGAAGCTCCACGCCAAAGATAATGTCCAAATCTTTGCAGCTGGTCCCATTCTGCTGCATGAGGATGTGACTGGCTGTGGATCCATTCAGGCGGATGTCACGTATCACAATTTGCTTTTTGACAAGTTGCTCTTTAACCACATGAATGATGTCCTTCGGCTTCACCTCCATGGTTGGGAAGTTCCCTCTTCCATGGATGGGAATTATCTCGGTCAGGACCTGGTCTAGGATGGTGACTTGGTCCTGGCTCAGATTGCTAAATCTGCAGTCCGACTGTTCAGTCATGATGGACAACCAGTGAGACAACTGTAGGGGGAGAAAGCAACATATTAGGATCATTTGTGGTGAGGACCATAGAACACAAACATAGCTCACTTTTGGGTGACACATATTACAGAGTAGGAAACCCCCAGAATATAATATTTATATACAGGATGTTATAAACACCCTAGCTGCAAATGACAGATCAATCAAAACACATGCACCTTGATCCCATTAAGAAATTGAGACCATTGTCCCTGGAAAGGCAATTAGTCCAGAGAAATGCCTCCAAACTCTTCACAATTGTAATCCTGCCCATGACACTGGTGCGGGCACCTGACATAGGGTGGAGTCTTGTGCAAAGGGGGCATGTCCACACGCCCATCAGATCACGCCCTATGGTATGAGTCGTAGTAGGGGACTTGACCACATGTCATGCCTCCCTTGTTCTTCATGTTGTGGGAAGCTTAGTACTCTGGCATCTGCTAGGCTGCCCCAAGCCCCTTCCCGGCACTGAATGTTAGCTGAATGCATGTGCACAACATCGGCAGCTAGAGCGGTGGTGTGACCAAGTTCCTCCCAGCCTCCAACTTCCCGCCATCTGAGGGTGGGTGCAGGTCAGTAGAGAGCCCAGCCGGGCCCAGGGATTTATCGGGGGTGTGGCCTAATAATGGGAGGCATGGCCATGCATCCTTAAAATAAAATATAGAAAAAATTGGGTACTTATGTAATATCTGGGCTCCCGTTTTTCTTATGAGACCGCGTCCGCTCGCCACGCTTCGGGCACGGTGGCTCGCTGCGCTCGCCACACTATATAAAATCAACTCCATGCATAGTTGGATAGTAGGGGTATGAAAAAATGGGGTGCATTTAACATGGGAGCCCAGATAATACATAAGTACCAAAAATTGTGCTTAAAGTACATCCCCGGAAGGGCCGGCGCTAGGGTGTTTGGCGCCCCCCTGCAAGCTATAAATTTGTGCCCTTCCCTACGTTACAAAGAGTCAGCACGTGCTGAAGGCGCATGCTAAAAAAAAAAAAGGTGTATAATACCCGTAATAGTAATGCCTCTTATAGACATAATGTGCCCAGCAGTGCCGGAACTAAACGTTTAGGTGCCCTGTGACTACTACCCACTAGGGACCCATTTGTTCCTACCTACCCCTCATACAACCAACCATTGGCTGCTACCACTTCAGAAACAAACCCTGCGCCATCAGCGATATCTGTCCCAAACCTACGGGGTCTTAGTTCCACCGCGTACACAGAGACTCTCCGGCATCAGATGGAGACAAAGAACGTTCAGGAATTCCGTGAAGAGGACAGAACTATGAGCAATGTATCAATCTAATCACATTTGCCATAATAACTTTATTTATACCATCACATCAATTTATTTGACTTATGTCCTACTATGACTTTTACGCCCCAACTTGTAGTTTGATGATTAAGGTTTTGTGTCCTCGTCAGAGCCCAGGTTCCATTACTGACAAGTCAGGGACCAAAGATTCAATGCATCTCCCCTACTGCAACGCTTATCACAGGGTGACATTCCCTCTAACGGGTTATTTATACCAGTTTTCCACTAGCCTAAATAACCCAGGTTTTTGCACAGGAGCGCGCAAAACCCAGGATTTTAGGCAGGTAGAAATGCTACCTGTAGAAATAACCCAGGTTGTGCGACCCAGCATTTCTACCCAGTGGCGTAACTAGGTTTTGGGTGCCCCCCCCGCCGCTGAAGGGAGGGCGCCCGGCGGCCGCTCCGCCGCACCAACCCCCGCCCCGCCGCCCATGCAAACCCTCCCATCCCCCGCAGTCTTACCTACGTTCAGTACGTGCTAGTCCCGGCTCCCTTCTTCTGCTATGAGGACCACCACAAAATGTCCGCCCCCATACAGCAGACAGTTTCAGAGAACTGTCTGCTAAATGGGGGCGGACATTTTGTGGTGGTCCTCATAGCAGAAGAAGGGAGCCGGGACTAGCACGTACTGAAGACAGGTAAAGACTGCGGGGGATGGCGGCGGGGCGTAACTATAGCACTGCAGCCCCCGGCGCCCGCACATGCACAGCGCCCCCCGCGCGGTCGCGGGGGCTGCGGTACTATAGGTACGCCACTGTTTCTACCCAGGTAGCGACCAGGGTTGATCACATATTCAACCTGGGTCACTGTGTAGTGTAAATGGGTAACCGGGGTCGATGCGTCCCGGGTCCCGTTCACTACAGTGCAAAAGCCGGCGCCTCCCAGCACCTCCCTGACCCCACCTCCCGGTGACGTCACCTGCCCGGCACTATGCTGGGTGGGGACTCTAGTGTGAAAGGGTTTGCAAGCCGAGTCGCACCCAGGTTGTAGCAGGTACAAAATCCCGGGTGCGACCCGGCTTGCAGATGGAAAAGTGGGATTACTAAAATGGGAGTTCTGCAGAAGATGGGATGTTGCTATGAGCAACCATTTACATTCCATCGATTATCTTCTAGAAGGTGTCGAATAAATAATTCATCTCTAAATATGGGCTTCAGGATTTGTTTCCAATTCATAATCACCCTCGGATTTTGGTTTTAGTTCAGTTTAATATCAATCAAAAATTTCTGCTAAAAACAGCTAAAATCATGTCAGGCGACTTAGGGCCTTGATTCTGGTTGGTCCAATCCCCGTCGTATCCGCACCGGGGACCAATGGTTCTGTCCTGCGCATATTTGCATGTGGGGGATGAGATGCTGCCCAATGTATCAACACCGGGCAGCATCGCAGTGGGTCCTGAGGCTACTCTGAGATGGCAGCACCACATTGTAGACTACAGACCGCAGTGCCACCCTGCGTAATAAATGCCGCCGGGATCGCATTGCATGTGCAATCCATTGGTAAATTGACCCCGTATATATGGAAAGTGGGTATTGGTGTATGCGCGTGTGTGTGTGTGTGGGGGGGTAAACTGAAGTTTTGCAGAGGGTGCCGATATACCTTGCACGGGCCCTGTAGTAAGGTGACTGATGCCCTGGGGTGTATGGCGATACTCACGGGCCCTGGACACTCTGTAGTAAGGTGACCGACACCCTGGGGCATGGGTCCTCAAACTGCGGCCCTCCAGATGTTGTGAAACTACAAATCCCAGCATGCCTTGCCACAGTTTTGCTATAAGGTAGTGTTAAAACTGTGGCAAGGCATGCTGGGATTTGTAGTTTCACAACATCTGGAGGGCCGCAGTTTGAGGACCCATGCCCTGGGGTGTACGGCGATACTCACGGGCCCTGGACCCTCTGTAGTAAGGTGACTGACACCCTGGGGTGTACGGCGATACTCACGGGCCCTGGACACACTGCAGTAAGGTGACTGACGCCCTGGGGTGTACGGCGATACTCACGGGCCCTGGACACTCTGTAGTAAGGTGACCGACGCCCTGGGGTGTACGGCGATACTCACGGGCCCTGGGCACTCTGTAGTAAGGTGACCGACGCCCTGGGGTGTACGGCGATACTCACGGGCCCTGGACACTCTGTAGTAAGGTGACTGACACCCTGGGGTGTACGGCGATACTCACGGGCCCTGGACACACTGCAGTAAGGTGACTGACGCCCTGGGGTGTACGGCGATACTCACGGGCCCTGGACACTCTGTAGTAAGGTGACCGACGCCCTGGGGTGTACGGCGATACTCACGGGCCCTGGACCCTCTGTAGTAAGGTGACTGACGCCCTGGGGTGTACGGCGATACTCACGGGCCCTGGGCACTCTGTAGTAAGGTGACCGACGCCCTGGGGTGTACGGCGATACTCACGGGCCCTGGACACTCTGTAGTAAGGTGACCGACGCCCTGGGGTGTACGGCGATACTCACGGGCCCTGGGCACTCTGTAGTAAGGTGACCGACGCCCTGGGGTGTACGGCGATACTCACGGGCTCTGGACCCTTGTAGTAAGGTGACCGACACCCTGGGGTGTACGGCGATACTCACGGGCCCTGGACACTCTGTAGTAAGGTGACCGACACCCTGGGGTGTACGGCGATACTCACGGGCCCTGGACACTCTGTAGTAAGGTGACCGACGCCCTGGGGTGTACGGCGATACTCACGGGCCCTGGACACTCTGTAGTAAGGTGACTGACGCCCTGGGGTGTACGGCGATACTCACGGGCCCTGGACACTCTGTAGTAAGGTGACCGACGCCCTGGGGTGTACGGCGATACTCACGGGCCCTGGACACTCTGTAGTAAGGTGACCGACGCCCTGGGGTGTACGGCGATACTCACGGGCCCTGGACACTCTGTAGTAAGGTGACCGACACCCTGGGGTGTACGGCGATACTCACAGGCCCTGGACACTCTGTAGTAAGGTGACCGACACCCTGGGGTGTACGGCGATACTCACGGGCCCTGGACACTCTGTAGTAAGGTGACCGACGCCCTGGGGTGTACGGCGATACTCACGGGCCCTGAACCCTCTGTAGTAAGGTGACTGACACCCTGGGGTGTACGGCGATACTCGCGGGCCCTGGACACACTGCAGTAAGGTGACTGACGCCCTGGGGTGTACGGCGATACTCACGGGCCCTGGACACTCTGTAGTAAGGTGACCGACGCCCTGGGGTGTACGGCGATACTCACGGGCCCTGGACACTGTGCAGTAAGGTGACCGACACCCTGGGGTGTACGGCGATACTCACGGGCCCTGGACCCTCTGTAGTAAGGTGACTGACACCCTGGGGTGTACGGCGATACTCACGCATGCACAGTTACCCTCTATATGTGACCTTCTGCTACAAATGTACAGAGACTATTAATAACAAATGTCATAGAAAAGCGTAAAGTGAGCGTCAGGCATCGGGGACTGGGGACCAAACTCCGTAATATATAAACAACATGTTCAGCTCCCTCCTGAATACAGGGTCGTTAAAGAGATAATAATTAAAAGGTAATGAGAGATTGTACAAGTCTGTCCGATCACAGGACCCGGGGGACGGAGCAGGCTCAGCGGTGAATATTTAAACACACATAATGATCACATTGTCTCTATCTGGAGACCTGCTCACAGCAGCTGTGGGGTTATGGGAGCAGAGAGACAGAGACCGTGGCTATATAGTCCCTACATGGGGGAACGTGACACATGCTGTGTGCATCTAGAATATACTATATGGGGGAACGTGACACATGCTGTGTGCATCTAGAATATACTATATGGGGGAACGTGACACATGCTGTGTGTATCTTCTAGAATATACTATATGGGGGAACGTGACACATGCTGTGTGCATCTAGAATATACTATATGGGGGAACGTGACACATGCTGTGTGCATCTAGAATATACTATATGGGGGAACGTGACACATGCTGTGTGTATCTTCTAGAATATACAATATGGGGGAACGTGACACATGCTGTGTGTATCTAGAATATACTATATGGGGGAACGTGACACATGCTGTGTGCATCTAGAATATACTATATGGGGGAACGTGACACATGCTGTGTGCATCTAGAATATACTATATGGGGAACGTGACACATGCTGTGTGTATCTTCTAGAATACATACCTCCCAACAGTCCCGATTTTATCGGGACAGTCCCGATTGTCAGGGCCTGTCCCGATGTCCCACCCGCGGGCAGCAGTGTCCCGCGGTGTGGGGGGGCTGTTGGGAGTCCCCCCTGTCGGCTGCTAAGCAGCGGGGAATAAACGCTGTGCGCATGCGCACAGCGTCTAATCCCGCAGCCAGGGGGCTGGGGGCATGGCTAGAGGCTCACAGAGCCTCTGGGTCATGCCCCCATAGCGGCAAAATGGGGGCGTGGCCTCGCGGGGGAGCCGCGAGTATAGGCCACGCCCCCGAAATTAGGCCACACCCCCGAAATTTCCGGCGCGCCTCCGGCGCGCGGGAGATGCGTCCCGAGTCGCCGGAGACAAATGTTGGGAGGTATGAGAATATACTATATGGGGGAACGTGACACATTCTATGTGCATCTAGAATATACTATATGGGGGAACGTGACACATGCTGTGTGTATCTAGAATATACTATATGGGTAACGTGACACATTCTGTGTGCATCTAGAATATACTATATGGGGAACGTGACACATGCTGTGTGTATCTTCTAGCAGTAGCGCACGCAGGGGGGGTTTCTGAGTACCCAGAAACCCCCCCAGGAGTCTATGGGCCCTAGACTGAAAGCTGAGGGTCCCCTCTTTCCATAGGTACAAGAATTTTAAAAATCGGCCCTTGGGAACCGGAGATATCTGACTTCAAAGCAGTGGTCCCCATCCAAGCCTGTTGATTGCTTTTCCCAGTCAGATATTTCAGGTTCTGTCTGACTTAGAGTTTTTTTGAGGGTATATTCCAAAAGCTGGGACTCTCCCCCTTTGATGGACACTAGTAGCTTGTCTCTACTCTGCCCAGAACCAGAGATATCAGCCTTCCAGCAGCTGGTTACTGCTCCCACTCCACACACCTGGTATGTAGTTTTATAAACTCGTTGGCAGATTGCTCTGCCTTATGAACTCTGATCCCCTCGTCCCCAACACCATTTGGTAGGTCGGATTCTCTAGTTTTTTATTCCATTAGAATCTAAGAAATCTATTTTCGGGAACTGGAGATATCTGCAGTCAAGCAAGCTGTCCTCCCACCAGAAAATTATGAATAATAAGCCCACTCCACTATATATATTAATTATTATTTATATACAGTTGGTCTATCTAGAATACTTTAACTGACCCGGCTTTGCTCCGCCCCTCTGGAAACCCCCCTCTGAAAATCCTGCGTTTGCCACTGTCTAGAATATACTATATGGGGAACGTGACACATGCTGTGTGTATCTAGAATATACTATATGGGGAACGTGACACATGCTGTGTGTATCTAGAATATACTATATGGGGGAACGTGACACATTCTGTGTGCATCTAGAATATACTATATGGGGGAACGTGACACATGCTGTGTGTATCTTCTAGAATATACTATATGGGGGAACGTGACACATGCTGTGTGCATCTAGAATATACTATATGGGGAACGTGACACATGCTGTGTGTATCTTCTAGAATATACTATATGGGGGAACGTGACACATGCTGTGTGCATCTAGAATATACTATATGGGGAACGTGACACATGCTGTGTGTATCTTCTAGCCCCTTCCCGCCGCAGCCTGTTTTTGCCTTCCTGACAGAGCCCTTTTTTTCAAATCTGACATATATCACTTAAGTGGGGATAACTTTTTTTTGCTTTTACTTATCCCAGTGATTTTGAGATTGTTTTCTCGTGACACATTGTACTTCAAGTTAGTGGTAAATTTGGGTCGATACAGTCTGTGTTTTTTTGTGAAAAATACCAAAATGTCGTAAAAAAAATGGAAAATTTAGCAATTTTCAAAATGTTAAATTTTCTGCTTGTGTGACAAATAAGCATACCACTCAAAATAGTTATTAACTAACATAGACCATATGTCTACTTTATGTTGCCATCATTATTTCAACCTCCTTTTAATTTTTTTGGACACTAGGAGGCTTAAAATATGAATAGCAAATTCTCAAATTTTCAAGAAAATTTCAAACACTGATTTTTTTAGGGACCAGTTCAGTTCTGATGTGACTTTGAGGGACTTGTATGTGAGACACCCCCATAAATGATGCCATTTCAAAAACTGCACCCCTCACAGTATTCAAAACAGCATTTTGGAAGTTTGTTAACCCTTTAGGTGTTTCACAGGAATTAAAACAAAGTGTAGGTGAAATTTCAAAATTTCATTTTTTTTGCAGATTTGCAATTTTAATACATTTTTCTAAGGAACACAGTAGATTTTACTAGAGAAATGTGACTAAAAATTGATTCCCCCAATTCTTTTGTTTTCATAAATATCCTATATGTGGCCCTAGTGTGCACGTTGACCAAACCACAGGCTTCATAATAGAAGGAGCACCTACTTGATTTTGGAGCCTCCGTTTTATGAGATTATTTTTTAGGCACCATGTAGGTTTCTAGGCACCATAAGATGCTAAAAGTTAGGAACCCCCCCACAAGTGAACCCATTTTGCAAACTACACCCCTCAGGGAATTCATCTAGGGGTATAATGTACATTTCAAACCCCCAGGGGTTTCACCAATTGTGGTACAACTGGGCAGTGAAAATGAAAAATTAAATTTTTTACACAAAAATGCAGTTCTGGCTCAAAATTTTTCATTTTCACAAGGAATGAAGGAGACAAAGCACCCCAAAATCTGTGCCCCAATTTCTCCCGAGTACGGCAATGCCTCACATGTGACCTAAAAATACCATTTGGGTGCATGGCAGGACTCAGAAGGGAAGGAGTGATTTTTGGATTTTGCAGCTCAGATTCTGGTGGAATTTTGGTGGGTGCTATGTCGCATTAGCAAGACCCCCAAAGCACCAATACAGTGGAAGCCCCCCACAAGTGACCCCATTTTGCAAACTACACCCCTCAGGGAATTCATCTAGGGGTATAGTGTACATTTCAAACCCCCAGGGGTTTCACCAATTTTGATACAACTGTGCTGTGCAAATGAAAAATTACATTTTTTTACACAAAAATGCAGTTCTGGCTCAAAATTTTTCATTTTCATAAGGTATGAAGGAGAAAAAGCACCCCAAAATCTGTGCCCCAATTTCTCCCGAGTATGGCAATGCCTCACATGTGACCAAAAAATACCAGTTGGGTGCATGGCAGGACTCAGAAGGGAAGGAGTGATTTTTGTATTTTGCAGCTCAGATTCTGGTGGAATTTTGGTGGGTGCTATGTCGCATTAGCAAGACCCCCGAAGCACCAATACAGTGGAAGCCCCCCACAAGTGACCCCATTTTGCAAACTACACCCCTCTGGGAATTCATCTAGGGGTATAATGTACATTTCAAACCCCCAGGGGTTTCACCAATTGTGGTACAACTGGGCAGTGAAAATGAAAAATTAATTTTTTTACACAAAAATGCAGTTCTGGCTCAAAATTTTTCATTTTCATAAGGTATGAAGGAGAAAATGCACCCCAAAATCTGTGCCCCAATTTCTCCCGAGTATGGCAATGCCTCACATGTGACCATAAAATACCAGTTGGGTGCATGGCAGGACTCAGAAGGGAAGGAGTGATTTTTGGATTTTGCAGCTCAGATTCTGGTGGAATTTTGGTGGGTGCTATGTCGCATTAGCAAGACCCCCAAAGCACCAATACAGTGGAAGCCCCCCACAAGTGACCCCATTTTGCAAACTACACCCCTCAGGGAATTCATCTAGGGGTATAGTGTACATTTCAAACCCCCAGGGGTTTCACCAATTTTGATACAACTGGGCTGTGCAAATGAAAAATTACATTTTTTTACACAAAAATGCAGTTCTGGCTCAAAATTTTTCATTTTCATAAGGTATGAAGGAGAAAAAGCACCCCAAAATCTGTGCCCCAATTTCTCCCGAGTATGGCAATGCCTCACATGTGACCAAAAAATACCAGTTGGGTGCATGGCAGGACTCAGAAGGGAAGGAGTGATTTTTGTATTTTGCAGCTCAGATTCTGGTGGAATTTTGGTGGGTGCTATGTCGCATTAGCAAGACCCCCGAAGCACCAATACAGTGGAAGCCCCCCACAAGTGACCCCATTTTGCAAACTACACCCCGCTGGGAATTCATCTAGGGGTATAGTGTACATTTCAAACCCCCAGGGGTTTCACCAATTGTGGTACAACTGGGCAGTGAAAATGAAAAATTAAATTTTTTACACAAAAATGCAGTTCTGGCTCAAAATTTTTCATTTTCACAAGGAATGAAGGAGACAAAGCACCCCAAAATCTGTGCCCCAATTTCTCCCGAGTACGGCAATGCTTCATGTGTGACCAAAAAATGGCAGGACTCAGAAGGGAAGGAGTGATATTTGGATTTTGCAGCACAGATTCTGGTGGAATGTTGGTGGGTGCTATGTCGCATTAGCAAGACCCCCAAAGCACCAATACAGTGGAACCCCCCCACAAGTGACCCCATTTTGCAAACTACACCCCTCGGGGAATTCATCTAGGGGTATAGTGTACATTTCAAACCCCCAGGGGTTTCACCAATTTTGATACAACTGGGCTGTGCAAATGAAAAATTACATTTTTTTACACAAAAATGCAGTTCTGGCTCAAAATTTTTCATTTTCACAAGGAATGAAGGAGACAAAGCACCCCAAAATCTGTGCCCCAATTTCTCCCGAGTACGGCAATGCTTCATGTGTGACCAAAAAATGGCAGGACTCAGAAGGGAAGGAGTGATATTTGGATTTTGCAGCACAGATTCTGGTGGAATGTTGGTGGGTGCTATGTCGCATTAGCAAGACCCCCAAAGCACCAATACAGTGGAACCCCCCCACAAGTGACCCCATTTTTCAAACTACACCCCTCAGGGAATTCATCTAGGGGTATAGTGTACATTTCAAACCCCCAGGGGTTTCACCAATTTTGATACAACTGGGCTGTGCAAATGAAAAATTACATTTTTTTACACAAAAATGCAGTTCTGGCTCAAAATTTTTCATTTTCATAAGGTATGAAGGAGAAAAAGCACCCCAAAATCTGTGCCCCAATTTCTCCCGAGTACGGCAATGCCTCACATGTGACCAAAAAATACCAGTTGGGTGCATGGCAGGACTCAGAAGGGAAGGAGTGATTTTTGGATTTTGCGGCTCAGATTCTGGTGGAATGAATGGTGGGTGCTATGTGGCATTAGCAAGACCCCCGAAGCACGGTGAAATGATGAACCTAATAATCCATAGATGTGTGGTATATTTTAAAACACTCCTTTATACATAGGCCGGGTTTGTCGGGGCAAGTGTCACACTGGAAAATAGTTTGCTTTCTTATTCCCTTTTTATAGCAAACTTTGCACCTTTTTTGTGTCCTGCCCTTTTTTCCAGTGGAGGGGATTTCATCAGGAAAATGCTGCCCTGGTACAATACGGGGGCCAGTACTAGAAGTACTGGGGCCCTCTGCCTGCTGGTTCCCAAATATTAGGCCCTTTATGACTTCCTCTTGAAAGTGCATAAATGTCCCCCTCTGGCCGGTAGAACGGAATAGCACGTAAGCGTTATACAGTGCCATCTGGATGATATACACGGCCAGCTTCTTGTACCAGATTTTTGTTTTCCGCAGGGCACTGTACGGCTTCAGTACCTGATCTGAAAGATCCACTCCGCCCATGTACTTATTGTAATCCAGGATACAATTAGGTTTTGAGGTGTGGGTACTGGTACCTCGTACAGGGACGGAGGTGGTACTGTCTCCGTGAATTGTTGTCAGTATAAGGACATCCCTCTTGTCCTTATATTTGACCAACAACATATTTTCGGTGGATTGTGCCCTGCTTTCACCCCTTCTCATTACTTGGGCAATGTGCGTTTTTGGGAGGCCTCTTTGGTTCTTGCGCACAGTACCGCAAGCTGCTGTACCTCTTGAACCAAGGGCCTTAAACAGGGGGATGCTAGTGTAAAAGTTATCCACATAGAGGTGATAACCTTTATCCAGGAAGGGGTGCACTAAATCCCAGACAATTTTTCCACTAACACCTACGAGGGAGGGGGGGCATTCTGGCGGTTCAATTCTTGAATCCTTCCCTTCATATACCCTAAACCTGTGAGTGTACCCTGAGGTGCTTTCACACAGCTTATACATTTTTATGCCATACCTTGCCCTCTTATTGGGAAGGTACTGGCGGAATTTAACCCTTCCTTTAAAATGTATAAGGGACTCGTCTATGCAAATGAATTTATCTGGGATGTACATCTCTTCAAATTTGGCACTGAAATGATCAATGACCGGCCTGACTTTGAATGGCCGGTCAAAGGTGGGATCATCTCTGGGTGGGCACTGTGCATTATCGTTGTAATGCAAAAATTTAAGGATTAACTCAAAACGAGTCCGAGTCATGGCCATACGGTAAAGTGGGGTGCTGTACAGAACATCTGTACTCCAATATTGCCTAATTTCTGGCTTTTTTACTATGCCCATATGAAACACCAGACCCCAAAACGTCATCATCTCTACTGCATCTACAGGGGTCCACCTAGCAAATGATGACGTGGGGTTTTGAGCACCATAAGATGCTAAAAGTTAGGAACCCCCCCACAAGTGAACCCATTTTGCAAACTACACCCCTCAGGGAATTCATCTAGGGGTATAATGTACATTTCAAACCCCCAGGGGTTTCACCAATTGTGGTACAACTGGGCAGTGAAAATGAAAAATTAAATTTTTTACACAAAAATGCAGTTCTGGCTCAAAATTTTTCATTTTCACAAGGAATGAAGGAGACAAAGCACCCCAAAATCTGTGCCCCAATTTCTCCCGAGTACGGCAATGCCTCACATGTGACCTAAAAATACCATTTGGGTGCATGGCAGGACTCAGAAGGGAAGGAGTGATTTTTGGATTTTGCAGCTCAGATTCTGGTGGAATTTTGGTGGGTGCTATGTCGCATTAGCAAGACCCCCAAAGCACCAATACAGTGGAAGCCCCCCACAAGTGACCCCATTTTGCAAACTACACCCCTCAGGGAATTCATCTAGGGGTATAGTGTACATTTCAAACCCCCAGGGGTTTCACCAATTTTGATACAACTGTGCTGTGCAAATGAAAAATTACATTTTTTTACACAAAAATGCAGTTCTGGCTCAAAATTTTTCATTTTCATAAGGTATGAAGGAGAAAAAGCACCCCAAAATCTGTGCCCCAATTTCTCCCGAGTATGGCAATGCCTCACATGTGACCAAAAAATACCAGTTGGGTGCATGGCAGGACTCAGAAGGGAAGGAGTGATTTTTGTATTTTGCAGCTCAGATTCTGGTGGAATTTTGGTGGGTGCTATGTCGCATTAGCAAGACCCCCGAAGCACCAATACAGTGGAAGCCCCCCACAAGTGACCCCATTTTGCAAACTACACCCCTCTGGGAATTCATCTAGGGGTATAATGTACATTTCAAACCCCCAGGGGTTTCACCAATTGTGGTACAACTGGGCAGTGAAAATGAAAAATTAAATTTTTTACACAAAAATGCAGTTCTGGCTCAAAATTTTTCATTTTCATAAGGTATGAAGGAGAAAATGCACCCCAAAATCTGTGCCCCAATTTCTCCCGAGTATGGCAATGCCTCACATGTGACCATAAAATACCAGTTGGGTGCATGGCAGGACTCAGAAGGGAAGGAGTGATTTTTGGATTTTGCAGCTCAGATTCTGGTGGAATTTTGGTGGGTGCTATGTCGCATTAGCAAGACCCCCAAAGCACCAATACAGTGGAAGCCCCCCACAAGTGACCCCATTTTGCAAACTACACCCCTCAGGGAATTCATCTAGGGGTATAGTGTACATTTCAAACCCCCAGGGGTTTCACCAATTTTGATACAACTGGGCTGTGCAAATGAAAAATTACATTTTTTTACACAAAAATGCAGTTCTGGCTCAAAATTTTTCATTTTCATAAGGTATGAAGGAGAAAAAGCACCCCAAAATCTGTGCCCCAATTTCTCCCGAGTATGGCAATGCCTCACATGTGACCAAAAAATACCAGTTGGGTGCATGGCAGGACTCAGAAGGGAAGGAGTGATTTTTGTATTTTGCAGCTCAGATTCTGGTGGAATTTTGGTGGGTGCTATGTCGCATTAGCAAGACCCCCGAAGCACCAATAAAGTGGAAGCCCCCCACAAGTGACCCCATTTTGCAAACTACACCCCGCTGGGAATTCATCTAGGGGTATAGTGTACATTTCAAACCCCCAGGGGTTTCACCAATTGTGGTACAACTGGGCAGTGAAAATGAAAAATTAAATTTTTTACACAAAAATGCAGTTCTGGCTCAAAATTTTTCATTTTCACAAGGAATGAAGGAGACAAAGCACCCCAAAATCTGTGCCCCAATTTCTCCCGAGTACGGCAATGCTTCATGTGTGACCAAAAAATGGCAGGACTCAGAAGGGAAGGAGTGATATTTGGATTTTGCAGCACAGATTCTGGTGGAATGTTGGTGGGTGCTATGTCGCATTAGCAAGACCCCCAAAGCACCAATACAGTGGAACCCCCCCACAAGTGACCCCATTTTGCAAACTACACCCCTCGGGGAATTCATCTAGGGGTATAGTGTACATTTCAAACCCCCAGGGGTTTCACCAATTTTGATACAACTGGGCTGTGCAAATGAAAAATTACATTTTTTTACACAAAAATGCAGTTCTGGCTCAAAATTTTTCATTTTCACAAGGAATGAAGGAGACAAAGCACCCCAAAATCTGTGCCCCAATTTCTCCCGAGTACGGCAATGCTTCATGTGTGACCAAAAAATGGCAGGACTCAGAAGGGAAGGAGTGATATTTGGATTTTGCAGCACAGATTCTGGTGGAATGTTGGTGGGTGCTATGTCGCATTAGCAAGACCCCCAAAGCACCAATACAGTGGAACCCCCCCACAAGTGACCCCATTTTTCAAACTACACCCCTCAGGGAATTCATCTAGGGGTATAGTGTACATTTCAAACCCCCAGGGGTTTCACCAATTTTGATACAACTGGGCTGTGCAAATGAAAAATTACATTTTTTTACACAAAAATGCAGTTCTGGCTCAAAATTTTTCATTTTCATAAGGTATGAAGGAGAAAAAGCACCCCAAAATCTGTGCCCCAATTTCTCCCGAGTACGGCAATGCCTCACATGTGACCAAAAAATACCAGTTGGGTGCATGGCAGGACTCAGAAGGGAAGGAGTGATTTTTGGATTTTGCGGCTCAGATTCTGGTGGAATGAATGGTGGGTGCTATGTGGCATTAGCAAGACCCCCGAAGCACGGTGAAATGATGAACCTAATAATCCATAGATGTGTGGTATATTTTAAAACACTCCTTTATACATAGGCCGGGTTTGTCGGGGCAAGTGTCACACTGGAAAATAGTTTGCTTTCTTATTCCCTTTTCATAGCAAACTTTGCACCTTTTTTGTGTCCTGCCCTTTTTTCCAGTGGAGGGGATTTCATCAGGAAAATGCTGCCCTGGTACAATACGGGGGCCAGTACTAGAAGTACTGGGGCCCTCTGCCTGCTGGTTCCCAAATATTAGGCCCTTTATGACTTCCTCTTGAAAGTGCATAAATGTCCCCCTCTGGCCGGTAGAACGGAATAGCACGTAAGCGTTATACAGTGCCATCTGGATGATATACATGGCCAGCTTCTTGTACCAGATTTTTGTTTTCCGCAGGGCACTGTACGGCTTCAGTACCTGATCTGAAAGATCCACTCCGCCCATGTACTTATTGTAATCCAGGATACAATTAGGTTTTGAGGTGTGGGTACTGGTACCTCGTACAGGGACGGAGGTGGTACTGTCTCCGTGAATTGTTGTCAGTATAAGGACATCCCTCTTGTCCTTATATTTGACCAACAACATATTTTCGGTGGATTGTGCCCTGCTTTCACCCCTTCTCATTACTTGGGCAATGTGCGTTTTTGGGAGGCCTCTTTGGTTCTTGCGCACAGTACCGCAAGCTGCTGTACCTCTTGAACCAAGGGCCTTAAACAGGGGGATGCTAGTGTAAAAGTTATCCACATAGAGGTGATAACCTTTATCCAGGAAGGGGTGCACTAAATCCCAGACAATTTTTCCACTAACACCTACGAGGGAGGGGGGGCATTCTGGCGGTTCAATTCTTGAATCCTTCCCTTCATATACCCTAAACCTGTGAGTGTACCCTGAGGTGCTTTCACACAGCTTATACATTTTTATGCCATACCTTGCCCTCTTATTGGGAAGGTACTGGCGGAATTTAACCCTTCCTTTAAAATGTATAAGGGACTCGTCTATGCAAATGAATTTATCTGGGATGTACATCTCTTCAAATTTGGCACTGAAATGATCAATGACCGGCCTGACTTTGAATGGCCGGTCAAAGGTGGGATCATCTCTGGGTGGGCACTGTGCATTATCGTTGTAATGCAAAAATTTAAGGATTAACTCAAAACGAGTCCGGGTCATGGCCATACGGTAAAGTGGGGTGCTGTACAGAACATCTGTACTCCAATATTGCCTAATTTCTGGCTTTTTTACTATGCCCATATGAAACACCAGACCCCAAAACGTCATCATCTCTACTGCATCTACAGGGGTCCACCTAGCAAATGATGACGTGGGGTTTTGAGCAATAAACTGCTGGGCATATAAATTAGTTTGGTCCACCATTAAATTTATAAAATCATCAGAGAAAAATAATTTGAAAAAGTCAATTTCTCTGAGACCTGTGGAATCAAATTGGATTCCTGGGATGGCCAAAAACTCAGGAACCTGGGGCTCAAAATTGTCTGGTGGTGGGGTCCATACGAGATCAATTATTGGGGGGGGTCTCAGCTGCTCTACGGGGGCGTCTTTGAGGGGGTCCCTCATCACTAGAGGAGGAAGAGGAGCTTAAGATGAATCCTTCAAATTCCCGCTTGCCTCACTGGCTGTGTCAGAGTCAGAGGCAAGCATGGCATATGCCTCCTCCGCTGAATACATTCTTCTGGATGACTGGGATGACATTTGGGATGACATTTGGGATGCCATTTTTATTTTTGTGTTTCTGGTAGTGAAATGTTTCAACACGTGTATAGTGTAGGGGGGGTACAAACTTTATTTCAACCCGGGGGGGTATGTAGTGTGTAGTGTGTATGTAGTGCAGAAAAAAAAAAAAGGTCCTGCGCCAAAAATTGAGCACAGATGTTGGTCAGTAACGTCCGTCACTGAACAGCGCTCAAAGGCAACAGGAATTTGATCAAAAAAAAAAAAAAAAGATCAACCCTGTGCCGAAAAAGCTGATCAGTGATGTACGTCACTGATCAGCGCACAGTGGCCACAGGACACCCACAAAATCACAGTGTGTGTAAAAAAAAAAATTAAAAAAAGACCCCACAGCACCCTCAAAAAAAAAAAAAAAGGTGATCACTGATGCGACACTGATTACCAGTGAGGGGCAGCAGGTGCACAACCTTTGGTGCAACTGACAGTGCAACTGGCAGCAACTGACAGGTATATATAAAAAAAAACCCTGCACCCCCAAAAAGTTGCTGATCAGCACAGATATACTGATCAGCACAAAAGGGGGGGTAGCAGACACAAAATATAGCACTCTCTATCACTCTCTGTCACTATCTCTCTATCTATCACTATCTATCACTCTATGACACTGCAGCAGCAGCACTGACAGTTATATATATAAAAAAAAACCCTGCACCCCCAAAAAGGGGGGGTAGCAGACACAAAATATAGCACTCTCTATCACTCTCTGTCACTATCTCTCTCTATCTCTCTATCTCTCACTATCTATCACTATCTATCACTCTATGACACTGCAGCAGCAGCAGCACTGACAGTTATATATATAAAAAAAAACCCTGCACCCCCAAAAAGGGGGGGTAGCAGACACAAAATATAGCACTCTCTGTCACTATCTCTCTCTATCTCTCTCTATCTCTCTCTATCTCTCTCTATCTCTCTATCACACTGCAGCAGCAGCAGGAAGTCACAAGAAGTCAGATCCAGGAAGCATCCAGCACGCTACAAGCAGTGATCAGGTGATCAGGTAAGTATTTGCAAGGATCAGGTCAGTATATCACGGCAGATAGGCACGGTGACCGCACTGCACGCAATTCCAGACCGGAATGGCGTCTGCAGTGCAGTCACCGTTAGTTTAAATCACCCTCCATGGCTGTGATTGGTCCGTCGGTCCGACGAACCAATCACGGCCTTTGGGGGCGGGTGGGGTGAGGTGGGGTGACACCAGTGTCACCCTTACACCCCGTGGTGATTGGTGCTGTACTTTACAGCACCAATCACCACCGATCCCTGTGTCACCGGCGAACGTTATTCGCCGGTACACAGAAAACGCTGTAATTGGCTGTTCACATTTGAACAGCCAATCACAGCGATCGCCGACGGGGGGGAGGCATCACCACCCCCCCTGGGCATGCAGGGACATGTCTGCTGTCAGGGACAGCAGACATGTTTAAACTGTCACCGCGTCTATAGACGCGGTGACAGTTTAAAGCCATGACGTACATTTATGCCATGTGTCGGGAAGTACATCCCGGCCATGACGTAAATGTACGTCAAATGTCGGGAAGGGGCTAGAATATACTATATGGGGGAACGTGACACATGCTGTGTGTATCTTCTAGAATATACTATATGGGGAACGTGACACATGCTGTGTGTATCTTCTAGAATATACTATATGGGGGAACGTGACACATTCTGTGTGCATCTAGAATATACTATATGGGGAACGTGACACATGCTGTGTGCATCTTCTAGAATATACTATATGGGGGAACGTGACACATGCTGTGTGTATCTTCTAGAATATACTATATGGGGGAACGTGACACATTCTGTGTGCATCTAGAATATACTATATGGGGGAACGTGACACATGCTGTGTGTATCTTCTAGAATATACTATATGGGGGAACGTGACACATGCTGTGTGTATCTTCTAGAATATACTATATGGGGAACGTGACACATGCTGTGTGTATCTTCTAGAATATACTATATGGGGGAACGTGACACATTCTGTGTGCATCTAGAATATACTATATGGGGAACGTGACACATGCTATGTGTATCTAGAATATACTATATGGGGAACGTGACACATGCTGTGTGTATCTTCTAGAATATACTATATGGGGGAACGTGACACATTCTGTGTGCATCTAGAATATACTATATGGGGAACGTGACACATGCTGTGTGTATCTTCTAGAATATACTATATGGGGGAACGTGACACATTCTGTGTGCATCTAGAATATACAATATGGGGGAACGTGACACATGCTGTGTGCATCTAGAATATACTATATGGGGGAATGTGACACATGCTGTGTGTATCTTCTAGAATATACTATATGGGGGAACGTGACACATTCTGTGTGCATCTTCTAGAATATACTATATGGGGGAACGTGACACATTCTGTGTGCATCTAGAATATACTATATGGGGAACGTGACACATGCTGTGTGTATCTTCTAGAATATACTATATGGGGTAACGTGACACATGCTGTGTGTATCTTCTAGAATATACTATATGGGGAACGTGACACATGCTGTGTGTATCTTCTAGAATATACTATATGGGGGAACGTGACACATGCTGTGTGTATCTTCTAGAATATACTATATAGGGAACGTGACACATTCTGTGTGCATCTAGAATATACTATATGGGGGAACGTGACACATGCTGTGTGTATCTAGAATATACTATATGGGGGAACGTGACACATGCTGTGTGCATCTAGAATATACTATATGGGGAACGTGACACATGCTGTGTGTATCTTCTAGAATATACTATATGGGGGAACGTGACACATTCTGTGTGCATCTAGAATATACTATATGGGGAACGTGACACATACACCTAATCCTCCTTGTGTCACATTCTGTGTGTATCTTCTAGAATATACTATATCAGATGGGGAACGTGACACATACACCAAATCCTCCTTGTGTCACATTCTGTGTGTATCTAGAATATACTATATCAGATGGGGGGACATGACGCCTACAGATAATCCTCCTTGTGTCACATTCTGTGTGTATCTAGAATATATTATATCAGAACTTGTATCCAGTATACACATCTCGGGTGACATTTAATAGAATGCGAGTTTTAGTTACTTTTCAAAATCGCACCTTATCGCACCATATCGCACCTTATCGAACCATATCGCACCATATCGCACTTTTTGAAATCGCATTTTTTTCCTCCAAAACCGATTATTCAATGGGATACGCTAAAGTTCCTAAAAAGTGCAATAAAGTGCGATGTGGTGCGAATTTATGACACAGTAATGTGCGATTTCCGGCGCAGGTCATGTGCGATTTTCTGACCAACCGGAATGCGAATTACAACACTGCCTCCGCATGCCAAATAACCCCCTAACCTATTTGGCCCACCTAAGTCCCCTACATTATGCATCACAGCCCCTATATAAAGGGGCACAGGCGCCATTTTGACCTTTGAAAGGTAGTAAGGAGCATGGAGAGGAGTGATGTCGGGCAGTGAGCGCAGGTGGCAAAGGCTGCAGCAGCGCCAGAGGAGCCAGGGGGAGAGGCAGCAGAGGCACGGTAAGAGCCAGCAGTGTCAGAGGGAGAGGCTGCAGTGTGCCAGGCAGCATGGCCTGGACCAGGGCGGACCCCAGGGGAACAGGCACAGCAGGAGGAGGTGGAGGACCTTCTTGCATCCCCATCTCATCCCCTCACACAGGACCTGTTCAGCACACAGTCCGAGGAGGAGCTGCAGGAGGGCCACATCTCTGAGGTCGACTGGCCTGAGGTGAAGGAAGATGGAGGTGAGGAGGAGAGGGACATGGCCGCAGATGAGGTGGAGGAGGAATCATAAAGTGCCCGTAACCAAAGTGGCCGCAATGTGTGTTTCTCCTACGAGGAAAATGCGGCCCTTGTCCACGCCATAGTCCCTGTATTCGACAGGCTGCAGGGGAAGCACAACAACAGGACCACTGTGCAGCGGAAGAACGCCATGTCGGAATCCATCACTGGCGCAGTCAATGCCGTTAGCAGCCACAAAAGAAGCGGAAGAAATGTCAAAAAGAGGTTTAATGACATCAAAAGGCTACTCACAGCCAAGATGGCCACCGACATTATAGAGGCCAGCCGCACTGGAGGAGGCATCACCCAACCCGTGACATACACGTCGTATGAGAAGCAACTCAAAAGAATCATCCCACCAGAGGCCCTTCCTGGGCACCATGTGCCGGACACGGATAGGCCACCAACGCCGCCCCAAGCTGGTAAGTGTGCCCACATCTTCATGTACATCATACATTGCAATGTTTTATAACTGTAATGTAATGTTTGCAGAACAATAGTGCTGCTGTGGAACTACATATCCCAGCAAGGTCAACTTATGCAAATGTAATGGTTATAAAGTTCAGTTGTTGGTGATGCTGGGTCATGTAGTTCCACAACTGCTGGTATTGGTCAAATGCCTACCAAATGATGTGACAGGTTCAAATTGGTCAGGGCCCAAACATATTTTTAATTCAGTAATAGCAAGAAAACCTCCATACAGCATTATTTCAGCCATGATCTTATTTAAAAAATATTTATTCATTTTTTTATTTTTCAAATATAACCACACAATAATGGGCACACATAATTGGTAAACATGAGCCATGTGTGTCCCAGGGATAAAAGATGTAACTCCTGTTATGATGCATGCTGGTAAGAAATGGCGTCCAAGCAATATTTGTAACGGCTGTCCACCATTTTGTTTGCAGATCTACATTCCCGAAGCGCACACGCACCACACACACAGGCCGAGGAGTATGTCCGGGTTCAGAGGCTGCAGGTAAGCAAAATATATGCAGAACCATTACACATACAGTACACACACCCATGTACCATGCACAATAGGCTACACTACAATGTACTCCTGCACGCTGCTGTAAACCAAATATAGGGGGTTATTCTAGTCCATTCTTTCTGACAAAATCCTTCTTAGATGGACAAAGCCATGTGCACTGCAGGTGGGGCAGATGTTACTTGTGCAGAGAGAATTAGATTTGGGTGGGGTTTTTCTTCAAAGTGAGATCTATATTGCAGTGTAAAAATAAAGCAGTCAGTATTTACCCTGCACAGAAACAAAATAACTCACCCAAATCTAATTCTCTCTGCACATGTTACATCTGCCCCCCTGCAGTGCACATGGTTTTGTCCATCTAAGAAGGATTTTGTCAGAAAGAATGAACTAGAATAAACCCCATAGGATCAATGTCACCTACAGTGTACCAATAACTGGACGCAGCATGTTTATATATGAATACATGCTAATGTAATATCGGGTAATGGCGGCCAGAATAGCACATTACAGTGCTGCCAGATATGCCGCCATGCCATGGACTCACTGACACCCTCTACAGAGCAACGTGTTATTATTTAATGTGAACAAGCCATCAGACAAATCTAATATCATAGCATTAAAGTATTTGCAGGGGTACAGGGGTGTTACTGAACAGTACCCAACGTTATGTGCCATAACCCAAAACACACCTTAAATGCACTATGACACACACTGCACACGTATGGTGGAATACTTACCCATTTCTCATATTCCACAGGATCATCAAAACTAGTGGTGCAAACATCAGACTCAACACAAATGATTCCTACAAGGGGAACTCAAAGCTGATGATTTTGGCTTATTCAGAATGTATCAATACTTTTCTTGGGACACTAAAACCAACCTAGCGATTGCTGAGTAAGCCAAAATCATCAGCTTTGAGTGCCCCTTGTAGGAATTCCTTTTCTTCTTTTTCTGCTATATGATTATATCAATTCCTGGGCAGCACCTTCCCACGTATATCCATCTATAAGACACAATACACTATATATAGGGAATAGCTGACAATGTATCATTGCATACAGTACTAACAGACGGTTAGTACTGGACGGTTTTCCTTTGTCTCAACACAAATGATGGAAGAAGATACAGAAGTAATTCTTCAACCAGTCGATGAATTCTCACCTGAGGAGGAAAATACACAGACAACTGTCACTGAAAGGCTGTCAGATATGGTGACACCCCAGCAAACCACACCCACCCAACCACCCACCCCGGCCCACACACCATCTACAGCAGATGAGGTAGCAGGCTCATTATATACATTTACACACAAATTAATAGAGTTCATGGAGATGCAAAGCCATCAAATGGGCAAGATGCAAGTATAGGAGACCTGAGAAATATCTTTCAGCAACTTAAAAAAAGTGTCCACCAGTGTCTGCGTAAGTGTGGGCACACAAGTCAGAATGGCTGCCACCCTGGACACACGTCTGGGCGAGATCAGCCAGGCCTATGGGTCCAAAACAATAATGTAGCCGTCCTAAATGAGAGAGTACATGGTCAAACACAAGCTACTGTATATCAGCACAGACTGGTGCCTTGGTCGCCCTGCAGACACAATTCAATAACCAAGAGATCAATTTATTAGGTGCAGCTACGTCCACAATTAGCAGTGTGTCAAGTGCACCACTGAGTGGCTCACCCACTGCACCACCACGTAGGAGTGTGCGAAGCAGGGGTGGCCTGGGGTCAGGGGCAAAGGGGTCTGTGCGTGTACACAGGTTCACAAAAAATGATTTTGTAATATGCAAATGTTTATTTTTGTTGAAGTTTGTGATCATGACAATGTATGGAGCAGTAATTGCACAAACCAACCATTGCTGACATTAGTAAAGTCGTTCATTTACAGTAACGTGTGTCTGGGGTTTTATCATCGTAATGATTGGGTGTTTTAACATAAAATGCTGTAATCCACAATGCTGATGTGCAGTTATGGCGTTACAATATATTGCTGCTGTAGGACAGTTTATACATGGCATGCACTATTGTATGTAGTTACTTACCGGCATGTCATCACCAAGGGACACCTCAGGTTAAGCAGGTTCTTTCATCGCGGTCCCACTACACCCCTAGATATTGGTGATATTGTATGGCAATTGGTTTATGGTATGTAAACACACTTAAACAAAATGTACATGGTACAGGTAGCATATTTTAAAAATGCAATTACCTGAGAAATACTGCCTTATGATCTCCCTGTGCATCAGATCCCCCCTCTGCGTACTCCTTACTACCACAGGTGTGGTCGTTTCAGCTTCCTGCATGACTGCTGCATCGGCATCCTCCACGTAACGTGGTTGGGAGAGGGCAATGTTGTGTAACATGCAGCAAGCCTGGACGATCATCACTACTTTTGCTGGGTGGTAAAGCAGTATTCCTGATGACCTGTCCAAACACCTGAAACGACTTTTTAGCACCCCGACGGTGCGTTCCACAACATTGCGGGTGGCAACATGTGAATCGTTATAGCGGTGCTGTGCAGGGCCTTCTGGGGATCGCAGAGGTGTCATGAGTCACGGGAGACACCCATATCCAGAGTCACCTTCACAGAAAAAAAATGAGGTCAGTGCAGTATATGGTAACATGTACATTTGGTTTAAATGAGCAAGGGAAAAAACACAGATATTTACAGAAGTCTGGTAAAAGTGAGGGACTGATTATTGCACATATATTGCACACGACACAATAAAGTGTGACTTCTGCAAAAAAAAAAAAAAAAAGAACATGCCCTATAGTACAGGGGACACTGACTGTTAATTTAGTGGTTTTATAAACAAGCATACCCATTATTTGTCCAGTGACATCACCTTTGAAAGTGATTGAGGGTTAGATACATTTGTGGGTATAGTTTACACACTATTGGGACACTACACAGGAGTGTAATAATTGCGTAGTATGTAAATGAACACATAATAGCACTATACATAGTGCCCAATCATTTAAAGAACTTAAAATGTACTTACCAAGTAGCCTGCCCTCCGGCATTTGGTGGTCCTGGAATCGGTCCCAGAGGGCTGAGTGACGCAGAATATAGGCATCATGGCAGTTCCCTGGGTAGCCTGCAACCACACTGAGTATTGTTAGGTTGGCATCGCATACCGCCTGCACGTTCAGAGAGTCACGCCCACGCCGATTGACGTAGATGTGTCACCTCACATGCAGTGCCCGAAGCCCAATGTGACTGCAATCTATAGCTCCCAGCACGTTAGGAAATGCTGAGAGCCAATAGAAAGCCACCTTAAGGTCCTGCCACTCGGACTCACAACGTGGGAATCTGATGTATGTCCGCCACAACTTCTTGAAAGCAAGTAACACTTGAGTAAAATGCTTAGAGAAAGTGGCCTGTGATACCCCCAAGGACCATGAGGTCACAGACTGAGAGGAGCCTGTGGCCAAGTAGTAGATGGCACACATTAATTTCTGACACTGCATAGTTGGCCCCCCTGTAAGGCTCCAAATCATCTCTCACCTGCTCATATAAGGTTAGTGCGGTTCAGCCGACACATCCCCACAACCTGTTGATCCGAGTGGGAGTCCAGGTACAGCCTAGCACGATACATACGTGAAGCACGCAGTAGTCGGGGTACCTGGATCTGGCGCGCAGCTTCCTCCCTCCTCCTGCGCAGCTCCTCCAAACGACCAAAGTCACAAACAGCCAACTCAACACCACTCTGCACAATCTCCATCTCTCAAACCCTCACAGGTGTCCTTAATGATGTTGGGGTATATGTAGGGGAGGTTATGAGTACAATTGAGGACACCTGTGTGAAAATTAACCATTTCTGCATTTGAACAAAGTTGCCTCTGGGTCAATTTGCCCATCAGGACCTGATCTGCATCAGTGGCGATATTTAGACACTTTTGAAATGCGAATTCCATTAAATAAGCAATTTGTAGGGGGTGTGGTCATGGTAGGTCTCTGTGTAGGGCGGGAGCCTCTGAGCCCTCTGACATTCTGAGGCACAGATGAACAGCATAGGGGGAAAGCAACAGCGCTGAGCAAAGAACCCAGTGCCCGGAGATTGCTGCAACTTGTGGACTAAGCTGAGTCCTGTGGGCGCCTACCTGAGAGATCGGAGGACAGGAGACGCAGCCGCCGGAAGGGCGGTGAGGAGAGCCGGGTCCCTGGTGTTTGACGTAGTGGGTGGTGGAGTGTTACGGCGGGGAGCCGCGAGTGCAGGAGACGTCGCACACCGCACACAGGCGCGCAGGAAGTGCCCCACACAGCGAGTGCAGGAGGTGCCCCACACAGTGAGTGCAGAAGGGCGGTGAGGAGAGCCGGGTCCCTTGTGTTTGACGTAGTGGGTGGTGGAGTGTGACGGCGGGGAGCCGCGAGTGCAGGAGGTGCCCCACACAGCGAGTGCAGAAGGGGGCGGCTGGAGGAGGCGGAGGGTCCCTGATGAAAAAAGAGAGGCCCAGATGTGGTGGAGGGACGCCCGGGAAGCGGGAGACGACCGGGCAAAGTGTGAGAGCCTGACAGCCTGAGAGCTTGACTCTGCGACAATCTATTCTATTCCCACTCGTACGACTCACTGTCCCGTATTGACGCGGCATTTATGGACAAAACCCTCTATCCACAAATCGAACAGGTAGAATATTTGCCCCTGGGAATCTCTGACCACGCGCCTATCATGGCCCATATTAGAAAAAATCTAGCTAAGGGCATGAAAGTGTGGAACTGCCATCCATCATTGTTGGAACAGAGGGGTGCTGGGTCGGAGGTTATAGGGAGTGGGAAGTATATTTCGATAATAATGAAGGCTCAGCCCCATGTGAGGTAGTATGGGACGCTGGGAAGGCAAGCATGAGGGGAACACTAATAAAAAGAATTGCCCAGATAAAAAAGTGGACAGGGAAATAAACGTGGAAATGGAGAGTTAGTAAAGAACTGGAAAAAAAATACTGGCAGGATAGAACAGAGGAAGCTAAAACAGAACGGCTAAAGGCAAATGTAGTATGGATTAAATCCAGGAACGAGACGTGAAACAAGAATCCTTTCCAGCCCATAACAAATATATAACATATGATAGACCTGGCAGCTATATGGCACAACTGGCCAGAGGGAACAAAAATCAAATAATGTTATACAAATTGACATTGGGGATGGGAAAGTGGCAGACACTACACCTGAAATTGCAAACGCCTTCCTACAAGAACTGTATGTGTCCACGTTAGTAAGAGTATGCACACCTGCCGAAATAGAGAACTTCCTGACGAGGGTAGAACTACCTAGCCCACATGGGGATGATTGAGATACATCGGAACAACCCATTACAATAGAAGAAGTGAAACAAGCTATTAACTCCTCCCTGACCGGGAAAGCGCCCGATGTGATCGGTTGTCACCATTGGAAGTATATAAGAAATTTTGTAATACAATGGCACCTAAAATGACAGAGATGTTTAATAAAAGCATGCAAACTGAAAAACTCCCAGAATCAATGAGCGAGGCTATAATTGTGTTGAAACCAAAAGAGGACAAAGACCCTAGAAGGCTAGAATCATATATACCTATCTCACTGATCAACACAGATGCCAAAATATTGGCTAAGGCAGTGGTTCCCAAACTTTTTGAATCACGGCACCCTAAAGTATCTTACTATTTTTCACGGCACCCCTAGGCCAAAAGTTGGTTACTAGTTTCAGGAAAGATATTAAATTAGTTGTGATTTAAATGTTTTTCTTAGGTCCACTTATGTGGTAAGAAACATGATTCACTTTTTTTACCCACATATTCTTAATTGGAAGCCACAAGCACTGATTTTGCCTATTTCGTTGGCCATAAATAACTTGAACCACCAACCTGAGGCACCCCTGCAAGTGCTCCAAGGCACCCCAGGGAGCCTAGGCCCACAGCTTGGGAACCACTGGGCTAAGGTGTTGGCCAGCAGATTAGAGGGGGTAATGTCTAACATTGTTTATGGGGATCAAACGGGGTTCTGTAGAAATAAAAGTACTGCAATAAACATTAGAAGGTTCTATGTGAATGCACAAACAGCAGGGGGGGGGGGGGGGGGGCAGCTGTTATATCACTGGATGCAGCCAAACCTTATGACAGTATAGAGTGGGAATATTTATGGGAGGTATTAAGAAAATTTAAGTTTGGAGAGAATTTATTTACTGGATAAAAACTCTGTACCCTGCACCCAGAGCTAGAATACAGGTGAATGGTTATGTAACAGAAACATTTGAGTTGGCAAGGGGAACAATGGGTGTCCACAGTGGCGTAACTATAGCTATTGTTACCCTCTGCGTATGCCCGGGAAATGCCGCCTGCGAATCAGTCTGCGGTTCGGCTCTCCCTGCTCTCCTGGCTCCTGCTGCCATAAAAAATGTGACACACAGAAAATGGCTGCCCCCCATACTGCAGACAGTTTTTGGGGATGCTAGAGGAGGCGGCCATTTTCTGAGTGACACATTTTTCATGGCAGCAGGAGCCGGGAGAGCTGGGCCGCAGACTGATTCGCCGGCAGCTTGTCCCGGGCCAGATAGCAACGGCATTATATGGAGGGGTAAGGGAGTTGGGGGGGGCTCTGCCAAGATTTTGGGGGGCACTGCCAAGATTTGTGTCAGGGGGGAGGATATTTCATAGTTACGCCACTGGGTGTCCACTGTCCCCTGCCTTGTTCAACTTGGCAATAGAACCCCTGACGTATGCTTTTAGACAAAACCCGGTGTTGAGGGGTATATGCCAGGTGAAAGGGGGAGGAAATAAACAAATAATATCTCTATATGCTGACGACATGTTGATATACGGTACCTTGCCGGTCGAAATGCCAATTGTATTATCAAACTTAGAAGAATTTTGGAAACTGTCAGGGGTAAAAATCAACTGGAATAAATCTAACATTATACCCTTTAGAGGGGTGAGTCCTTAAAATAGTGAGTATTAAGGAACGTTAAAATGGGTGGATAGTATGAAATACCTAGGGATACATATATCAAATAATACAGAGAATTTTGCCAAAATGAATATGGACCCGTGGGTTAAGTGGTATCAAGGGAAAACAAAAACCTGAGTGAAACGTCCACTGTCTATAACAGGTAGAGTTAATGTAATAAAAATGGTGGTCCTCCCTAAAATGTTATATGTGTTCCAACAACCCCTATATACATTACAAACAGGGGATTTAAAAGGATAGACAGTACAACATCATCATTTATCGGGGGGGGGGGGGGGGCGAGAATAAAAATAGATACCCTGATTAGACGTAAGAGGCAGGGGGGAAAGGGCTTACCACATTTCAAATGATATTACGTGGCACCTTAACTGTGGCATCTAACGGGATGGATAACAGGAGAAGGTGATGAGAACTTAATGGAACTAGTGAGCCGGGCTAGGGCGGGATACTCCCCAAAACAAATTCTATTTGACAACACTGGGGGTAAAATGAACAGATTAATTAATTTAATTCATTAATTAATGAACATTGATTAAGAAAGCAAAAAAGATCTGGGAGATGGAAATAAATGAATGGAATATGATGGCGTCGATCCGGAAACTCCAGTATGGGCCATTAGAGGGAAAGGGATGGACAGTAGCATAAGAATCAATGAAATTAAGCTATGCTGGAGGAAGTATGGTGTAGAAAACATACAACAAGTGTATGACGGGGGTATTGTAAAACCATTTGATCAGTTGGGGAAAAATATGTTCTTCCGATACCTCCAGTTAAGCTTAAATGCGACATATGGGAGAAGTGATGTAAATATACAAGAATCACCGGTTAAATGTATACTAGCCTCCAGCAATAGGATGAAGGTATCAGGAATATATAAAGTGTTGGTTAGTAAGTTAAAAAACACTCATACCACTTTCACACCAGAAATGCAGGGACAAACCCGGGAATTACATTCCCGGGACAAGCAGGGACATTCCCGGATTGGGACCCTTTCACACCAGAAAAGTCCCTGCATTTTCTGGTGTGATATATGGATAAATTAGAAATATTATAATGGTGATTAGGAATAAGCGCACTACATCCAGCACAAAATAAAATAAAAAGAACTGCTCTTAGGTAAAGGGTAGGACAGGAATATAAGCAATAAAGTAATAAAGTAAGATATAGGGCAGTATTCAATGAGAATTTTCTCGGTGCATGGCCAGAGGTTTTTTTCTCTCGCCATGCACTCGCCGTGTTTTTACGGAGATTCTCCATGTTTGGAGATTCTCCGTCACGGGTCTTTATACACTATTCAATGTCGCAGGGGCTAATTGCCCCTCGCGGCAAATCTTAACCCCTGCAGCGGAGGAGCGTCCGCTGCAGGGAGCCGTGGGACGGTGGCAGGCAGGGAGATTGCCTGCCCCAGAACGTATGTGGAGGGGAGGTGGGCTCCCCGGGACCCAGGCAGCACAGGGCACCCCCCCCCCCCCCCCAGAGCCAGCAGGGGACCGGGTATATTCACTGCTCCCGATCGTGCATATGTAATGATCGGGTGCAGTGAATATATGAATATCTAATGAGCGGCTCCCGGCCCCTTGCTGGCTGCTCTGTTTAAAAAAAAAAAAAAAATTGTTTAAATTAAATACCGTATATACTCGAGTACAAGTTGACCCGAATATAAGCCGAGGCCCCTCATTTTACAACAAAAAAACTGGGAAAACTTATTAACTCAAGTGGGACCCTCACTCGAGTGTAAGCCGAGGGGGTGCTTGTTCAGCACAAAAAAATGTTCTGAAAAGTAGGCTTATACTCGGGTATATATATTGTATATATTCATGTGCTATAAGCACATGAATAAAAATAGCATGCCCCTTCACAGAATAAAATTCCTGATTTTTTTACACCAAAATTTAAAAAAAAAAAACTTTTATTTTAAAAGTTCACATTCCACTTCTCCATGAAAAGATGGAGAATTGCTACATGGAGAGACACAGCGAAAATCACTCAGAAATATCACATTGAATAGGGTGGTTCACTTTTTGAGACCAAAATTCTCCGTCCAACGCGAAAAAAGCACCAATTCTCCATAAAGCACGGAGAATTTTTCTCATTGAATACTGCCCATAGAATAATGGGCCCCATAAATCAGCAATTAGTTGTGACAATCAATCTTTAATGTGTGGGCTCCCCCTTTTGGCAATCCCAATCAAAAATGAATAGGGATCGCCAATCGATTGCTGAATCAGATTTTTAAACATGTTTAAAAATCTGGTTTTATTGGAGTTTCATTTTTGTATGTGTGGGCATTCTAACAGGAAAAATCTGCCGATCACTGAAACAAATCTGTAGTGTGTGGGCAAGTCAAATAGATTGAAGAAACAATGGGTGACATTTAATGAGATGCGAAAATGTGTTTTTTTTTCGCCAAAACGTCCGGAATCGCAGTTTTCACGAATTTGCATATTTAATGAGATGCGAAAAATGGAAAAAAAAACTGTGATTTTGCCGCAAAATCGCACTTTCTGAAAGTGCTAGTTTTAGTTGCGCCGGAACTCGCATCCAGATGTTTTCCCATTGTAAAAGATAGAATTCGCTAATTTAATGGGGTACGAATTTGGAAATCGGCCAAATTTTTTTTATAAAAATCGCAAAAAAAATAGACCAGGTTCTGACTGGCGAATTTGTCAGAAACATGCACAGATCATTGCGATCTGTGCATGGTTCTGGTGTAAAAAAAGAAAGAGGTAAAAAAAAAGTGGGAAAAAAAACGGCGTGGGGTCCCCCCTCCTGAGCATAACCAGCCCTGGGTTCAAAGAGCCGGTCCTGGTTTCATAAAATCACAGGGACAAACAAGTTGGGGTTCCCTGGATTTTATTAAACCAGCACCAGGCTCAAGGGCGAATTTAAATCGGCAAGTGAAAAGGTGCGATTTCTCCCACAAAATATGCAAATCAAGTGACTTGGCGCACTCTATTAAGTAAGCGTTTTCGCCAAAATGTGCAAAAACGCCCACCATCCTATTAAATGTCACCCTCATGTCTGCAGTATCTGATTCCCGTGACGCACATGAATTCTCATGACACGTGACAGACACCTGTGAGCAAGAGGGTGACACAGATAAATGATGACGAGCCGCAGAGTATAGAAATCCCTGCATTACTCTCAAAAGGTCAAATCATTTCCAGGCTAAGAACAAGCTGCTCTGCAAGGTTCTGCTGTGAGTCCTCTGTAGGTAGATGTAAGTTTTCCAAAATAACCAAATAAACATTTTTGATCACTACACAAGAATCAACACGAGCGATGTATCTTCCCGATATGTTTACAGAAGGGGAACAGAGGAACTAAGCAATGCAGAGACTCACTGCGTAAGTTGTGCTGCACGTCTGGTAATAGCCGAGAGATTCGTCCGATGACTCATCTGATTCTTCAGTGAAGAGACGCTCTCGTTCTATGTGGTACAAAGTGGAGCCGGCTGTTGGGAAAACAGACAGAGAACTGTAACTGGGACTCCCTGACACACAGCGCAGATCAGACAGAGAACTGTAACTGTGACTCCCCAACACACAGCACAGCACAGATCAGACAGAGAACTGTAACTGTGACTCCCCGACAAACAGCACAGATCAGACAGAACTGTAACTGTGACTCCCCGACACACAGTGCAGATCAGCCAGAGAATTGTAACTGTGACTCCCCGACACACAGCGCAGATCAGACAGAGAACTGTAACTGTGACTCCCCGACACACAGCACAGATCAGACAGAGAACTGTAACTGTGACTCCCCAACACACAGCACAGATCAGACAGAGAACTGTAACTGTGACTCCCCGACAAACAGCACAGATCAGACAGAACTGTAACTGTGACTCCCCGACACACAGTGCAGATCAGCCAGAGAATTGTAACTGTGACTCCCCGACACACAGCGCAGATCAGACAGAGAACTGTAACTGTGACTCCCCGACACACAGCACAGATCAGACAGAGAACTGTAACTGTGACTCCCCAACACACAGCACAGATCAGACAGAGAACTGTAACTGTGACTCCCCGACAAACAGCACAGATCAGACAGAACTGTAACTGTGACTCCCCGACACACAGCGCAGATCAGACAGAGAACTGTAACTGTGACTCCCCAATACACAGCGCAGATCAGACAGAGAACTGTAACTGTGACTCCCCGACACACAGCACAGATCAGACAGAGAACTGTAACTGTGACTCCCTGACACACAGCGCAGATCAGACAGAGAACTGTAACTGTGACTCCCCAATGCAACACAGATCAGATAGAGAACTGTAACTGTGACTCCCTGACACACAGCGCAGATCAGACAGAGAACTGGAACTGTGACTCCCTGACACACAGCACAGATCAGACAGAGAACTGTAACTGTGACTCCCCAACACACAGCACAGATCAGACAGAGAACTGTAACTGTGACTCCCCAATGCAACACAGATCAGATAGAGATCTGTAACTGTGACTCCCTGACACACAGCACAGATCAGACAGAGAACTGTAACTGTGACTCCCCAACACACAGCACAGATCAGGCAGAGAACTGTAACTGTGACTCCCCAACACACAGCACAGATCAGACAGAGAACTGTAACTGTGACTCCCCAACACACAGCGCAGATCAGACAGAGAACTGTAACTGTGACTCCCCAATGCAACACAGATCAGATAGAGAACTGTAACTGTGACTCCCTGACACACAGCGCAGATCAGACAGAGAACTGGAACTGTGACTCCCTGACACACAGCGCAGATCAGACAGAGAACTGTAACTGTGACTCCCCAATACACAGCACAGATCAGACAGAACTGTAACTGTTACTCCCTGACACACAGCACAGATCAGACAGAGAACTGTAACTGTGACTCCCCAACACACAGCACAGATCAGACAGAGAACTGTAACTCCCTGACACACAGCACAGATCAGACTGAGAACTGTAACTGTGACTCCCTGACACACAGCGCAGATCAGACAGAGAACTGTAACTGTGACTCCCCAACACACAGCACAGATCAGACAGAACTGTAACTGTGACTCCCGACACACAGCACAGATCAGACAGAGAACTGTAACTGTGACTCCCCAACACACAGCACAGATCAGACAGAGAACTGTAACTGTGACTCCCCGACACACAGCACAGATCAGACAGAGAACTGTAACTGTGACTCCCTGACACACAGCACAGATCAGACAGAACTGTAACTGTGACTCCCCAACACACAGCACAGATCAGACAGAGAACTGTAACTGTGACTCCCGACACACAGCACAGATCAGACAGAGAACTGTAACTGTGACTCCCGACACACAGCACAGATCAGACAGAGAACTGTAACTGTGACTCCCTGACACACACAGCACAGATCAGACAGAGAACTGTAACTGTGACTCCCCGACACACAGCACAGATCAGACAGAGAACTGTAACTGTGACTCCCTGACACACAGCACAGATCAGACAGAACTGTAACTGTGACTCCCCAACACACAGCACAGATCAGACAGAGAACTGTAACTGTGACTCCCCAACACACAGCACAGATCAGACAGAGAACTGTAACTGTGACTCCCCAACACACAGCACAGATCAGACAGAGAACTGTAACTGTGACTCCCCAACACACAGCACAGATCAGACAGAGAACTGTAACTGTGACTCCCCAACACACAGCACAGATCAGACAGAGAACTGTAACTGTGACTCCCCAACACACAGCACAGATCAGACAGAGAACTGTAACTGTGACTCCCTGACACACAGCACAGATCAGACAGAGAACTGTAATTGTGACTCCCCAATGCAACACAGATCAGATAGAGAACTGTAACTGTGACTCCCTGACACACAGCGCAGATCAGACAGAGAACTGTAACTGTGACTCCCCAATACACAGCACAGATCAGACAGAACTGTAACTGTTACTCCCTGACACACAGCACAGATCAGACAGAGAACTGTAACTGTGACTCCCCAACACACAGCACAGATCAGACAGAGAACTGTAACTGTGACTCCCCAACACACAGCGCAGATCAGACAGAGAACTGTAACTGTGACTCCCCGACACACAGCACAGATCAGACAGAGAACTGTAACTGTGACTCCCCGACACACAGCACAGATAAGACAGAGAACTGTAACTGTTACTCCCCGACACACAGCACAGATCAGACTGAGAACTGTAACTGTGACTCCCCGACACACAGCGCAGATCAGACAGAGAACTGTAACTGTGACTCCCTGACACACAGCGCAGATCAGACAGAGAACTGTAACTGTGACTCCCTGACACACAGCACAGGTCAGACAGAGAACTGTAACTGTGACTCCCAGACACACAGCGCAGATCAGACAGAGAACTGTAACTGTGACTCCCCGACACACAGCACAGATCAGACAGAGAACTGTAACTGTGACTCCCCGACACACAGCGCAGATCAGACAGAGAACTGGAACTGTGACTCCCCGACACACAGCACAGATCAGACAGAGAACTGTAACTGTGACTCCCCGACACACAGCATAGGTCAGACAGAGAACTGTAACTGTGACTCCCCGACACACAGCACAGATCAGACAGAGAACTGTAACTGTGACTCCCGACACACAGCACAGATCAGACAGAACTGTAACTGTGACTCCCCAACACACAGCACAGATCAGACAGAGAACTCTTACTGTGACTCCCGACACACAGCACAGATCAGACAGAACTGTAACTGTGACTCCCCAACACACAGCACAGATCAGACAGAGAACTGTAACTGTGACTCCCCGACACACAGCACAGATCAGACAGAACTGTAACTGTGACTCCCCGACACACAGCACAGATCAGACAGAACTGTAACTGTGACTCCCCGACACACAGCACAGATCAGACAGAGAACTGTAACTGTGACTCCCCAACACACAGCACAGATCAGACAGAGAACTGTAACTGTGACTCCCCAACACACAGCACAGATCAGATAGAGAACTGTAACTGTGACTCCCCAATGGAACACAGATCAGATAGAGAACTGTAACTGTGACTCCCTGACACACACAGCACAGATCAGACAGAGAACTGTAACTGTGACTCCCCAACACACAGCACAGATCAGACAGAACTGTAACTGTGACTCCCTGACACACAGCACAGATCAGACAGAGAACTGTAACTGTGACTCCCCAACACACAGCACAGATCAGACAGAGAACTGTAACTGTGACTCCCCAACACACAGCACAGATCAGACAGAGAACTGTAACTGTGACTCCCCGACACACAGCACAGATCAGACTGAGAACTGTAACTGTGACTCCCCGACACACAGCGCAGATCAGACAGAGAACTGTAACTGTGACTCCCTGACACACAGCGCAGATCAGACAGAGAACTGTAACTGTGACTCCCCGACACACAGCACAGATCAGACAGAGAACTGTAACTGTGACTCCCCGACACACAGCGCAGATCAGACAGAGAACTGTAACTGTGACTCCCCGACACACAGCACAGATCAGACAGAGAACTGTAACTGTGACTCCCCGACACACAGCATAGGTCAGACAGAGAACTGTAACTGTGACTCCCCGACACACAGCACAGATCAGACAGAGAACTGTAACTGTGACTCCCAGACACACAGCACAGATCAGAGAGAGAGAACTGTAACTGTGACTCCCTGACACATAATTTGGCATAATTTGAATTGGGGGCACTATTGTGAGACCACTGTCCCATTATAAAGTATAGGAGGTAGAGCACAAATTTTGCAGGGGGGTGCCAAAAATCCTGGCACTGGCCTAATGGGTAGATGGGGGGGGGGGGGTATAGTATAGTGGCAGGAGAAATGAGTTCCACCACCTCTCCCAGAACACTTTAAGCCCTGCCTGCACACTAAAATATTGTGCCCTACCACATATACTTTATAAAGGTACAGTGGCCTCACAATAATACCCCACAATTAAAATTATGCCACACAGACGCACAATCATATTCGCATTACACATCATGTAGTGACCCTGATTCATATTACACCACATAGTGGTGTCTCTTGTTCACATTATGACACTCAGCAGTGCCCCTTATTCAAGTTACGCTACACAGTAGTACTCCTTATAAATGTATGCCACACAACAGTGTTGCTTACCCATAATGCCCAACATGGTATTGCTTATACATATAGGGCCTTAATGTAGTTCACTCTTTTCTGACAAAATCCTTCTTAGATGGACAAAACCATGTGCACTGCAGGGGGGGCAGATGTAAAATGTGCAGAGAGAATTAGATTTGGGTGTGTTATTTTGTTTCTGTGCAGGGTAAATACTAGGTGCTTTATTTTTACACTGCAATATAGATCTCACTCTGAAGTAAAACCCCACCCAAATCTAACTCTCTCTGCACATGTTACATCTGCCCCCTACAGTGCACATGGTTTTGTCCAGCTAAGAAGGATTTTGTCAAAAAGAGTGAACTAGAATAAGGCCCATAATGCCAACAGCAGTAGTACCATTTATACATATCTGTCTCTCCCTCCAGCAGCTTCCTCTCTCTCTCTTCTTCACTAGCGGTGGGGATGGCAAGACATCACATACTATGTGCTACAAAAGGGAGCCTCTGGGACAGGATTTTCTGTTGGAATTATTGTTCAGGGCTGTGGTAGAGGTGGAACCATTAGAGGTGTTTTTTTCCCCATTCCTCCCCACACACTTTAACCCCTGGTTATACCAGTTCCTGCCCAGTTACAGGCTTAGCCCAGCATCTCTGGTACACTGCGAGCGACATTTCACTGCACCATCGATGCCTATAAGATCGGAGTGTCTGGCTGTGCCGTATAGACACCAGCTGTATGAGGGCACTTATGTATATCTGGTAATTGTTTTCCGCATGATGTATACAAGCAATACCCTCAGCCAGAACCTGGGGCACTTACAAGACTCAGGGCCAGATTCTCTAAGCTTCAAAAGTGATAAAATGGAGAGTGAACAACCAACCAATCAGCTCCTGTCTGACATTTTTCAAACACAGTGTGTGACATGGCAGGTAGGAGCTGATTGGCTGGCTGTTTATCACTCTCCATTTTATCACTTTTAAAGCTTAGAGAATCTGTCCCAGTGAGCGGCGTAAGTCAGGTAGTTGGGAGAGATGGTACAGCCGCATCTGCATGGGGAATGCGCTGCTGTCCGCACAGTTGTATAATGTCAGTAACAGCAGTCACCCCCCGCGGGTATACTGTCTGCTCACAACTTACCAGTAAGGAGCGGGAGGCGTTATAGGGGGCCAAAGGCACATAATGGGGTTATAAACATAAGCCGGCAGAATGTTTGTGAACTGAACCAAAACCCAGACTGGATCTCTCGAGGAGCTCTGAGTTGAATGCGGGATCACACAGACATACTAACTGCGCTAAGTGGGATCACACAGGTATACTAACTGCGCTAAGTGGGATCACACAGGTATACTAACTGCGCTAAGTGGGATCAAACAGGTATACTAACTGCGCTAAGTTGGATCACACAGGTATACTAACTGTGCTAAGTGGGATCACACAGGTATACTAACTGCGCTAAGTGGGATTACACAGGTATACTAACTGCGCTAAGTGGGATCACACAGGTATACTAACTGTGCTAAGTGGGATCACACAGGTATACTAACTGCGCTAAGTGGGATCACACAGGTATACTAACTGTGCTAAGTGGGATCACACAGGTATACTAACTGCGCTAAGTGGGTTCACACAGACAGACTAACTGCGCTAAGTGGGTTCACACAGACAGACTAACTGCGCTAAGTGGGATCACACAGGTATACTAACTGCACTAAGTGGGATCACACAGGTATACTAACTGCGCTAAGTGGGATCACACAGGTATACTAACTGCGCTAAGTGGAATCACACAGGTATACTAACTGCGCTAAGTGGGATCACACATGTATACTAACTGCGCTAAGTGGGATCACACAGGTATACTAACTGCGCTAAGTGGGATCACACAGACATACTAACTGCACTAAGTGGGATCACACAGGTATACTAACTGCGCTAAGTGGGATCACACAGGTATACTAACTGTGCTAAGTGGGATCACACAGACAGACTAACTGCGCTAAGTGGGTTCACACAGACAGACTAACTGCGCTAAGTGGGATCACACAGGTATACTAACTGCACTAAGTGGGATCACACAGGTATATTAACTGTGCTAAGTGGGATCACACAGGTATACTAACTGCGCTAAGTGGGTTCACACAGACACATACTACCTGGGTAATGTGGGATCACACAAACATACTAACTGGACAATATTGGATCACACAGATATACTCGCTGGGCAATATGGAATCAGACAGATATACTAACTGAACAATGGGAAATCACACAGATATAATAACTATTAAATGTGGGATCACACAGACATACTAACTGGGCAGTATGGGGTCATGCATATATACTAACTGGACAATGGAGGATCACATAAATATACTAACTGAACAATGGGGGAGCACACAGACATACTAACTGGGCAGTATGGGGTCATGCAGATATACTAACTGGACAATGGGGGATCATGCAGATATACTAACTGGACAATGGGGGACCATGCAGGTATACTAACAGGGCAACGGGGGATTACACAGACATACTAACTGGACAATGGTGGATCATGCAGATATACTAACTGGACAATGGGGGACCATGCAGGTATATTAACTGGACAATGGGGGATTACACAGACATACTAACTGGACAATGGGGGATCACACAGACATACTAACTGGACAATGGGGGATCACACAGACATACTGATAGAAATGGGAGGATGAGCTCATTGATGTACTATCTGGGGTAATGTGTGTATGGGGACACCAGTCTACTAGTAAGGTCAGAGTCCCATGGATCTATTGTTTGGTACAATAGAGGGATACTGCATATTAGAGAATGTCTGTAAGGTCCCATTCACTACTATTTGTTACAGCGCCACCTACAGGGGCACCGCAGTGCTGATCTCATCAGTCCCTGTGATGTTGGAGAGGATGCTGAAGAGGATGCGGTGGGAATGGCCAGGAAAAGACATTGCTATTTACAGGACACTAGACCCCGTATCACACTACACACAGAAGGGAAAGCTCAAGAAGTTCTCCAGCACCAGCACTGTCGGGAGTCGGGATTGGAAAAGGCTCAGTCCCAGCCTAGGATCCCGGCATAGAGATGGTGCTGGCACCGGCACTGCATCCTCCTCCCATCCCTCAGTCCTTATCTGAACCCCCTCTGTCCCTCAGTCCTCATCTGATCCCCCTCTGTCCCTCAGTCCTTATCTGAACCCCATCTGTCCATCAGTCCTTATCTGATACCCCTCTGTCCCTCAGTCCTTATCTGAACCCCCTCTGTCCCTCAGTCCTTATCTGAACCTCCTCTGTCCCTCAGTCCTTATCTGAAACCCCTCTGTCCCTCAGTCCTTATCTGATCCCCCTCTGCCCCTCAGTCCTTATCTGATCCCCCTCTGCCCCTCAGCCCTTATCTGATACCCCTCTGTCCCTCAGTCCTTATCTGATCCCCCTCTGTCCCTCAGTCCTTATCTGAACCCCCTCTGTCCCTCAGTCGTTATCTGATCCCCCTCTGTCCCTCAGTCCCTATCTGAACCCCCTCTGTCCCTCAGTCCTTATCTGATCCCCCTCTGTCCCTCAGTCCTTATCTGATCCCACTCTGCCCCTCAGTCCTCATCTGAACCCCCTCTGTCCCTCAGTCCTTACCTGAACCCCTCTGTCCCTCATCCCTTATCTGAACCCCCTCTGTCCCTCAGTCCTTATAGGAACCCCCTCTGTCCCTCAGTCCTCATCTGAACCCCCTCTGTCCCTCAGTCCTCATCTGATCCCCTTCTGTCCCTCAGTCCTTATCTGAAACCCCTCTGTCCCTCAGTCCTTATCTGATCCCCCTCTGCCCCTCAGTCCTTATCTGAACCCCCTCTGTCCCTCAGTCCTTATCTGATACCCCTCTGTCCCTTAGTCCTTATCTGAACCCCCTCTGTCCCTCAGTCGTTATCTGAACCCCCTCTGTCCCTCAGTCCTTATCTGAAACCCCTCTGTCCCTCAGTCCTTATCTGATCCCCCTCTGTCCCTCAGTCCCTATCTGAACCCCCTCTGTTCCTCAGTCCTTATCTGAACCCCCTCTGTCCCTCAGTCCTTATCTGAACCCCCTCTGTCCCTCAGTCCTTACCTGAACCCCCTCTGTCCCTCAGACCTCATCTGAACCCCCTCTGTCCCTCAGTCCTTACCTGAACCCCTCTGTCCCTCATCCCTTATCTGAACCCCCTCTGTCCCTCAGTCCTTATATGAACCCCCTCTGTCCCTCAGTCCTCATCTGAACCCCCTCTGTCCCTCAGTCCTCATCTGATCCCCCTCTGTCCCTCAGTCCTTATCTGATCCCCCTCTGTCCCTCAGTCCTTATTTGAACCCCCTCTGTCCCTCAGTCCTTATCTGATACCCCTCTGTCCCTCAGTCCTTATCTGAACCCCCTCTGTCCCTCAGTCCTTATCTGAAACCCCTCTGTCCCTCAGTCCTTATCTGATCCCCCTCTGTCCCTCAGTCCCTATCTGAACCCCCTCTGTCCCTCAGTCCTTATCTGATCCCCCTCTGTCCCTCAGTCCTCATCTGAACCCCCTCTGTCCCTCAGTCCTTACCTGAACCCCTCTGTCCCTCATCCCTTATCTGAACCCCCTCTGTCCCTCAGTCCTTATAGGAACCCCCTCTGTCCCTCAGTCCTCATCTGAACCCCCTCTGTCCCTCAGTCCTCATCTGATCCCCCTCTGTCCCTCAGTCCTTATCTGATCCCCCTCTGTCCCTCAGTCCTTATCTGAACCCCCTCTGTCCCTCAGTCCTTACCTGAACCCCCTCTGTCCCTCAGTCCTCATCTGAACCCCCTCTGTCCCTCAGTCCTTATCTGAACCCCTCTGTCCCTCATCCCTTACCTGAACCCCTCTGTCCCTCATCCCTAATCTGAACCCCCTCTGTCCCTCAGTCCTTATCTGAACCCCCTCTGTCCCTCAGTCCTTATCTGAACCCCCTCTGTCCCTCAGTCCTTATCTGAACCCCCTCTGTCCCTCAGCCCTTATCTGAACCCCCTCTGTCCCTCAGTCCTTATCTGAACCCCCTCTGTCCTTCAGCCCTTATCTGAACCCCCTCTGTCCCTCAGCCCTTATCTGAACCCCCTCTGTCCCTCAGCCCTTATCTGAACCCCCTCTGTCCCTCAGTCCTTATCTGAACCCCCTCTGTCCCTCAGCCCTTATCTGAACCCCCTCTTTCCCTCAGTCCTTATCTGAACCCCCTCTGTCCCTCAGCCCTTATCTGAACCCCCTCTGTCCCTCAGCCCTTATCTGACCCCCCTCTGTCCCTCAGCCCTTATCTGAACCCCCTCTGTCCCTCAGCCCTTATCTGAACCCCCTCTTTCCCTCAGTCCTTATATGAACCCCCTCTGTCCCTCAGCCCTTATCTGAACCCCCTCTGTCCCTCAGCCCTTATCTGACCCCCCTCTGTCCCTCAGCCCTTATCTGAACCCCCTCTTTCCCTCAGTCCTTATCTGAACCCCCTCTGTCCCTCAGCCCTTATCTGAACCCCCTCTGTCCCTCAGCCCTTATCTGACCCCCCTCTGTCCCTCAGCCCTTATCTGAACCCCCTCTGTCCCTCAGCCCTTATCTGACCCCCCTCTGTCCCTCAGCCCTTATCTGATACCCCTCTGTCCCTCAGCCCTTATCTGAACCCCCTCTTTCCCTCAGTCCTTATCTGAACCCCCTCTGTCCTTCAGCCCTTATCTGAACCCCCTCTGTCCCTCAGCCCTTATCTGAACCCCCTCTGTCCCTCAGCCCTTATCTGAACCCCCTCTGTCCCTCAGTCCTTATCTGAACCCCCTCTGTCCCTCAGCCCTTATCTGAACCCCCTCTTTCCCTCAGTCCTTATCTGAACCCCCTCTGTCCCTCAGCCCTTATCTGAACCCCCTCTGTCCCTCAGCCCTTATCTGACCCCCCTCTGTCCCTCAGCCCTTATCTGAACCCCCTCTGTCCCTCAGCCCTTATCTGAACCCCCTCTGTCCCTCAGTCCTTATCCGCGGATCAGATGACAGCACAGAGGCTCTCAGCACTCAGTCCATCTTTTGTCAATAAGACCGCCCCCAGATGCCCCCTGCAGTCTGTGGTCAGTACTGCAGCCCAGGGTCCATGTGCTGCTGTCCACTCTGTATTGTATGCTGATGCATCAGCTGGGGCTAGCCATGGCTACTACATGCTTATGTCATGCAGGCAGCGGCCTTCTCCGGGTGCGAGTACATTTCCTAGGATATACAAGGTATCAGACTTTTACGAAACGACCAGCACTCATTACTGGAATGATAATGGACACATGAGTTATTGCTACATAATAAACAAAGCTCCGGCTGTTGATAATCTGCAGAGAGTGAGACTGAGCGCAGCCGGGGTCCAGCGCTTCTGTCATGTCACAGCCCAGTGACTGCGCACAGATCATTGTAACGGTCAGATGACAGCAAATCTCTGTGATATTGTCATTATCACTCCTAGTCCGCTTCATGTAACAAAGCCAACAATTCCTGGACCCATTCCTCTGTTGGTACAATAAGAAGACTCACATTTACATAGTGAGCAGCATTTGTCATCATTAGGTGTCGGAACAGACGTGCGCGCTGTAATCTGCATTCCGCATAGTACAACAACAGACGGCAGCTGGGAAGCAGCTAACATGCCAGTAACACGCAGTACATGTGTAATACAGACAGTCCCAGCGTTCCGTCACTCTCAGGACACGTGTAATACAGACAGTCCCGGCGTCCCCTCACTCTCAGGACACGTGTAATACAGACAGTCCCGGCGTCCCCTCACTCTCAGGACACGTGTAATACAGACAGTCCCTGCGTCCCCTCACTCTCAGGACACGTGTAATACAGACAGTCCCGGGGTTCCCTCACTCTCAGGACACATGTAATACAGACAGTCCCAGCATCCCCTCACTCTCAGGACACGTGTAATACAGACAGTCCCGGCGTCCCCTCACTCTCAGGACACGTGTAATACAGACAGTCCCGGCGTCCCCTCACTCTCAGGACACGTGTAATACAGACAGTCCCGGCGTCCCCTCACTCTCAGGACACGTGTAATACAGACAGTCCCGGCGTCCCCTCACTCTCAGGACATGTGTAATACAGACAGTCCCGGCGTCCCCTCACTCTCAGGACACGTGTAATACAGACAGTCCCGGCGTCCCCTCACTCTCAGGACATGTGTAATACAGACAGTCCCGGCGTCCCCTCACTCTCAGGACACGTGTAATACAGACAGTCCCGTGTCCCCTCACTCTCTGGACATGTGTAATACAGACAGTCCCGGCGTTCCCTCACTCTCAGGACACATGTAATACAGACAGTCCCGGCGTCCCCTCACTCTCAGGACACGTGTAATACAGACAGTCCCGGCGTCCCCTCACTCTCAGGACACGTGTAATACAGACAGTCCCGGCGTCCCCTCACTGTCAGGACATGTGTAATACAGACAGTCCCGGCGTCCCCTCACTCTCAGGACATGTGTAATACAGACAGTCCCAGTGTTACCTCACTCTCAGGACACGTGTAATACAGACAGTCCCGGCGTCTCCTCACTCTCAGCACACGTATAATACAGACAGTCCCGGCGTCCCCTCACTCTCAGGACACGTGTAATACAGACAGTCCCGGCGTCCCCTCACTCTCAGGACACGTGTAATACAGACAGTCCCGGCGTCCCCTCACTCTCAGGACACGTGTAATACAGACAGTCCCGGCGTCCCCTCACTCTCAGGACATGTGTAATACAGACAGTCCCGGCGTCCCCTCACTCTCAGGACACGTGTAATACAGACAGTCCCGGCGTCCCCTCACTATCAGGACATGTGTAATACAGACAGTCCCGGCGTCCCCTCACTCTCAGGACACGTGTAATACAGACAGTCCCGGCGTCCCCTCACTCTCAGGACACGTGTAATACAGACAGTCCCGTGTCCCCTCACTCTCTGGACATGTGTAATACAGACAGTCCCGGCGTTCCCTCACTCTCAGGACACGTGTAATACAGACAGTCCCAGTGTTACCTCACTCTCAGGACACGTGTAATACAGACAGTCCCGGCGTCTCCTCACTCTCAGGACATGTGTAATACAGACAGTCCCGGCGTCCCCTCACTCTCAGGACACGTGTAATACAGACAGTCCCGGGGTCCCCTCACTCTCAGGACACGTGTAATACAGACAGTCCCGGCGTCCCCTCACTCTCAGCACACGTGTAATATAGACAGTCCCGGCGTCCCCTCACTCTCAGGACACGTGTAATACAGACAGTCCCAGTGTTACCTCACTCTCAGGACACGTGTAATACAGACAGTCCCGGCGTCTCCTCACTCTCAGGACACGTGTAATACAGACAGTCCCGGCGTCCCCTCACTCTCAGGACACGTATAATACAGACAGTCCCGGCGTCCCCTCACTCTCAGGACACGTGTAATACAGACAGTCCCGGCGTCACTCTCAGCCTGGGGACATTACACAACCCTCAGTCTACTGTTTTATGAATGACACCATATACAATAGATGCAGCTTTATTAATGAAGAACATTGAGGAATTTGGGAAACCAGAAGATCGCATACTGTCCCGGAATGGCCGGGAGGGTCCCTAAAATGTCCGTGGAAGCATATTACGTGAATCGTGTCACTGTAACCCCGAAAATCCCGAAAATGCCTGAAATACCGGCATTGCACGGTGGGAGGTGTGGCCATGAGGATTCGTTTGTGTTGGCCATGCCCCCACACTGGTGGTCCGCTGGTCGCCCTGCCCCATTCCGCACTGTCAGTGGCTCGGCCCACCCCTGCCTCACTGAATTGCTCTGTCGGCAACTGACCTAAATATACCATCTGCAAAACATCGTAAGTATATTCTCCAGAATCCTCAAAACCCCTCCGCACCACCAAACTGTATCAACTGCACGGCCCAACTGTAACCCCAGCATGGCCCAACTGTAACCCCCAGCACAGCTCAACTGTAACCCCTGAACTGCCCAACCATAACCCCAACACTGCCCAACTGTAACCCCTGCACTGGCCACCTGTAACCCCTGCACTGGCCACCTGTAACCCCCAGCACTACCCAACTGTAACCCCTGCACTGCCAAACTGTAACCCACAGCAATGCCAAACAGAAACCCCAGCACTGCCCAACTGTAACCCCTGCACTGCCCAATGGTAACCCATGCACAGCCCAACTGTAACCTTCAGCATTGCCCAAATGTAACCCCTGCACTGCCCAAATGTAACCCCCAGAATTGCCCAACTGTAACCCCTGCACTGCCCAAGTGTAATCCCCAGCATTGCCCAACTGTAACCCCTGCACTGCTTAACTGTACCCCCAGCTCATTTGAACTGTAACCCCTGCTCTGCCCAAATATAACCTGTACTGCCCTACTGTAACCTCAGCACTGCCCACCTATAACGCCAGCACTGCCTAGCTGTAACCCCTGCATTGCCCTACTGTAACTCCAGCATGGCCTAATCGTAAACCCTGCACGGCATATCTGTAACTCCAAGCACTGCCCAACTGTAACCCCAGCTCCGAAAAACTGTATCCCCCAGCACTGCTGGCCTGGCTGGTATTACCAGCATATAAGCGACAGGGGGGAAAACACCCATTGTGTATGCATTGAGCATTATTCAGCCCAGTGAATTTCCCCATCAACGCTGTCCATACACGCTAGGTAAAATCGCCCCAGGTCTGTGTGTATGCACCTTAATCTCTGCACAGCCAAACTGAACTGCACAATGAGAACGATGTAGATGACCGATAGCAGTAAGTGAATGCTCTGTATATTACCAATATTTGTGTGTGCGCACTTTATATAAAGCATAGTGGTGAGAGGATATAGAATTACATATAATGTATAGTGGTGTATGGATGCAGTATATACTGTGTATCAGTGTGTATATTATATCATGTACAGAGGTGTATGAATACAGTATATACTCTGTATCAGTATGTATCTTTAGTATAATATACACCTGCATGTACCTGTAGTATAATATGCACCTGTATGTATATGTAGTATAATATACACCTGTATGTACCTGTAGTATAATATACATCTGTATGTACCTGTAGTATATATACACCTGTATGTACCTATAGTATAATATACACCTGTATGTACCTGTAGTATAATATACACCTGTATGTACCTGTAGTATAATATACACCTGTATGTACCTGTAGTATAATATACACCTGTATGTACCTGTAGTATAATATACACCTGTATGTACCTGTAGTATAATATACACCTGTATGTACCTGTAGTATAATATACACCTGTATGTACCTGTAGTATATATACACACCTGTACGTACCTGTAGTATATATACACACCTATATGTACCTGTGGTATATATACACCTGTAGTATAATATACACCTGCATGTACCTGTAGTATATATACCTGTATGTACCTGTAGTGTATATATATATACACACACCTGTATGTACCTGTAGTATAATATACACCTGTATTTACCTATAGTATATGTACACCTATATGTATCTGTAGTATATATATACCTGTATGTACCTGTAGAAAAAACATAATATACACCTGTATGTATCTGTAGTATATATACACACCTGTTTGTACCTGTAGTATAATATACACCTGTATGTACCTGTGGTATATATATATATATATATATACACACACACCTGTATGCACCTGTAGTATAATATACACCTGTATGTATCTGTAGTATAATATACACCTGTATGTACCTGTAGTATAATATACATCTGTATGTACCTGTAGTATATATATACACCTGTATGTACCTGTAGTATAATATATACCTGTATGTACCTGTGGTATATATACACATGTATGCACCTGTAGTATAATATACACATCTATGTACCTGTAGTATATACACACCTGTATGCACCTGTAGTATAATATACACCTGTATGTATCTGTAGTATTATATACACCTGTATGTACCTGTAGTATCCTATACACCTGTAAGTACCTGTAGTATATATACACCTGTATGTACCTGTAGTATAATATACACCTGTATGTACCTGTAGTATAATATACACCTGTATGTACCTGTAGTATAATATACACCTGTATGTACCTGTAGTATACTATACACCTGTATGTACCTATGGTATATATACACCTGTATTTACCTGTAGTATAATATACACCTTTATGTACCTGTAGTATAATATACACCTGTATGTACCTGTAGTATATATCCACCTCTATGTACCTGTAGTATAATATACACCTGTATGTGCCTGTAGTATATATACACCTGTATGTACCTGTAGTATAATATACACCTGTATGTACCTGTGGTATATATACACCTGTATGTACCTGTAGTATAATATACACCTGTATGTGCCTGTAGTATGTATACACCTGTATGTACCTGTAGTATGTATACACCTGTATGTACCTGTAGTATAATATACACCTGTATGTACCTGTAGTATAATATACACCTGTATGTACCTGTAGTATATATACACACCTGTATGTACCTGTAGTATAATATACACCTGCATGCACCTGTAGTATAATATACACCAATATGCTTCATAGTGTAATATACACCTGTATGCACCTGTAGTATAATATACTCCTGTATGCACCTGTAGTATATATACACCTGTATGTACCTGTAGTATAATATACACCTCTATGTACCTGTAGTATATATACACACCTGTATTTACCTGTAGTATAATATACACCTGTATGTACCTGTAGCATAATATACACCTGTCTGCACCTGTAGTATAATATACACCAGTATGCGTCATTGTATAATATACACCTGTATGTACCTGTAGTATAATATACACCTGTATGTACCTGTGGTATATATACACCTGTAGTATAATATACACCTGTATTTACCTGTAGTATATATACACCTGTATGTACCTGTAGTATAATATACACCAGTATGTACCTGTAGTATATATACACCTGTATTTACCTGTAGTATAATATACACCTGTATGTACCTGTAGTATATATACACCTGCATGTACCTGTAGTATATATACACACCTGTATTTACCTGTAGTATAATATACACCTGTATTTACCTGTAGTATATATACACCTGTATGTACCTGTAGTATAATATACACCAGTATATACCTGTAGTATAATATACACCTGTATTTACCTGTAGTATATATACACCTGTATGTACCTGTAGTACAATATACACCTGTATTTACCTGTAGTATAATATACACTTGTATGTACCTGTAGTATAATATACACCTGTATTTACCTGTAGTATAATATACACCTGTATTTACTTGTAGTATATATACACACCTGTATGTACCTGTAGTATAATATACACCAGTATGTACCTGTAGTATATATACACCTGTATTTACCTGTAGTATATATATACACCTGTATGTACCTGTAGTATAATATACACCAGTATGTACCTGTAGTATATATACACATGTATTTACCTGTAGTATAATATGCACCTGTATGTACCTGTAGTATATATACAACTGTATGTATCTGTAGTATATACACCTATATGTACCTGTAGTATAATATACACCTGTATGTACCTGTAGTATATACACCTATATGTACCTGTAGTATAATATACACCTGTATGCACATGTAGTATAATATACACCTGTATGTACCTGTGGTATATATACACCTCTATGTACCTGATGTACAAGTATTAGATATACACCTGCATGCACCTATAGTATAATATACACCTGTATGTACCTGTAGTATAATACACACCTGTATGTACCTGTGGTATATATACACCTCTATGTACAAGTATTAGATATACACCTGCATGCACCTGTAGTACAGTATAAGTATTACATACTGTACACCTCCATGTACCTGTAATATATATACACCTATATGTACCTGTATTATATATTCACCTGTATGTACGTGTAGTATAATATACACCTGTATGCACCTGTAGTATATATACACACCTGTATGCACCTGTGGTATATATACACCTCCATGTAGTATTAGATATACACCTGCATGCACCCGTAGTACAGTATCAGTATTATATACTGTACACCTCCATGTACCTGTAGTATATATACACCTATATGTACCTGTAGTGTATATATACACCTGTATGTACCTGTAGTATAATATACACCTGTATTATATATACACACCTGTATGTACCTGTGGTATATATACACCTCTATGTACAAGTATTAGATATACACCTGCATGCACCCGTAGTACAGTAGAAGTATTATATACTGTACACCTCCATGTACCTGTAATATATATATACACCTGTATGTACCTGTAGTATAATATACACCTGTATGCACCTGTAGTATATATATACACACCTGTATGCACCTGTGGTATATATACACCTCCATGTAGTATTAGATATACACCTGCATGCACCCGTAGTACAGTATAAGTATTATATACTGTACACCTCCATGTACCTGTAGTATATATACACCTATATGTACCTGTAGTATATATACACCTGTATGTACCTGTAGTATAATATACACCTGTATGCACCTGTAGTATATATACACACACCTGTATGTACCTGTGGTATATATACACCTCTATGTACAAGTATTAGATATACACCTGCATGCACCCGTAGTACAGTATAAGTATTATATACTGTACACCTCCATGTACCTGTAGTATATATACACCTATATGTACCTGTAGTGTATATATACACCTGTATGTACCTGTAGTATAATATACACCTGTAGTATATATACACACACCTGTATGCACCTGTGGTATATATACACCTCTATGTACAAGTATTAGATATACACCTGCATGCACCCGTAGTACAGTATAAGTATTATATACTGTACACCTCCATGTACCTGTAGTATATATACACCTATATGTACCTGTAGTGTATATATACACCTGTATGTACCTGTAGTATAATATACACCTGTAGTATATATACACACACCTGTATGCACCTGTGGTATATATACACCTCCATGTAGTATTAGATATACACCTGCATGCACCCGTAGTACAGTATAAGTATTATATACTGTACACCACCATGTACCTGTAGTATATATACACCTATATGTACCTGTAGTATATATACACCTGTATGTACCTGTAGTATAATATACACCTGTATGCACCTGTAGTATATATACACACACCTGTATGTACCTGTGGTATATATACACCTCTATGTACAAGTATTAGATATACACCTGCATGCACCCGTAGTACAGTATAAGTATTATATACTGTACACCTCCATGTACCTGTAGTATATATACACCTATATGTACCTGTAGTGTATATATACACCTGTATGTACCTGTAGTATAATATACACCTGTAGTATATATACACACCTGTATGCACCTGTGGTATATATACACCTCCATGTAGTATTAGATATACACCTGCATGCACCCGTAGTACAGTATAAGTATTATATACTGTACACCTCCATGTACCTGTAGTATATATACACCTATATGTACCTGTAGTGTATATATACACCTGTATGTACCTGTAGTATAATATACACCTGTAGTATATATACACACCTGTATGCACCTGTGGTATATATACACCTCCATGTAGTATTAGATATACACCTGTATGCACCTGTAGTATATATACACACCTGTATGCACCTGTGGTATATATACACCTCCATGTAGTATAATATACACCTGTATGCACCTGTAGTACATATACACACACCTGTATGCACCTGTGGTATATATACACCTCCATGTAGTATTAGATATACACCTGCATGCACCCTTAGTACAGTATAAGTATTATATACTGTACACCTCCATGTACCTGTGCATCCCGGCTCTCACCTGCGCTGGCTCCCGGCTCTCCCTCCCTCTCCCCCGTCCACAGAGTAGCAGCGGGGACGGCTCGGGCTGCTGCTGGCTCCGGAGCTGTCCGCGGAGAGTGTGGTGCTGAAACAGCGGCCGCCCAGCTCCCGGCTCATCCCTTGTAGCGTAATCCGTCTCCATGGCGACCTGACGTCACCCACTGAAGGAGGCTCCGGTCGGTTCCACGGTACCTCCGACGTCACAGAGCCAGGGAGGCGGCAGGAGGGGAAGACAGGGACAGGAGTGATGTACAGGAGGGGGGGCACAGGTAGACAGGAGGGGAACACAGGGGTGATGTACAGGAGGGGGATGTTCAGGGTGAAGCAAGACAGGGGTGAGGCACAGGGAGGCACGAGGGGGAGGCAGGAGTGAGGTCAGGGACAGGGGTGATGTACAGGAGGGAAGTCAGGGGCAGGAGTGAGGCACAGGAGGCAGGAGGGGAATACAGGGACAGGGGTGTGCTACAGGGAGGCAATAAGGAAGACAGGGACAATGGTAAGGTGCAGGCAGGAGGGAAATACATTGAGTGGGGTGCGCTACAGGGTGGAAGGAGGGGAAGATAGGGACAATGGTAAGGAACAGGGAGAAGGGGGAAAACAGGGACAGGGGGAGGTACGGGAAGGCAGGAGGGGAAGACGGGGACAGGGATGAGGCACAGGGAGGCAGGAGAGGAAGACAGGGACAGGGGTGAGGCACAGGAGGGAAGACGGACAGGGAGAGGCAGGAGTGAAGACACGGACAGGGGTGAGGCACAGGAGGGAAGACAGGGACATGGGGGAGGCAGGAGAGGAAGACAGGGACAGGGGTGAGGCCCAGGAGGGAAGACAGGGACAGAGGTGAGGCACAGGGAGGCAGGAGAGGAAGACAGGGGTGAGGCCCAGGAGGGAAGACAGGGACAGGGGTGAGGCACAGGGAGGCAGGAGAGGAAGACAGGGACAGGGGTGAGAACCAGGAGGGAAGACAGGAAGAGGGGTAAGGCACAGGAGGGAAGACAGGGACAGGGGTGAGGCACAATGGGGAGGCAGGAGTGAAGACAGGGACAGGGGTGAGGCACAGGAGGTAAGATGGGGACAGGGGTGAGGTACAGGGAAGCAGGAGGGGAAGACAGGGACAGGGGTGAGGCACAGGAGGGAAGACAGGGACAGGGGTGAGGCACAGGGAGGCAGGAGGGGAATAAGGTGACAGTGGTGAGGTACATGGAGGCAGAAGGGGAAGACAGGGACAATGGTAAGGTGCAGGAGGGGAAGACAGGGATGAGGCACAGGGAAGCAGGATGGGAAGACAGGGACAATGGTAAGGTACAGGGAGGCATGAGGGGAATACGGGGACAGGGGGCAGGTACAGAGAGGAGGCAGGAGGGTAAGACAGGGACAGGGGGAGGCACAAGGAGCCAGGAGGGGAAGATGGGGACAGGGGGTGGTACAGGGAGGTAGAAGAGGAAGACAGGGACAGGGGTGAGGCACAGGAGGGAAGACAGGGACAGGGGGAGGCAGGAGTGAAGACAGGGACAGGGGTGAGACCCAGGAGGGAATACAGGGACAGGGGTGAGGCACAGGGAGGCATGAGGGGAATACGGGGACAGGGGGCAGGTACAGAGAGGCAGGAGGGTAAGACAGGGACAGGGGGAGGCACAAGGAGCCAGGAGGGGAAGATGGGGACAGGGGGTGGTACAGGGAGGTAGAAGAGGAAGACAGGGACAGGGGTGAGGCACAGGAGGGAAGACAGGGACAGGGGGAGGCAGGAGTGAAGACAGGGACAGGGGTGAGACCCAGGAGGGAATACAGGGACAGGGGTGAGGCACAGGGAGGCAGGAGAGGAAGACAGGGACAGGGGTGAGACCCAGGAGGGAAGACAGGGACAGGGGTGAGGCACAGGGAGGCAGGAGAGGAAGACAGGGATAGGGGTGAGGCCCAGGAGGGAAGACAGGGACAGGGGTGAGGCACAGGGAGGCAGGAGAGGAAGACAGGGATAGGGGTGAGGCCCAGGAGGGAAGACAGGGGAGAGGTAATAGGGAAGACAGGGACAATGGTAAGGTACAGGGAGGCATGAGGGGAATACGGGAGCAGGGGGCAGGTACAGAGAGGCAGCAGGGTAAGACAGGGACAGGGGGAGGCACAAGGAGCCAGGAGGGGAAGATGGAGACAGGGGGTGGTACAGGGAGGCAGGAGGGGAAGATGGGGACAGGGGGTGGTACAGGGAGGCAGGAAGGGAAGATGGGGACAGGGGGTCGTACAGGGAGGCCGTGTTTACCTGTTTACTAGGCTGCGATAACACGCAGCCCAGCAAAAAGGCCTGAATCAGGCACAAAGAGAGAGAAAGAGGTCAAATAAATGAGACAGCTGAAGAGTCCGATAAAGACAGAGCCAGAAAGGGGAAAGTCAGAGGGGAAAGAAGGAAAGTACTGCGATGAGTCATAATGACTGTAAAAGACTGGAGAGAATCCGGGGGAGAAGAGAGAGGGAGTGCTGGAGAAAGGTAGGGGAAATTCAGAGACAGGGATGATACAAGAGAGCCAAGGACAGGAAGGAGCTAGAGGCATGACATAGAGTACAGAAAGTCAGGGACAGGAGAGTCAGGGATAGGAGGGTCAGGGACAGGAGGGTCAGGGACAGGAGAGGCAGGGACAGGAGGGTCAGGGACAAGAGGGTCAGGGACAGGAGGGTGAGGGACAGGAGGTTCAGGGACAGGAGGGTCAGGGACAGGAGAGTCAGGGACAGGAGGGTCAGGGACAGGAGGGTCAGGGACAGGAGAGTCAGGGACAGGAGGGGCAGGGACAGGAGGGTCAGGGACAGGACCGGAGGGTCATACACAGGAGGGTCAGGGACAAGAGGGTGAGGGGCAGGAGGGTCAGGGACAGGAGGGTGAGGGACAGGAGAGTCAGGGACAGGTGGGTCAGGGACACGAGAGTCAGGGACAGGAGAGTCAGGGACAGGAGAGTCAGGGACAGGAGGGACAGAGAGAAGAAGGAGCTAGAGGCAATACATAGAGTAAAGAAAGTCAGGGACTGGAGAGTCAGGGACAGGAGGGTCAGGGACAGGAGAGTCAGGGACAGGAGGGTCAGGGACAGGAGAGTCAGGGACAGGAGAGTCAGGGACAGGAGAGTCAGGGACAGGAGGGGCAGAGAGAAGAAGGAGCTAGAGGCAATACATAGAGTAAAGAAAGTCAGGGACTGGAGAGTCAGGGACAGGAGGGTCAGGGACAGGAGAGTCAGGGACAGGAGGGTCAGGGACAGAAGAGTCAGGGACAGGAGGGTCAGGGACAGGAGAGTCAGGGACAGGAGGGTCAGGGACAGGAGAGTCAAGGACAGGAGAGTCAGGGACAGGAAGGTTATGGATAGGAGGGTCAAGGACGGGAGGGTCAGGGACAGGACCGGAGGGTCATGCACAGGTGATTCAAGGACAGGAGGGTCAGGGACAGCTGGTTCAGGGACAGGAGGGTTGGGGACAGGTGGGTCAGGGAGAGGGTGGATGGGGACATGAGGGTCAGGGACAGGAGCGTCAGGGACAAGAAGGAGCTGGAGGCAGGACATAGAGTACAGAAAGTCAGGGACAGGAGAGTCAGGGACAGGAAGGTTATGGATAGAACGGTCAGGGACAGGAAGTTTATGGACAGTTGGTTCAGGGACAGGAGGGTCAGGGACAGTTGGTTCAGGGACAGGAGGGTTGGGGACAGGGTGGTCAGGGACAGGTGGGTCAGGGACAGGGTGGATGGGGACAAGAGGGTCAGGGACAAGAGGGTCAGGGACAGGAAGGAGCTGGAGGCAGGATATAGAGTACAGAAAGTCAGGGACAGGAAGGTTATGGATAGGAGGGTCAGGGACAGGATGGTCAGGGACAGGAGGGTCAGCGACAGGATGGTCAGGGACAGGAAGGTTATGGAGAGGAGGGTCAAGGATGGGAGGGTCAGGGGCAGGGTGGTCAGGGACAGGAAGGTTATGGATAGGAGGGTCAGGGACAGGAGTGTCATTGACAAGAAGGTCATGGATAGGAGGGTCAAGGATGGGAGGGTCAGGGACAGGACCGGAGGGTCATGCACAGGTAGGTCAGGGACAGGAGGGTCAGGGACAGTTGGTTCAGGGACAGGAGGGTTGGGGACAGGGTGGTCGGGGACAGGTGGGTCAGGGACAGGAAGGAGCTGGAGGCAGGACATAGAGTACAGAAAGTCAAGGACAGGTGGTTCAGGGACAGGTGGTTCAGGGACAGGAGGGTCAGGGACAGGAGGGTCAGGGACAGGAGGGTCAGTGACAGAAGGGTTGGGGACAGGGGGGCGGGGACATTGTGTTCAGGGACAGGAGGGTCAGGGACAGGTGGTTCAGGGACAGGAGGGTCAGGGACAGGAGGGTCAGTGACAGAAGGGTTGGGGACAGGGGGGCGGGGACATTGTGTTCGGGGACAGGAGGGTCAAGGACATTGTGGTCGGGGACAGAAGGGTCAGGGGCAGGGTGGTCAGGGACAGGAAGGTTATGGATAGGAGGGTCAGGGACAGGAGGGTCATTGACAAGAAGGTCATGGATAGGAGGGTCAAGGATGGGAGGGTCAGGGACAGGACCGGAGGGTCATGCACAGGTAGGTCAGGGACAGGAGGGTCAGGGACAGTTAGTTCAGGGACAGGAGGGTTGGGGACAGGGTGGTCGGGGACAGGTGGGTCAGGGACAGGAAGGAGCTGGAGGCAGGACATAGAGTACAGAAAGTCAAGGACAGGTGGTTCAGGGACAGGTGGTTCAGGGACAGGTGGTTCAGGGACAGGAGGATCAGGGACAGGAGGGTTGGGGACAGGGTGGTCGGGGACAGGTGGGTCAGGGACAGGAAGGAGCTGGAGGCAGGACATAGAGTACAGAAAGTCAAGGACAGGTGGTTCAGGGACAGGTGGTTCAGGGACAGGTGGTTCAGGGACAGGAGGATCAGGGACAGAAGGGTCAGTGACAGAAGGGTTGGGGACAGGGGGGCGGGGACATTGTGTTCGGGGACAGGAGGGTCAAGGACATTGTGGTCGGGGACAGGATGGTCAGGGACAGGTGGTTCAGGGACGGGAGGGTCAGGGACATGGTGGACGGGGACACTGTTCTCTAAGCGGGTATCGGTCATTGGGTTGACCACACTGAACACTGAAAAACGAATGGCTAAGCTAAAAAAACTGGAAAACGTATGTCGACCTTGCTATTGTGGACCTAATGCTTGTGTCAACCTTCCAACCATGTCGATCTATTTCAGTTGTTGACCTTAGCCTTGTTAAGTTTCAATGGTCGACCCAATGACCTAGGGTTGAACTAGTAACCGTAGTCACAGTCCCATAATGCAGCAGTCAGGTTCCTGCATTCCGTCACATGCCCCCGCTACCTCCAGTATGTACCCTCCCCTCTGTACATTCCGTCACATGCCCCCGCTACCTCCAGTATGTACCCTCCCCTCTGTACATTCCGTCACATGCCCCCGCTACCTCCAGTATGTACCCTCCCCTCTGTACATTCCGTCACATGCCCCTGCTACCTCCAGTATGTACCCTCCCCTCTGTGCATTCCGTCACATGCCCCTGCTACCTCCAGTATGTGCCCTCCCCTCTGTACATTCCGTCACATGCCCCCGCTACCTCCAGTATGTACCATCCCCTCTGTGCATTCCGCCACATGCCCCCACTACCTCCAGTATGTGCCCTCCCCTCTGTACATTCCGTCACATGCCCCCACTACCGCCAGTATGTACCCTCCCCTCTGTACATTCCGTCACATGCCCCCACTACCGTCAGTATGTACCCTCCCCTCTGTACATTCCGTCACATGCCCCCGCTACCACCAGTATGTACCCTCCCCTCTATGCATTCCGTCACATGCCCCCCTATCTCCAGTATGTACCCTCCCCTCTATGCATTCCGTCACAGGCCCCCACTACCTCCAGTACGTACCCTCCCCTCTGTACATTCCATCACATGCCCCCACTACCTCCAGTATGTACCCTCCCCTCTGTACATTCCGTCACATGCCCCCACTACTGCCAGTACAGTGTATGTACCCTCCCCTCTATGCATTCCGTCACATGCCCCCACTACCTCCAGTATGAATCCTCCCCTCTGTACATTCCGTCACATGCCCCCGCTACCTCCAGTATGTATTCTCCCCTCTGTACATTCCGCCACATGCCCCCGCTACCTCCAGTATGTACCCTCCCCTCTGTACATTCCGTCACATGCCCCCGCTACCTCCAGTATGTACCCTCCCCTCTATGCATTCCGTCACATGCCCCCACTACCTCCAGTATGTACCCTACCCTCTGTACATTCCGCCACATGCCCCCGCTACCTCCAGTATGTACCCTCCCCTCTGTACATTCCGTCACATGCCCCCGCTACCTCCAGTATGTACCCTCCCCTCTATGCATTCCGCCACATGCCCCCCACTACCTCCAGTATGTACCCTCCCCTCTGTACATTCCGCCACATGCCCCCGCTATCACCAGTATGTACCCTCCCCTATGTACATTCCGTCACATGCCCCCGCTACCTACAGTATGTACCCTCCCCTCTATGCATTCCGTCACATGCCCCCGCTACCTCCAGTATGTACCCTCTCCTCTGTACATTCCGTCACATGCCCCCGCTACCTCCAGTATGTACCCTCCCCTCTGTACATTCTGTCACATGCCCCCGCTACCTCCAGTATGTACCCTCCCCTCTGTACATTCCGTCACATGCCCCCGCTACCCCCAGTATGTACCCTCCCCTATGTACATTCCGTCACATGCCCCAGCTACCCCCAGTATGTACCCTCCCCTCTGTACATTCCGTCACATGCCCCCGCTACCTCCAGTATGTACCCTCCCCTCTGTACATTCCGTCACATGCCCCAGCTACCCCCAGTATGTACCCTCCCCTCTGTACATTCCGTCACATGCCCCCGCTACCTCCAGTATGTACCCTCCCCTCTGTACATTCCGTCACATGCCCCAGCTACCCCCAGTATGTACCCTCCCCTCTGTACATTCCGTCACATGCCCCCGCTACCTCCAGTATGTACCCTCCCCTCTGTACATTCCGTCACATGCCCCCGCTACCTCCAGTATGTACCCTCCCCTCTGTACATTCAGTCACATGCCCCCGCTACCACCAGTATGTACCCTCCCCTCTATGCATTCCGTCACATGCCCCCGCTACCTCCAGTATGTACCCTCTCCTCTGTACATTCCGTCACATGCCCCCGCTACCTCCAGTATGTACCCTCCCCTCTGTGCATTCCGTCACATGCCCCCGCTACCTCCAGTATGTACCCTCCCCTCTGTACATTCCGTCACATGCCCCCGCTACCTCCAGTATGTACCCTCCCCTCTGTACATTCCGTCACATGCCCCCGCTACCTCCAGTATGTACCCTCCCCTCTGTACATTCCGTCACATGCCCCTGCTACCTCCAGTATGTACCCTCCCCTCTGTGCATTCCGTCACATGCCCCTGCTACCTCCAGTATGTGCCCTCCCCTCTGTACATTCCGTCACATGCCCCCGCTACCTCCAGTATGTACCATCCCCTCTGTGCATTCCGCCACATGCCCCCACTACCTCCAGTATGTGCCCTCCCCTCTGTACATTCCGTCACATGCCCCCACTACCGCCAGTATGTACCCTCCCCTCTGTACATTCCGTCACATGCCCCCACTACCGTCAGTATGTACCCTCCCCTCTGTACATTCCGTCACATGCCCCCGCTACCACCAGTATGTACCCTCCCCTCTATGCATTCCGTCACATGCCCCCCTATCTCCAGTATGTACCCTCCCCTCTATGCATTCCGTCACAGGCCCCCACTACCTCCAGTACGTACCCTCCCCTCTGTACATTCCATCACATGCCCCCACTACCTCCAGTATGTACCCTCCCCTCTGTACATTCCGTCACATGCCCCCACTACTGCCAGTATGTACCCTCCCCTCTATGCATTCCGTCACATGCCCCCACTACCTCCAGTATGAACCCTCCCCTCTGTACATTCCGTCACATGCCCCCGCTACCTCCAGTATGTATTCTCCCCTCTGTACATTCCGCCACATGCCCCCGCTACCTCCAGTATGTACCCTCCCCTCTGTACATTCCGTCACATGCCCCCGCTACCTCCAGTATGTACCCTCCCCTCTATGCATTCCGTCACATGCCCCCACTACCTCCAGTATGTACCCTCCCCTCTGTACATTCCGCCACATGCCCCCGCTATCACCAGTATGTACCCTCCCCTATGTACATTCCGTCACATGCCCCCGCTACCTACAGTATGTACCCTCCCCTCTATGCATTCCGTCACATGCCCCCGCTACCTCCAGTATGTACCCTCTCCTCTGTACATTCCGTCACATGCCCCCGCTACCTCCAGTATGTACCCTCCCCTCTATGCATTCCGCCACATGCCCCCCACTACCTCCAGTATGTACCCTCCCCTCTGTACATTCCGCCACATGCCCCCGCTATCACCAGTATGTACCCTCCCCTATGTACATTCCGTCACATGCCCCCGCTACCTACAGTATGTACCCTCCCCTATGTACATTCCGTCACATGCCCCCGCTACCTACAGTATGTACCCTCCCCTCTATGCATTCCGTCACATGCCCCCCGCTACCTCCAGTATGTACCCTCTCCTCTGTACATTCTGTCACATGCCCCCGCTACCTCCAGTATGTACCCTCCCCTCTGTACATTCTGTCACATGCCCCCGCTACCTCCAGTATGTACCCTCCCCTCTGTACATTCCGTCACATGCCCCCGCTACCCCCAGTATGTACCCTCCCCTATGTACATTCCGTCACATGCCCCAGCTACCCCCAGTATGTACCCTCCCCTCTGTACATTCCGTCACATGCCCCCGCTACCTCCAGTATGTACCCTCCCCTCTGTACATTCCGTCACATGCCCCAGCTACCCCCAGTATGTACCCTCCCCTCTGTACATTCCGTCACATGCCCCCGCTACCTCCAGTATGTACCCTCCCCTCTGTACATTCCGTCACATGCCCCAGCTACCCCCAGTATGTACCCTCCCCTCTGTACATTCCGTCACATGCCCCCGCTACCTCCAGTATGTACCCTCCCCTCTGTACATTCCGTCACATGCCCCCGCTACCTCCAGTATGTACCCTCCCCTCTGTACATTCAGTCACATGCCCCCGCTACCACCAGTATGTACCCTCCCCTCTATGCATTCCGTCACATGCCCCCGCTACCTCCAGTATGTACCCTCTCCTCTGTACATTCCGTCACATGCCCCCGCTACCTCCAGTATGTACCCTCCCCTCTGTACATTCCGTCACATGCCCCCGCTACCTCCAGTATGTACCCTCCCCTCTGAATTCTAATATTTCATAATAAATAAACAGGGACCGAGATACAATAACTGAAGCCAATTTTCTAATCAGAAAGATGGATTCCTGGACGGGGAGATGGGGTGACTCGGACTCAGAGATAATTGTCAGAGTCTGGGACGTGGTGAGTTCTGGTGATGCCTCCTGTCTTATATAGCGCAGCAGATTCCGTTACAGCGTCTTATATAGCGCAGCAGATTCCGTTACAGTGTCTTATATAGCGCAGCAGATTCCGTTACAGTGTCTTATATAGCGCAGCAGATTCCGTTACAGTATCTTATATAGCGTAGCAGATTCCGTTACAGTGTATTATATAGCGCAGCAGATTCCGTTACAGTGTCTTATATAGCGCAGCAGATTCCGTTACAGTGTCTTATATAGCGCAGAATATTCCGTTACAGGCCCTTATTCTGATCGGTGCGGATATTCCCGCATTCTTACGGTGCGGTCCGCACGCCACGGTGTTTTGCCGCGTGCGGCCATCGTCCGTAGAAACGCCCACGTGTCCTCCGCATTCGGACGGACTCACTCTTTAAGAACAGGGCGTGTTTACGGACGACATACAAAGCATGCGTGTGCGGGAGAAACACTCCGATTCGGCACGGTATTACAGAGTATTACAGAGTATTACAGAGTATGCTCGGGAATACCGCATCCGAACGGGAGCCAAGCGGTGCTACCGCACGTAAGCGGAGTATTTACGCCAAACAACCCACTATTATGTATCTTCTGCAATACATCACATGACCCACTTATTCAATTACCTATCCTCATAAAAAACAGCTTATTTGGAATTGGCATCAATTAGATGCCAATATATCCTTACAAGCATGCCTAACACATGCATTGCACACATTAACCCTTACAGCAATTGAAGCAGCAATGGTTTCAATTAAAGCACTGACAAGCGGCCTATTAGTGAGTAATGAGTAAAGGAGTAGATTCTATTGGGTTCAGGTGTTAATGGTTGTAGTCATTAGGCGTACGTTCGCCTAGCGCATGAACGAGTGGTGTCCGCAAAGCAATAGTACACTTGTGGACACCGCACATTTCTGCCCTTTTTGATCGCGTGCATTCGGAGTGGTTTCCGAATGTACGCCCCCCAACATAAGTGTACTCCCCCGTGTCCGCCCATGTTTCCTCCCCGTTTTGCCCACTTTGAAACTACGCCCATGTGTCATTCCGCATGACGCCCATAATACGCCCCTATTTCCCGAATGATAGCGGTGAACAGTTCTGGACGGGATCTGGCCGAACTGGTACCGAGTCAAGGCGTGGCACATGCGCGTTGCGTTCTCCACGCATGCGCAGACGCCGTAAACACGCGATCCGAAAGTATGCGGTAAAGTCCGCGTCAATCAGAATAAGGGCCACAGTGTCTTATATAGCGCAGCAGATTCCGTTACAGCGTCTTATATAGCGCAGCAGATTCCGTTACAGCGTCTTATATAGCGCAGCAGATTCCGTTACAGTGTCTTATATAGCGCAGCAGATTTCGTTACAGCGTCTTATATAGCGCAGCAGATCCTGTTACAGTGTCTTATATAGCGCAGCAGATTCTGTTACAGCGTCTTATATAGCGCAGCAGATTCCGCTACAGCGTCTTATATAACGCAGCAGATTCCGTTACAGCGTCTTATATAGCGCAGCAGATTCTGTTACAGCGTCTTATATAGCGCAGCAGATTCCGTTACAGCGTCTTATATAGCGCAGCAGATTCCGTTACAACGTCTTATATAGCGCAGCAGATTCCGTTACAGCGTCTTATATAGCGCAGCAGATTCCGTTACAGCGTCTTATATAGCGCAGCAGATTCCGTTACAGCGTCTTATATAGCGCAGCAGATTCCGTTACAGCGTCTTATATAGCGCAGCAGATTCCGTTACAACGTCTTATATAGCGCAGCAGATTCCGTTACAGCGTCTTATATAGCGCAGCAGATCCTGTTACAGTGTCTTATATAGTGCAGCAGATTCCGTTACAACGTCTTATATAGCGCAGCAGATTCCGTTACAGCGTCTTATATAGCGCAGCAGATTCCGTTACAGGGTCTTATATAGCGCAGCAGATTCCGTTACAGCGTCTTATATAGCGCAGCAGATTCCGTTACAGTGTCTTATATAGCGCAGCAGATTCCGTTACAGCGTCTTATATATAGCGCAGCAGATTCCGTTACAGTGTCTAATATAGCGCAGCAGATTCCGTTACAGTGTCTTATATAGCGCAGCAGATTCCGTTACAGCGTCTTATATTGCGCAGCAGATTCCGTTACAGCGTGTTATATAGTGCAGCAGATTCCCTTACAGTTTCTTATATAGCGCAGCAGATTCTGTTACAGTGTCTTATATAGCACAGCAGATTCCGTTACAGCGTCTTATATAGCGCAGCAGATTCCGTTACAGGGTCTTATATAGCGCATCAGATTCCGTTACAGCGTCTTATATAGCGCAGCAGATTCCGTTACAGTGTCTTATATAGCGCAGTAGATTCCGTTACAGCGTCTTATATAGCGCAGCAGATTCCGTTACAGCGTCTTATATTGCGCAGCAGATTCCGTTACAGCGTGTTATATAGCGCAGCAGATTCCCTTACAGTTTCTTATATAGCGCAGCAGATTCCGTTACAGTGTCTTATATAGCACAGCAGATTCCGTTACAGCGTCTTATATAGCTCAGCAGATTCCGTTACAGGGTCTTATATAGCGCATCAGATTCCGTTACAGCGTCTTATATAGCGCAGCAGATTCCGTTACAGCGTCTTATATAGCGCAGTAGATTCCGTTACAGCGTCTTATATAGCACAGCAGATTCCGTTACAGCGTCTTATATAGCGCAGCAGATTCCGTTACAGCGTCTTATATAGCGCAGCAGATTCCGTTACAGCGTCTTATATAGCGCAGCAGATTTCGTTACAGCGTCTTATATAGCGCAGCAGATCCTGTTACAGCGTCCTATATAGCGCAGCAGATTCCGTTACAGCGTCTTATATAGCGCAGCAGATTCCGTTACAGCGTCTTATATAGCGCAGCAGATTCCGTTACAGCGTCTTATATAGCGCAGCAGATTCCGTTACAGCGTCTTATATAGCGCAGCAGATTCCGTTACAGCGTCTTATATAGCGCAGCAGATTCCGTTACAACGTCTTATATAGCGCAGCAGATTCCGTTACAGCGTCTTATATAGCGCAGCAGATCCCGTTACAGCGTCTTATATAGTGCAGCAGATTCCGTTACAGCGTCTTATATAGTGCAGCAGATTCCGTTACAGCGTCTTATATAGCGCAGCAGATTCCGTTACAGCGTCTTATATAGCGCAGCAGATTCCGTTACAGCGTCTTATATAGCGCAGCAGATTCCGTTACAGCGTCTTATATAGCGCAGCAGATTCCGTTACAGCGTCTTATATAGCGCAGCAGATTCCGTTACAGCGTCTTATATATAGCGCAGCAGATTCCGTTACAGCGTCTAATACAGCGCAGCAGATTTCGTTACAGCGTCTTATATAGCGCAGCAGATTCCGTTACAGCGTCTTATATTGCGCAGCAGATTCCGTTACAGAGTCTTATATAGCGCAGCAGATTCCGTTACAGCGTCTTATATAGCGCAGCAGATTCCGTTACAGTGTCTTATATAGCGCAGTAGATTCCGTTACAGCGTCTTATATAGCGCAGCAGATTCCGTTACAGCGTCTTATATAGCGCAGCGGGTTCCGTTACAGTGTCTTATATAGCGCAGCAGATTCCGTTACAGTGTCTTATATAGCGCAGCAGATTCCGTTACAGCGTCTTATATAGCGCAGCAGATTCCGTTACAGCGTCTTATATAGCGCAGCAGATTCCGTTACAGCGTCTTATATAGCGCAGCAGATTCCGTTACAGCGTCTTATATAGCGCAGCAGATTCCGTTACAACGTCTTATATAGCGCAGCAGATTCCGTTACAGCGTCTTATATAGCGCAGCAGATTCCGTTACAGCGTCTTATATAGCGCAGCAGATTCCGTTACAGCGTCTTATATAACGCAGCAGATTCCGTTACAGCGTCTTATATAGCGCAGCAGATTCCGTTACAGCGTCTTATATAGCGCAGCAGATCCTGTTACAGTGTCTTATATAGCGCAGCAGATTCCGTTACAACGTCTTATATAGCGCAGCAGATTCCGTTACAGCGTCTTATATAGCGCAGCAGATTCCGTTACAGGGTCTTATATAGCGCAGCAGATTCCGTTACAGCGTCTTATATAGCGCAGCAGATTCCGTTACAGCGTCTTATATAGCGCAGCAGATTCCGTTACAGCGTCTTATATATAGCGCAGCAGATTCCGTTACAGTGTCTAATATAGCGCAGCAGATTCCGTTACAGTGTCTTATATAGCGCAGCAGATTCCGTTACAGCGTCTTATATTGCGCAGCAGATTCCGTTACAGCGTGTTATATAGTGCAGCAGATTCCCTTACAGTTTCTTATATAGCGCAGCAGATTCTGTTACAGTGTCTTATATAGCACAGCAGATTCCGTTACAGCGTCTTATATAGCTCAGCAGATTCCGTTACAGGGTCTTATATAGCGCATCAGATTCCGTTACAGCGTCTTATATAGCGCAGCAGATTCCGTTACAGCGTCTTATATAGCGCAGTAGATTCCGTTACAGCGTCTTATATAGCGCAGCAGATTCCGTTACAGCGTCTTATATAGCGCAGCAGATTCTGTTACAGCGTCTTATATAGCGCAGCAGATTCCGTTACAGTGTCTTATATAGCGCAGCAGATTTCGTTACAGCGTCTTATATAGCGCAGCAAATCCTGTTACAGCGTCCTATATAGCGCAGCAGATTCCGTTACAGCGTCTTATATAGCGCAGCAGATTCCGTTACAGCGTCTTATATAGCACAGCAGATTCCGTTACAGCGTCTTATATAGCGCAGCAGATTCCGTTACAGGGTCTTATATAGCGCAGCAGATTCCGTTACAGCGTCTTATATAGCGCAGCAGATTCCGTTACAGCGTCTTATATAGCGCAGTAGATTCCGTTACAGCGTCTTATATAGCGCAGCAGATTCCGTTACAGCGTCTTATATAGCGCAGCGGGTTCCGTTACAGTGTCTTATATAGCGCAGCAGATTCCGTTACAGGTTCTTATATAGCGCAGCAGATTCCGTTACAGCGTCTTATATAGCGCAGCAGATTCCGTTACAGCGTCTTATATAGCGCAGCAGATTCCGTTACAGTGTCTTATAAAGCGCAGCAGATTCCGTTACAGTGTCTTATATAGCGCAGTAGATTCTGTTACATCGTCTTATATAGCGCAGCAGATTCCGTTACAGTGTCTTATATAGCGCAGCAGATTCCGTTACAGCGTCTTATATAGCGCAGCAGATTCCGTTACAGTGTCTTATATAGCGCAGCAGATTCCGTTACAGCGTCTTATATAGCGCAGCAGATTCCGTTACAGCGTCTTATATAGCGCAGCAGATTCCGTTACAGCGTCTTATATAGCGCAGCAGATTCCGTTACAGCGTCTTATATAACGCAGCAGATTCCGTTACAACGTCTTATATAGCGCAGCAGATTCCGTTACAGCGTCTTATATAGCGCAGCAGATCCTGTTACAGCGTCTTATATAGCGCAGCAGATTCCGTTACAACGTCTTATATAGCGCAGCAGATTCCGTTACAGCGTCTTATATAGCGCAGCAGATTCCGTTACAGGGTCTTATATAGCGCAGCAGATTCCGTTACAGCGTCTTATATAGCGCAGCAGATTCCGTTACAGCGTCTTATATAGCGCAGCAGATTCCGTTACAGCGTCTTATATAGCGCAGCAGATTCCGTTACAGTGTCTTATATAGCGCAGCAGATTCCGTTACAGTGTCTTATATAGCGCAGCAGATCCCGTTACAGCGTCTTATATAGCGCAGCAGATCCCGTTACAGCGTCTTATATAGCGCAGCAGATTCCGTTATAGTGTCTTATATAGCGCAGCAGATTCCGTTACAGCGTCTTATATAGCGCAGCAGATTCCGTTACAGCGTCTTATATAGCGCAGCAGATTCCATTACAGCGTCTTATATAGCGCAGCAGATTCCGTTACCGTGTCTTATATAGCGCAGCAGATTCCATTACAGTGTCTTATATAGCGCAGCAGATTCCGTTACAGCGTCTTATATAGCGCAGCAGATTCCGTTACAGTGTCTTATATAGCGCAGCAGATTCCGTTACAGTGTCTTATATAGCGCAGCAGATTCCGTTACAGTGTCTTATATAGCGCAGCAGATTCCGTTACAGTGTCTTATATAGCGCAGCAGATTCCGTTACAGTGTCTTATATAGCGCAGCAGATCCCGTTACAGCGTCTTATATAGCGCAGCAGATCCCGTTACAGCGTCTTATATAGCGCAGCAGATTCCGTTATAGTGTCTTATATAGCGCAGCAGATTCCGTTACAGCGTCTTATATAGCGCAGCAGATTCCGTTACAGCGTCTTATATAGCGCAGCAGATTCCATTACAGCGTCTTATATAGCGCAGCAGATTCCGTTACCGTGTCTTATATAGCGCAGCAGATTCCGTTACAGTGTCTTATATAGCGCAGCAGATTCCGTTACAGCGTCTTATATAGCGCAGCAGATTCCGTTACAGTGTCTTATATAGCGCAGCAGATTCCGTTACAGTGTCTTATATAGCGCAGCAGATTCCGTTACAGTGTCTTATATAGCGCAGCAGATTCCGTTATAGCGTCTTATATAGCGCAGCAGATTCCGTTACAGCGTCTTATATAGCGCAGCAGATCCCGTTACAGCGTCTTATATAGCGCAGCAGATTCCGTTACAGTGTCTTATATAGCGCAGCAGATTCCGTTATAGTGTCTTATATAGCGCAGCAGATTCCGTTACAGCGTCTTATATAGCGCAGCAGATTCCATTACAGCGTTTTATATAGCGCAGCAGATTCCGTTACAGTGCCTTATATAGCGCAGCAGATTCCGTTACAGTGTCTTATATAGCGCAGCAGATTCCGTTACAGTGTCTTATATAGCACAGCAGATTCCGTTACAGTGTCTTATATAGCGCAGCAGATTCCATTACAGCGTCTTATATAGCGCAGCAGATTCCATTACAGCGTCTTATATAGCGCAGCAGATTCCGTTACAGTGTCATATATAGCGCAGCAGATTCCGTTACAGCGTCTTATATAGCGCAGCAGATTCCGTTACAGCGTCTTATATAGCGCAGCATATTCCGTTACAGTGTGTTATATAGCGCAGCAGATTCCGTTACAGTGTGTTATATAGCGCAGCAGATTCCGTTACAGCGTCTTATATAGCGCAGCAGATTCCATTACAGCGTCTTATATAGCGCAGCAGATTCCGTTACAGTGCCTTATATAGCGCAGCAGATTCCGTTACAGTGTCTTATATAGCGCAGCAGATTCCGTTACAGCGTCTTATATAGCGCAGCATATTCCGTTACAGTGTGTTATATGCGCATAACCCTCTGAGGCAGTTATGTATTATATAGCTTCCCTTCTGGACTTGTAACTTGGTGGGACTGCTATGCTATCACTGGTGCCTGTCCTTGTGTTTCCCTCCTATATCCCAGGGTTGCCGACATTAACATTCTCCTCTCCGGGAGAAACCCGGAGAGGAGAGTTTCAGCAGCCGTTCAGGGGGAGGGGCTTACGAGTGACATCACTAAGCCCCGCCCCATACTGTTAAAAGCAGCTAATTCAGGGATCTCCATGGAGGGGGCGGGGCTAAAATGACGCGATTGTGCCGTTTTAGCTCCGCCCCCTCCTCTGAGACCCGAGGATTGCGGCATTTTAATGCCGCGATCCGGGGGTCAGCGGGGGTCCCCCTGAATCCGGGAGGGTTGCCCACCCTTCCGGGGGCCGGGAGGGGGTACCCGATTTTCGGGAGGGTCGGCAACCCTGCTATATCCCTATAGATTGTAAGCTTGCAGCAGGGCCCTCCTGCCTCCAAGTCTGTCTGTTGTTACCCAGTTTGTACATACATGGGAAGCTGGAAGCAGAGCTGCTAATCTCATGTATGCCGAAGTTTAACCAATGGAACCGGCTGCTCTGACATAACACAGATAATGGAGGATTCGGGGGACACAAAGTTCCTGATTCTAGTGTACAGACCTGTCCCTTGTAAGAGAAGCGTCTGGTGGGTCTGTGGCCTATTCTGAGATTCTGAGTCCCATACACGGACTGTTACTGCTTCAGCACCTAGTATGGGGTAGGTATAAGTGGTGCTGCTAGTAGTGAGGGCCGGTGCGATGCCTACGCTAGAGATGGGTCATTTGTGAACGAAGCAGGGATCTTTTGGAAGGATCCCATAAAAGACTGAGGGAGCCGCCGATCCCAAAAAGGTGAACCGTCGTTCTTTTACTTTCAGTTTCGTTTTTCATTACATTGCATTTGCCTGAGCTCAGCACTGCCACCTGTGGCAGCTGAGATGTACTGACTTCAGAGACTGAGTACAGTGCTGCGACTGCAAGTAAAAGAAAGAATAACAAGGCTGCTGCTGCTGCTAGGGATGGACATCGGTGCAGACGCATCAAAGGTTGCCATCGATGGCGATTTTGCACCCAGCCATCGATCAGTGTTTTACTCGGTCATGTATGTTCTTATTTGTTCAGCTCACTGTTTTAAAAAAAGATGGTACTCTTTACTTATCACGGCGCCCATCGCGGGCATTGAATGCACTAAAAAAATCGGGTGCGACGCGACCGACGCGATGCCCGCGATTTCCCATAGGGAACAATGTTAAATGCCTCAATTGACCCGATTTTTCCATAGGAAACAATGTTAAATGGCCCACAGAGGCCAAATAGGCACCCTGAAGTGTGAAATGGCCCCCACAATTGTTAACGCCACCCCACGATCAACGTCAACCTGAAGCGTGGCGAGCGCAGCGGTACGCGTCCTACGACCTTTTCATACCCCCACTATCCACGTCGGCGTGGAGTTGAGAATAGAATAGTGTGGCGAGCGCAGCGAGCCACCGAGCCCGAAGCGTGGCGAGCGGACGCGGATACCTGTGAAGCCCGCGAAGGGACGCGTTTACCTGTGAAGGTATCCGCGTCCCCTCGCGGGGCTCGCTGCGCTCGCCACGCTTCGGGTTGACGTTGATCGTGGGGTGGCGTTAACAATTGTGGGGGCCATTTCACACTTCAGGGTGGCTAATTGGCCTCTGTGGGCCATTTAACATTGTTTCCTATGGAAAAATCGGGTCAATTGAGACATTTAACATTGTTCCCTATGGGAAATCGCGGGCATCGCGTTGGTCGCGTCGCACCCGATTTTTAGTGCATTCAATGGCCGCCATGTCCGCGATTTTTTTTACCTGCGATGCCCACGATCAAAATCGTGGGCGCCGTGCTAGGTAAAGAGTACCAAAAAGATAAATTAAAAAAAATGGCAATAAATAATTGTAAGACAAATTATGCTTCTTTATTATCAAATGAACCCTTTTTTCAAAGTGAGCCGAGGCCTTGTCTAAAAGATCCGGATCTTTTCACGGATTGGTCGAGCTCAGCTCTTCTTAGTGACCCGTTTTGCCCATCTGTAGCCTACGCCAATACTGGTGGGATGGTCACATGGTTCATACAGCCGCACTAGGCATCCAGAACTGTAACTTAGAATCAGGCACAACGCGTGCCACTGCCTGAGCCCCAACTCTACAAAATACAACCCCTCCGATACCGGCAAAACCATTAATAGGTGCTGTGCCTGATAACTCTGATATCTGTGGTGTTACTATGGGAGACTGGGCACCAGAAGGCTCAGCAGTATCACCACAGAATGTTCTAGAAACAGTGTGGGAAAGTCAGAAGAAAGAGGCCGGCATTGTGGGGAAATGGTTTCATCCTCCATCAGAAAAGCGCAACGGCCCATACAGCTCTCTCGGTGAGGCAGATTTTGACCGACAAACAGATTGCGGTGCTAGGTCACCCTCCATACTCCCCAGACCAAGCACCTTGTGACTTCTTTCTGTTCCCTAATGTCAGATCTGTACTCGGGGGGAACCCGTTCTGCATCAGAGACTGAGGTGAAGAGGGAAACACCGGAGCTGCCAGATAATGAGCACAGCTGTGGCCAATGGGAAATAAGACGGCAGCGGTATGGGTACAGAAGGAGGGTACAAAGAGGGGGGATGGGGTTAAAATCATTCTTAATGTAATTAAACATGAAAGAGAGCAACAGTCTCGTTATTTAATAGCCGCACCTCATATATTTTATAGGACACAGATCAGAGAAAAAGTGTAAATGGGTAAAACAGATTCATTTGCACTATGAGTCCGATACAGGCGCTGATTCGTTTAGGTACATGGCCAGCTTCAGACATGTGACATCTGGTAGCCGCAAAGGTGTACCAGAGATATTCAGGCATGAGGTGTAGCAAGAGCAGGGGCGCTATGTGTAGGCAGGAGGAACCTAATGAGTCTGATCTCTGCTTACAGGTGTGAGGCGGCGAAATGCGCCCGTACCACTAATTACTGTTCACAGCCGACATCTGTCTTATTATTAATATCAAATCTTACAGTATATATTATTTCTAGAAGGTGATTTTGGTGACGATTCATTTTTCTCCATTCATACTTAACCAAATTGATAAATGCGACACCATTTTAAACCGATTCTGACAAATTGTTCATTTAGAATTGCACATTGTATTGAGAAATAGGCCCCTCAGCGACAGGTTCTACAGCGGTAATAAGCTGGGGTTTGATGTGACGCTCACACTTTTGTACAATCAGCCCTTTCAGATGTTCCTGGGAGCGGAACGTGTTCTCCTTCATATGTTCCCAATGGACAAGCCAAACATATGGGAGCAAACCCGCATCTGCCGCCACCGCCCGTTACCGCCCAGGAACAGCCACTGACATGCACACGACGTGCGTCCTATTCTGTGCTGCCTCTGACTTGTACCCAATGGTTTAAGCTGCGGATGCACATGTGCGGATAACACCTGCGCGGTCACCCGCAGTGATGGATATGCCACGGCATTTGTGGGGGTCCTACAAAACAGGGACGTGACGCCCAGGCTACAGGTTCTGGCACATTCCTGGGACTGGACGCAGACTTCCTGGCAGAAGAGTCTGAGAAATCCTCGGCCTACGCGGACTGGCTGAGGTTGGCGATCAGTTGCTACATCTTGGGATGCAGCGCTTGAGTTGCAGCTGTGCGCAGGAGGCGGCTTTTCCCTACAGGCGCGTCCTGCAGTGTCGCAGTATTTGTGGTACGGTATTGCACAGCTGCTTTCCTGCCGCCACGCCAACCACATCGGAGTCAGTTCTTAGGAGCAGTAACCGCCAGGACACATGTGCAGACTTAAAACATTGGCCGCTTGCTTCCGACACCGCAGCATCCACCCCTGAATCAGGCCCAATATCTATTACTGATCAAACCTCCCAAAAGACCACAAGGCCAGAGAACCCACTGATCCATCTTCTGTGACAGCCACCAATACCGCTGTACTCCAACCCAGCGGCGGATATCTATGACATCACAGCCGGTGGTAAATGATAGCAATGTCCACATGAGAAGGAGGGCATATACAGTCCATACAGTGGTATATCATTTCTATCAGTCTTTTTCTCTGGCTAAAGCATTATTTTGCTCCCTAAAAAGACTGACGTGTCGGTAATAAAAGTATATAGAAACAGCGACACCCCTGGGAAATGCGCAGAGTGCGGCTGTGGCGACATATAACAGAGGCCGCAGTAATTGTTTCTTCCTTCTGTCCTCTCCTGGTAATCGGGAGCAGCGATGTCGTTAGAGGATGATTCATGCTCCTTAGACGCTGCATTATTTATAGTCGCTGCATATTCATGGCAAGCGACACTATTAGGGAGCGCTGGCAGGGAGAATCCATGTAGGTCACGGGAATGTAATGTCTGGGCTCAGTGCTCGCTGTTATCAGGGTTAGGAAATGATTCTCTCTCACCTACATACCCAGAGCATTCTGTCTGCATTCTGTGCTCTTCAGTCAGGTCTTCTATCATCAGGCTGAGACAGAGCTGGGTCCAGAAGTAATTATATCCTCTCTAACAAAGAGCTGACAATACATAGATACAGGAATAGCCCCGATATACTGTATCTGCACTTACTACAATGTGGTTCCGGCTCTCCCCGGTCCACAGACATCTCCGCGTCCCAGGACCCCTAGGTGTTCTGACCAATGATCGGACCACTGTTATCAAACACAGGGGCAATTGTAGAAAACCCCTGGAGTAATGCTGAAGAGTTCTTCTGCCTCCCTGTCACCCCAGAGGGCAGGTCTTGGCTGGGGCAGATGTGGGGTGTTTTGAAGCTGGGGTATATGACACATGAATGAAACTGAACGGTCTGATTCACCCCTTGCTCATAGAGACGGAAGTTGGCCCAAAGGTATATAAGCAGCAATAAACTTTATTATACAGGAGCAAATAGGTAACTGGTCAGGATTGAACCGGAAATGGTAACTTGCTGGAACCAGAGGGGTAACTCTGGGAGACAATGGAGTCATGTGCCGCCGGGCTCTAGCTCCAAGGGGGAACCTCTCCTCCTCTGGGAGTTTGAATCAGTTAATTGAAAGCCATGGATATCGCTTCTGAGGCTGAGTCCCCCACCTAGCAGGACCAGAGATGTTGCACGCTCTTTATTCTTTACATAATATTTGCAGGTGTCACACCCTGTATTAGAACCCATGACCTGTGCCACTAGAAGCAGACACCTTACTGACATTGCTCCTGCATAGGAAGCTTGGGAATTCTATCTATATGAAGTTACTACACTGCAGAACCCTGCCCAATAGCAATGGCTGAACTAACAATTGGACATAATTACAATCTACAAACACAGTGCAGGTGCAAGTAGCTCTATCAGTGCGGTGTCTGCCTCCAGTGAGACCGGTCACAGGTTCTAATCCTGGATATGACTGCTAATAATGTGTATATCTATATCATAGCTCTATCAGTAAGGTGTCTGCCTCCAGTGAGACCGGTCACAGGCTCTAATCCTGGGTATGACTGCTAATAATGTGTATATCTATATCATAGCTCTATCAGTGAGGTGTCTGCCTCCAGTGAGACCGGTCACAGATTCTAATCCTGGGTATGACTGCTAATAATGTGTATATCTATATCATAGCTCTATCAGTAAGGAGTCTGCCTCCAGTGAGACCGGTCACAGGTTCTAATCCCTGGTAAGACCGCTAATAATGTGTATATCTATATCATAGCTCTATCAGTGAGGTGTCTGCCTCCAGTGAGACCGGTTACAGGATCTAATCCTGGGTATGACTGCTAATAATGTGTATATCTATATCATAGCTCTATCAGTGAGGTGTCTGCCTCCAGTGAGACCGGTCACAGGTTCTAATCCTGGGTATGACTGCTAGTAATGTGTATATCTATATCATAGCTCTATCAGTGAGGTGTCTGCCTCCAGTGAGACCGGTCACAGGTTCTAATCCTGGATATGACCGCTAATAATGTGTATATCTATATCATAGCTCTATCAGTGAGGTGTCTGCCTCCAATGAGACCGGTCACAGGTTCTAATCCTGGGTATGACTGCTAATAATGTGTATATCTATATCATAGCTCTATCAGTGAGGCGTCTGCCTCCAGTGAGACCGGTCACAGGTTCTAATCCTGGGTATGACTGCTAATAATGTGTATATCTATATCATAGCTCTATCAGTGAGGCGTCTGCCTCCAGTGAGACCGGTCACAGGTTCTAATCCTGGATATGACTGCTAATAATGTGTATATCTATATCATAGCTCTATCAGTGAGGTGTCTGCCTCCAGTGAGACCGGTTACAGGTTCTAATCCTGGGTATGACTGCTAGTAATGTGTATATCTATATCATAGCTCTATCAGTGAGGTGTCTGCCTCCAGTGAGACCGGTCACAGGTACTAATCCTGGGTATGACTGCTAATAATGTGTATATCTATATCATAGCTCTATCAGTGAGGTGTCTGCCTCCAGTGAGACCGGTCACAGGTTCTAATCCTGGGTATGACTGCTAATAATGTGTATATTTATATCATAGCTCTATCAGTGAGATGTCTGCCTCCAGTGAGACCGGTCACAGGTTCTAATCCTGGGTATGACTGCTAATAATGTGTATATCTATATCATAGCTCTATCAGTGAGGTGTCTGCCTCCAGTGAGACCGGTCACAGGTTCTAATCCTGGGTATGACTGCTAATAATGTGTATATCTATATCATAGTTCTATCAGTGAGGTGTCTGCCTCCAGTGAGACCGGTCACAGGTTCTAATCCTGGGTATGACTGCTAATAATGTGTATATCTATATCATAGTTCTATCAGTGAGGTGTCTGCCTCCAGTGACACCGGTCACAGGTTCTAATCCTAGGTATGACCGCTAATAATGTGTATATCTATATCATAGCTCTATCAGTGAGGTGTCTGCCGCCAGTGAGACCGGTCACAGGTTCTAATCCTGGGTATGACCGCTAATAATGTGTATATCTATATCATAGCTCTATCAGTGAGGTGTCTGCCTCCAGTGAGACCGGTCACAGGTTCTAATCCTGGGTATGACCGCTAATAATGTGTATATCTATATCATAGCTCTATCAGTGAGGTGTCTGCCTCCAGTGAGACCGGTCACAGGTTCTAATCCTGGGTATGACCGCTAATAATGTGTACATCTATATCATAGCTCTATCAGTGAGGTGTCTGCCTCCAGTGAGACCAGTCACAGGTTCTAATCCTGGGTATGACTGCTAATAATGTGTACATCTATATCATAGCTCTATCAGTGAGGTGTCTGCCTCCAGTGAGACCGGTTACAGGTTCTAATCCTGGGTATGACCGCTAATAATGTGTACATCTATATCATAGCTCTATCAGTGAGGTGTCTGCCTCCAGTGAGACCGGTCACAGGTTCTAATCCTGGGTATGACCGCTAATAATGTGTATATCTATATCATAGCTCTATCAGTGAGGTGTCTGCCTCCAGTGAGACCGGTCACAGGTTCTAATCCTGGATATGACCGCTAATAATGTGTAAATCTATATCATAGCTCTATCAGTGAGGTGTCTGCCTCCAGTGAGACCGGTCACAGGTTCTAATCCTGGGTATGACCGCTAATAATGTGTATATCTATATCATAGCTCTATCAGTGCGGTGTCTGCCTCCAGTGAGACCGGTCACAGGTTCTAATCCTGGGTATGACCGCTAATAATGTGTATATCTATATCATAGCTCTATCAGTAAGGTGTCAGTGAGACCGGTCACAGGTTCTAATCCTGGGTATGACCGCTAATAATGTGTATATCTATATCATAGCTCTATCAGTAAGGTGTCGGCCTCCAGTGAGACCGGTCACAGGTTCTAATCCTGGGTATGACCGCTAATAATGTGTATATCTATATCATAGCTCTATCAGTAAGGTGTCGGCCTCCAGTGAGACCGGTCACAGGTTCTAATCCTGGGTATGACCGCTAATAATGTGTATATCTATATCATAGCTCTATCAGTAAGGTGTCGGCCTCCAGTGAGACCGGTCACAGGTTCTAATCCTGGGTATGACTGCTAATAATGTGTATATCTATATCATAGCTCGATCAGTGAGGTGTCTGCCTCCAGTGAGACCGGTCACAGGTTCTAATCCTGTGTATGACTGCTAATAATGTGTACATCTATATCATAGCTCTATCAGTAAGGTGTCTGCCTCCAGTGAGACCGGTTACAGGTTCTAATCCTGGGTATGACTGCTAATAATGTGTATATCTATATCATAGCTCTATCAGTGAGGTGTCTGCCTCCAGTGAGACCGGTTACAGGTTCTAATCCTGGGTATGACTGCTAATAATGTGTATATCTATATCATAGCTCTATCAGTGAGATGTCTGCCTCCAGTGAGACCGGTCACAGGTTCTAATCCTGGGTATGACCGCTAATAATGTGTATATCTATATCATAGCTCTATCAGTAAGGTGTCGGCCTCCAGTGAGACCGGTCACAGGTTCTAATCCTGGGTATGACTGCTAATAATGTGTATATCTATATCATAGCTCGATCAGTGAGGTGTCTGCCTCCAGTGAGACCGGTTACAGGTTCTAATCCTGGGTATGACTGCTAATAATGTGTATATCTATATCATAGCTCTATCAGTGAGATGTCTGCCTCCAGTGAGACCGGTCACAGGTTCTAATCCTGGGTATGACCGCTAATAATGTGTATATCTATATCATAGCTCTATCAGTAAGGTGTCGGCCTCCAGTGAGACCGGTCACAGGTTCTAATCCTGGGTATGACTGCTAATAATGTGTATATCTATATCATAGCTCGATCAGTGAGGTGTCTGCCTCCAGTGAGACCGGTCACAGGTTCTAATCCTGTGTATGACTGCTAATAATGTGTACATCTATATCATAGCTCTATCAGTAAGGTGTCTGCCTCCAGTGAGACCGGTTACAGGTTCTAATCCTGGGTATGACTGCTAATAATGTGTATATCTATATCATAGCTCTATCAGTGAGGTGTCTGACTCCAGTGAGACCGGTCACAGGTTCTAATCCTGGGTATGACTGCTAATAATGTGTATATCTATATCATAGCTCTATCAGTGAGGTGTCTGCCTCCAGTGAGACCGGTTACAGGTTCTAATCCTTTATATGACTGCTAATAATGTGTATATCTATATCATAGCTCTATCAGTGCGGTGTCTGCCTCCAGTGAGACCGGTCACAGGTTCTAATCCTGGGTATGACTGCTAATAATGTGTATATCTATATCATAGCTCTATCAGTGAGGCTTCTGCCTCCAGTGAGACCGGTCACAGGTTCTAATCCTGGGTATGACAGCTAATAATGTGTATATTTATATCATAGCTCTATCAGTGAGGTGTCTGCCGCCAGTGAGACCGGTTACAGGTTCTAATCCTGGGTATGACTGCTAATAATGTGTATATCTATATCATAGCTCTATCAGTAAGGTGTCTGCCTCCAGTGAGACCGGTCACAGGTTCTAATCCTGGGTATGACTGCTAATAATATGTATATCTATATCATAGCTCTATCAGTGAGGTGTCTGCCTCCAGTGAGACCGGTCACAGGTTCTACTACTGGGTATGACTGCTAATAATGTGTATATCTATATCATAGCTCTATCAGTGAGGTGTCTGCCTCCAGTGAGACCGGTCACAGGTTCTAATCCTGGGTATGACCGCTAATAATGTGTATATCTATATCATAGCTCTATCAGTAAGGTGTCTGCCTCCAGTGAGACCGGTCACAGGTTCTAATCCTGGGTATGACTGCTAGTAATGTGTATATCTATATCATAGCTCTATCAGTAAGGTGTCTGCCTCCAGTGAGACCGGTCACAGGTTCTAATCCTGGATATGACTGCTAATAATGTGTATATCTATATCATAGCTCTATCAGTAAGGTGTCTGCCTCCAGTGAGACCGGTCACAGGTTCTAATCCTGGGTATGACCGCTAATAATGTGTATATCTATATCATAGCTCTATCAGTAAGGCGTCTGCCTCCAGTGAGACCGGTCACAGGTTCTAATCCTGGGTATGACTGCTAATAATGTGTATATCTATATCACAGCTCTATCAGTGCGGTGTCTGCCTCCAGTGAGACCGGTCACAGGTTCTAATCCTGGGTATGACTGCTAATAATGTGTATATCTATATCACAGCTCTATCAGTGCGGTGTCTGCCTCCAGTGACACCGGTTACAGGTTCTAATCCTGGGTATGACTGCTAATAATGTGTATATCTATATCACAGCTCTATCAGTGCGGTGTCTGCCTCCAGTGAGACCGGTCACAGGTTCTAATCCTGGGTATGTGGCGCAGCACCAATATTTATGTTGGCTCTCTGCACATTTACACCAATGAGAGGAGTCCGCCAGCCACCTGACAGTAGATATGGTAGATGCAGGGACCGGTGCTTGCCTATACAAGGCGGTGGGGACTGTGCATGTGCAAGGCTCAGGTTCTATGGACTGTACCAGAAGCAGCCCATAGAAGCCGGCAAGGATAAGGCTAACAATGGCCTCCTACAGGCGGAACAACTGCCCATGGGTGACTGGCAGGTGGGACTTCAAACTGGAAGTCACTGCCAGTCGCAGTGATGCCAATGCAGCAACGGACTGCAGTGATGTACTTCCCTGAAGTGGTGGTGGTGGTGGGGGGGGGGGGGGGGGGTGTTGACCAGTGACTTCTCTGCCTCAGAGAAAGTGGCTCAGCCACAAATGTTATATACAGAATAAAGCCCACTTTCATACCGGTAATGACCATCATCCTCACATTATTTGGGTACGGTATTTTAGTTACTTCCAGGCCCAAGCCGAGGCGCCCCCCTCCCCCCCCTCTGGCAGATCTGCCCAGGACGTGTGAGCCCCTTAGTGCCTAAGCACAAGTGTGACCTGTGTCGGGCGTCGGACACGTCTCACGAGGGCTCTGCGGGTGTCTCTAGGATATTATAACCTTACATGGCGAGTTATCAGGGAACGCATGTAGGTCTGGAGAACGGAGGAGAATCTGTGTGTGGGAGGACAGTCCACAGAGTGGGTGCAGCCAGAGGAAAGTCCTGTAATGCATGTGGGTGAGAGAGTTGTGTGCAGAGCGGAGGGGGGTGATGATATATGTACACTGGTGTAGTCGTGCTGTCTATGGCCTCAGTATTATATATATTGGATTTGGTACAATAGAGGCAGTGAAGGGACAGACAGAGAATGACGTGCGGGAAGATCATCTGCTGCTGCCGTCACATACTGGTGACTCATTAGGGGAAGACCAGTAAGGAGACCATTGCAATAATTAATGCAGGAGATAACGAGTGCATGGATCTAGTGTACGATGCGGCTGCATTCTGGATAGATTCTGATGTATGTATCAGGACTGAACAATCAGAGTTACGTTTAGCATCAGTTTTACCCCGCGGTGCGGAAACTCCTGAGAATGGGGGGGGGAGATGAATGATTCTGGTCTCCCCGGGATAACGGAGACATGTCCCTACGTCACTAATATGCTGATTGGGACATGGTCTAACACATTAGCAGTCCTCTCGGTTGCCTTGTCCTAGGCCTGGACCTACATTACGCAGCCCCAACCTGACCCCCTGAGTCCTCTGCACGTCACTGTAATTCCTCCGCCGCGGCCATGCTGCTCAGATTGGAACCTGTCTCCCGAGAGGAAACGGATGAGATTGAGACCCACAAATATGTCACCGCCTCAGAGATAAACGGGCGAGCTTGGTGTTCCAGATCCGACGCTCGTTCCCGGCCTGCACGTAGATTTACAATGAGGCCATTTGTGGCAGCAGCGAAGGGGGTGATATAGCTGTATACAATGCATAGCTGCCTACCCTCCTGCATTCTGCATGAGACTCCCTGACATAGCAGCAATCTCCCTCTCTCCCTCATTAGTCTAGCAATCTCCCTCATGTCACCTAGCCCACATTACACGGTTACATTTTTGGGGGGAAAAGAGAGAGAGAGAGAGAGAGATAGATACATTTACACGGACTTATCAGCACCATTTCCCAGCACTTTACCAAGTATAGTATCTCTTACTAACTGCTTTGGGGATCATCTACATTTGGATATAAGTCATTTTACAAGATTCCTCTCAGATGTAGCAGTGCACACCCACGCTTCTAGGTGCCACATTCACAATCTCTTTTCACAATCTCTCCATTTATGGAACTAGACACGCCCTTTGGACGGAGCATGACACGCCTCCTCAATAAGGCGCTGTGCAAAATTCTACTACCAACTACAATCTCCCTGAAACTAGTTTTCAAAAGTAGGCAAGTATGATACAATGGGCCTGATTCAGAGGACGCAAACGAGGCCTCACGCAGCTGAGTGATTACCGCCAGGAAGAAAATGCGTCTAGGTCGCACTGGGTGTGTTTTGCAATGGTCGCAGAGAGATATTATATGTAGACAGTCCCTGTGTCCACTGTGCTGCGTCAGCATCCATGTTCGGATTAGGCCCTCAGGGTGTAGTAATGGTAGCGCTGTGTCAGGCTGTTCCGGGACGGAGGAGAATGATCATCGTTACAGTGCATGCTGGGTAATCTCTGCCACTCTCCAGGGAATGTCGATGTTCAGCATCGATCAGAAACCGCTGGCGCTATAGAAATATCTGGTAATCATAGTTGTAGTTTCCGTTGTCCAGAATCTGCCTCCACCCGGATCTCTATAACACGGGGGCCCCGGCAGGGCCATCTTAACAGCAGTGTGGGCCCCTGGGCAAAGCAATGCACTGGAGCCCTTACCCATTCCCCCCTCCTAGGGGTGGGGGGTGGTATCAGCAGCAGCAGCTTTGATGTCCCACGGGTGGCAGGGGGTGCTCTATCTTCCACTCAACATGTAGGACCTGGAGCAGTAACTTCTGCTAATTACTCCTTTACTTCACAGGTGGTGGGAGGGAGAACACTAACGAGTGGAAGGGGGCACTGAGCTGAACGAAGGGTCCCTTGTAAATGACTTCCAGGGAGGTAGGGGGTGCTTTATACGCAGGGGAGGGTTGGATAATGGAGTGGGCTTAATATTCGTAATTTTCCGGTGGAAGGGCAGCTTGTTTGACTGCAGATATTGCCATTATCTGGAAATAGATTTCTTAGCCTTCAATACTATAAAAACCTAGAGTCCCAACTTTCAGGAGGTGCTGGGAACTTGGGGATCAGAGATCAGGAGCCAGAACAATCCATTGACAAAAATATAAAACTGTACATCAGATGTTTGGAGCTGGAGCAGGGACCGGCTGCTGGGAGGCTGATATCTCTGGTTCTGGGCATGATAGAGACAAGCAGCCAGTGTCGACAGGGGAGAGTCCCAGATTTTGGAACATACTGTACTCTGAGAAAAACTCTGCCAGAGAGAACCTGAGAAACATGACTGGGAAGTGCAATTAACAGGTCAGATGTGGACTGCTGCTTTGAAGTTGGATATCTCCAGTTCTCCAGGGCCGATTTTCAAAATTCTGGTATCCCTGGAAAAAGGGGATCCTCAGCTATCAGAATAGGGCCCTTATACACCTGGGGCCCCTGGGCAAGTGCCCATTAAGCCCATACGAAAAGACGGCCCTGGGCCCCGGCAGGGTGGAGCGGCACTCAGTGGGCTAAAGCCAGAAGATGGCGTCAATTCCCGCTGTTAACTTCCAAAAACATTCAATCTCCTGAACTTGGTGAATGGACCTATACCAGATGCAGTCCACATGTGACCCGTCCACAGGAGCGTACGCATCCATGTAATCCTGTGGTCCGCAGGTGCGTGTGCATCCATGTAATCCTGTGGTCCGCAGGTGCATGCGCATCTATGTAATCCTGTGGTCCGCAGGTGCGTGTGCATCCATGTAATCCTGTAGTCCGCAGGTGCGTGCGCATCCATGTAATCCTGTGGTCCGCAGGTGCGTGTGCATCCACGTAATCCTGTGGTCCGCAGGAGCGTACGCATCCACGTAATCCTGTGGTCCGCAGGTGCGTGTGCATCCATGTAATCCTGTGGTCCGCAGGTGCATGCGCATCTATGTAATCCTGTGGTCCGCAGGTGCGTGTGCATCCATGTAATCCTGTGGTCCGCAGGAGCGTACGCATCCATGTAATCCTGTGGTCCGCAGGTGCGTGTGCATCCATGTAATCCTGTGGTCCGCAGGTGCGTGTGCATCCATGTAATCCTGTGGTCCGCAGGTGCGTGCGCATCCATGTAATCCTGTGGTCCGCAGGTGCGTGTGCATCCATGTAATCCTGTGGTCCGCAGGTGCGTGTGCATCCATGTAATCCTGTGGTCCGCACGTGCATGCGCATCTATGTAATCCTGTGGTCCGCAGGAGCGTACGCATCCATGTAATCCTGTGGTCCGCAGGTGTGTGCGCATCCATGTAATCCTGTGGTCCGCAGGAGCGTACGCATCCATGTAATCCTGTGGTCCGCAGGTGCGTGTGCATCCATGTAATCCTGTGGTCCGCAGGTGCGTATGCATCCATGTAATCCTTTGGTCCGCAGGTGTGTATGCAATGCTGATCACCGAGCTGGTGCACAGGTGCAGTCATTACTAACTGTCACATTTCCCAGATCACCTAGCTGGTGCACAGGTGCAGTCATTACTAACTGTCACATTTCCCAGACTCCCTAGCTGGTGCACAGGCGCAGTCATTACTAACTGTCACATTTCCCAGATCACCTAGCTGGTGCACAGGTGCAGTCATTACTAACTGTCACATTTCCCAGATCACCTAGCTGGTGCACAGGTGCAGTCATTACTAACTGTCACAATTCCCAGATCACCGAGCTGGTGCACAGGTGCAGTCATTACTAACTGTCACATTTCCCAGATCACCTAGCTGGTGCACAGGTGCAGTCATTACTAACTGTCACATTTCCCAGACTCCCTAGCTGGTGCACAGGCGCAGTCATTACTAACTGTCACATTTCCCAGATCACCTAGCTGGTGCACAGGTGCAGTCATTACTAACTGTCACATTTCCCAGATCACCTAGCTGGTGCACAGGTGCAGTCATTACTAACTGTCACAATTCCCAGATCACCGAGCTGGTGCACAAGTGCAGTCATTACTAACGGTCACATTTCCCAGAACCCCTAGCTGGTGCACAAGTGCAGTCATTACTGTCACATTTCCCAGACCCCCTAGCTGGTGCACAGGTGCAGTCATTACTAACTGTCACATTTCCCAGATCACGAGCTGGTGCACAGGTGCAGTCATTACTAACTGTCACATTTCCCAGAACCCCTAGCTGGTGCACAGGCGCAGTCATTACTGTCACATTTCCCAGACCCCCTAGCTGGTGCACAGGTGCAGTCATTACTAACTGTCACATTTCCCAGATCACGAGCTGGTGCACAGGCGCAGTCATTACTAACTGTCACATTTCCCAGACCCCCTAGCTGGTGCACAGGTGCAGTCATTACTAACTGTCACATTTCCCAGACCCCCTAGCTGGTGCACAGGCGCAGTCATCACTAACTGTCACATTTCCCAGACCCCCTAGCTGGTGCACAGGTGCAGTCATTACTAACTGTCACATTTCCCAGATCACGAGCTGGTGCACAGGTGCAGTCATTACTAACTGTCACATTTCCCAAACCCCTAGCTGGTGCACAGGCGCAGTCATTACTAACTGTCACATTTCCCAGACCCCCTAGCTGCTGCACAGGCGCAGTCATTACTAACTGTCACATTTCCCAGACCCCCTAGCTGGTGCACAGGCGCAGTCATTACTAACTGTCACATTTCCCAGATCACCGAGCTGGTGCACAGGTGCAGTCATTACTAACTGTCACATTTCCCAGATCACCTAGCTGGTGCACAGGCGCAGTCATTACTAACTGTCACATTTCCCAGATCACCTTGGTCCTTGATGGCTAACCTTGACACTCCAGCTGTTGTTGAACTACACATCCCAGCATGCTCTGCATCAGATTTAGCATGGCCAAATAGCAAAACTGAAGCAGAGCATGCTGGGATGTGTAACAGCTGAGACTGTTTTTTTGACCTGAATGTCAACACAGTCGAGTCGACATGGACATAGTTTAAAGTGCACCGCTTCGCTCGCGATGCTTCGGGCACGGTGCCTCGCTACGCTTGGCACACTATTTTATTCTCCCACCACGCCCTAGTGGATGTTAGGGCATGAAATACCGCCTGTCGGCACACGTCGTCTCAAAAAACAGTGAAAAAACCCATGTCGACCTAGACCAGGCATTCCCAACCACGGTCCTCAAGGCACACCAACAGTGCAGGTTTTAGTGATATCCAGGCTTCAGCACAGATGGTTTAATCAGAATCACTCAGGTACTAATTAAGTCACCTGTGCTCAAGCCTGGATATCACTAAAGCTGTGTACACACGGGGGGCGATAGGGGCTGAAATCGCTGGAATATGGTTGCAGGCGACCATATTGCCAGTGATGGGAGTGTGCCCCGGCGATAAATCGCTGGGTGCGCGCTCCCGTTTTCAGCCCCGTTCTAATCGCTGGTCGCAGGAGCTTGCTCCTGCAACCAGCTGATTACCACTGCCGGGCTCCCCCGGCAGAGGTTCCCTTTCATCAGCGACCATCTCTGGTCACTGATGAAAAGGAGACACTGGGCAATATATCTCCCCCGTGTGTACGGGGCTTTAAGCCTGAAGGGTATTGGAATCATTTTACATTCGGCCCCAACTGTCTAAAGGCTTCGAGCTTCATTGGTCCCAAATGGGTGATCCTGTTACTGTGGCTGAGGCTTTATGCGTTCCAGAAATGAGATGTAAATATTCCATATAATTACATATACATTATATATAATATCACATATTTGGCATAATTGTGCCCGCACGTGTTACATCACCGCTGCTCCTGTCTTACGATTCCTAAGAACTAGCACTTAATGTGTGACTTGTTCCCGTGGCGGATCACACGGAATCCGCTCGCAGCCATCTGTTCTCATGAATATTTTAGGAGCCTCCGGCAGATGAAGATATTGAGGATGTAATTGTCTCAGTTCTGTTCCCGGCTACCAGTGAGAAAGGTGCATTAATGCAGAGCCGTGATGTGATTGGTTGATGCTCACTGCCTCTGAGCAGGGTGACGCAGCGCCCTCATTACTTACAACAAACTTTACATTTACTGGAGGATTTGTGTCTGTTCCCTTATAAAGGTTATTACACAGGTGATAAATGGAATGTAAAGACCCCGTACATTGTCACGCCTTCCCAATCCCCTGCCGACAGGGGTCGGGAATTGGATATATTAAAAATTTTTAAAATGTAGATTCCTTGATCCTGAGAGGAAATAGTTGGAGATTTTGAAAATGAAGAATTTCCTGATTCCTCTTGGGTCATAGATGGCCACTGATCGGCGGCGGATCTGATCTGCAGATCTACAGTGGCGGTCAGGTTGGGGAGTCAGGGTAACGGAGTACAGATGTATGGGTGTCATGCCCCTAGTGGTGCATGTTGGTGTTGCAGTGTGGATCATAAATGCTGTTAAAATGCTTAACCATGGCTGCTGCACTAGCAACCCAATAACGCCTTAACTATAGTGTTATAACTGCAAAGCATATATCAATATTAACTAACCCTCTTCCTCTCAGTACTCTCCTGTAATACCAGCACTGTCCTGAAATACCAGCACTGTACTGTAATATCAGCACTGTACTGTAATATCAGCACTGTCCTGTAATACCAGCACTGTACTGTAATATCAGCACTGTACTGTATTACCAGCAATGTACTGTAATACCAGCACTGTCCTGTAATATCAGCACTGTACTGTAACACAAGCACTGTCCTGTAACACCAGCACTGTCCTGTAATATCAGCACTGTCCTGTAATACCAGCACTGTCCTGTAATATCAGCACTGTACTTTAATACCAGCACTGTCCTGTAATAACAGCACTGTACTGTAATATCAGCAATGTACTGTAATACCAGCTCTGTACTGTAATACCAGCACTGTCCTGTAATATTAGCACTGTACTGTAATACCAGCACTGTACTGTAATACCAGCACTGTATTGTAATATCAGCACTGTCCTGTAATACCAGCACTGCCCTGTAATACCAGCACTGTCCTGTAATATCAGCACTCTCCTGTAGCAGCACTGTGCTGTAATATTAGCACTGTACTGTAATACCAGCAATGTCCTGTAATATCAGCACTGCCCTGTAATACCAGCACTGTCCTGTAATACCAGCACTGTCCTGTAATATCAGCACTGTACTGTAATATCAGCTATGTACTGTAATATCAGCTATGTACTGTAATATTAGCACTGTACTGTAATACCAGCACTGTCCTGTAATATCAGCACTGTCCTGTAATACCAGCACTGTCCTGTAATATCAGCACTGTCCTGTATTAGCAGAACTGTACTGTAATATTAGCACTGCCCTGTAATACCAGCACTGTCCTGTAATACCAGCACTGTCCTGTAATACCGGCACTGTCCTGTAATATCAGCACTGTACTGTAATATCAGCACTGTACTTTAATACCAGCACTGTCCTGTAATAACAGCACTGTACTGTAATATCAGCAATGTACTGTAATACCAGCTCTGTACTGTAATACCAGCACTGTCCTGTAATATTAGCACTGTACTGTAATACCAGCACTGTCCTGTAATATCAGCACTGTACTGTAATACCAGCACTGTACTGTAATATCAGCACTGTCCTGTAACACCAGCACTGTACTGTAACACCAGCACTATCCTGTATTAGCAGCACTGTACTGTAATATTAGCACTGTACTGTAATACCAGCAATGTCCTGTAATATCAGCACTGTCCTGTAATACCAGCACTGTCCTGTAATATCAGCACTGTACTGTAATATTAGCACTGTACTGTAATACCAGCACTGTCCTGTAATATCAGCACTGTCCTGTAACATCAGCACTGTACTGTAACATCAGCAGTGTCCTGTAACACCAGCACTGTAATGTAACACCAGCACTGTCCTGTAATATCAGCACTGTACTGTAATATCAGCACGGTACTGTAATACCAGGACTTTAACTAAATGTCACTAACTAAAAGGATTAACTAAAAGGATTAAAACTGAACTTCTAATCTTCCATCCCCCGAACATCCCCTCTTCTCCCACTATCTCCATCAGCATTGGTGAAACCGAGATCACGTCCACCGACCAAACGCGCTGCCTCAGTGTCATCATTGACTCCTCCCTCTCTTTCACCCCCCACATTCGTGCTCTCTCACAGTCTTGCCGCTTTCACCTACGCAACATCTCACACATCAAACCATTCCTCTCCACTGACGTGACCAAAATTCTCATTCACTCTCTTGTCATCTCCCGCCTTGACTACTGCAACATCCTTCTCTCCGGGCTACCTCTCACCCGCCTCGCACCTCTCCAATCCATTCTTAACGCTGCTGCCAGGCTCATCTTCCTCTCCCGCCGCTCTACCTCCGCCTCCCCCCTCTGTCTATCTCTTCACTGGCTCCCCATTCCTTTCCGAGTTCTCTTTAAACTCCTCACCACCACCTACAAGGCTCTCTCCTCCTCCACCGCTCCCTACCTCTCTTCACTGATCTCTATCCACACTCCCTCCCGTCCTCTTCGCTCCATCGCTGACCGCCGACTGACCTCTCACCTTATCACCTCCTCCCACTCCCGTGTCCAAGACTTCTCTCGCGCTGCCCCCCTGCACTGGAACAACCTCCCGCCACCCATCAGGCTTTCTGATTCCCTTACCTCCTTCAAGCGCTCCCTCAAAACCCACTTTTTTCGACTAGCCTACCCCTCCTTCTAACCTCTTTTTATCCTCCTATCCTGCCTCCGTTCCCCTCCGTTCCTACTTATCCTATTGTTTTTCGTTCGTCCACCCACCTCCTTTTAGTCTGATAACTCTTATGAGCAGGGTCCTCCTTCCTCACGTACTCACCCTACCTCATTACCTCACCTGTGCTCCTGTCCTGTTCTTCCCTTCCTCTACTTCATCTTCAGTCTCCTCGACAATTTTGACACCTACTTCTGAACTGATGCCGATTTTAGTTCTACCAGCTATACCCCTATTTATACTGTATTTTTCAACACACCCTGTACGTTACCTTGTAATTTTTTTTTTTTTTGTTTGCTCTGTACGGCGCTGCGGACACTTTGCGGCGCCTTATAAATAAACGTACTACTACTACTACTACTGCTATGTGCTTTAACAGCCGAACACTCTAATGCTGTGTACACACAGGGTAATATGATTGCTGGGGATATATTGCTAGCAATATATCCCCAGCAATCATATTGCTCAGTGTCTCCTTTTCATCAGCGATGAAAAGGAGACACTGCTACGGGGCGGAGAGGGAGCGCAGCAGCAGCAGACGCTGCTGCTGTCACTTTGATGGGAGGAGGGAGGGAGCAGCGGCACGGGGCTGGGGAGATCAACGCTGATCTCCCCGGCGCTGACCTCCCGGCACAGCGATCGCCGGGGAAAGACACTGGTCGCAGGAGCATGCTCCTGCGACCAGCGACCATTAGGCAGTGCACACGGGAGCGCGCGACCATATTCCCAGCGATTTTACATGAAATTGCACCCGTGTGTACTCACCTTAACTGTAATATAATTATCCTGATTTAGGTACCCAAGACTGCAATAATAAGGAATATACTTTATAAGTAATCACTAAAAAACAATATAAGCAATGCAATGTAAAGCAAACACTGGTTCTACAGGTGAACAAATCCCATAATGGTAATATACCCTTTATGGAATAAGTGCAGTAGCAGAACAGGTAACCTTGGGATCTTCCCTGGCCAGGGTTGATTCGATGATTCGACATCGCAAGTCAAAAAAATATATTCTGAATTCCATTCAATATCCTTGATGTTATTGAGGAATTGTGTGGTGTCCTTAATGTATGACCTCAGTGACGTCACATAATTTTGTAATTTTACATCAACATAAGCCGACAAATTGGAGGTGAGGGACCCTACACCAGAAATGATGGGGTGCCCGGGAGGTGAAGTGATGGACTTGTGGATTTTGGGTAAGTGGTAATTGCTCACCGCTACCATATTACTATCCGGCGTCTTATACCTCCAACCGGAGTTTGCTGAACACGCTTTACCTCCCCACTACCGTCTGGAACCTGTAAGTCCACATACCTACACCTACATTTGCGGCTCGCTCCCTGACGAATCGTCTCTAGCGGCCAGCCGGCTTTTGCCGACCGCGTTAGCGGGTGTAGCTTGAGCCGCATCTCCTACATTATTACGTGACTGTGGCTTGTGGACGACTACTTCTAAATTGCCGGTATATGGGTTTACAAATAAACATTCCCTGATCACAATCAAGTGGGAATACTTCATCGCATTTGGGTAATCCTGCCATCTTGTCCAAATAAATGAAGGCTGTGAGAACTGCTTATCTGATAACCAACCAATATATATTTCTTTTCACCAATTCCTCCCTTCACCTGGAGAGACTTTATTTTTCAATGAGCTTTCACGATATATAATTAATTCTATAAGTATTGGTACAACTCCGGAGCTGGTTGTAACAGATTGATATCATCTGGTTTTTATAAGATATTGAGGAGCTGTTTTTTATTTTATTTTCATTGTTTTGCGATGTATGCTTGATTAAGTCTGTATGCAGTTATGCTTTTATAAATGATATTCTCTATTGATTGCACTAAGCTAATAAATATATATATATATATATATATATATATATATATTTTTTTTTTTTAATTATAATCTTCCAGTTGTGTGGCGCTCTCTTTTACAGTTACAGAGTATTACATATATGCACACTTGATTAATTGCTCTGTACTGTAATGTAATGTCCAGGTAATGCTACAGAGAGGAGACGAGACATGTTGCACTGGAGGGATGAGGAGGTGCTGAGCTGCTGGCTGTGAGAGGGGAGGAGACGAGACATGTTGCACTGGAGGGATGAGGAGGTGCTGAGCTGCTGGCTGTGAGAGGGGAGGAGACGAGACATGTTGCACTGGAGGGATGAGGAGGTGCTGGAGCTGCTGGCTGTGAGAGGGGAGGAGACGAGACATGTTGCACTGGAGGGATGAGGAGGTGCTGGAGCTGCTGGCTGTGAGAGGGGAGGAGACGAGACATGTTGCACTGGAGGGATGAGGAGGTGCTAGAGCTGCTGGCTGTGAGAGGGGAGGAGACGAGACATGTTGCACTGGAGGGATGAGGAGGTGCTGAGCTGCTGGCTGTGAGAGGGGAGGAGACGAGACATGTTGCACTGGAGGGATGAGGAGGTGCTGGAGCTGCTGGCTGTGAGAGGGGAGGAGACGAGACATGTTGCACTGGAGGGATGAGGAGGTGCTGAGCTGCTGGCTGTGAGAGGGGAGGAGACGAGACATGTTGCACTGGAGGGATGAGGAGGTGCTGGAGCTGCTGGCTGTGAGAGGGGAGGAGACGAGACATGTTGCACTGGAGGGATGAGGAGGTGCTGGAGCTGCTGGCTGTGAGAGGGGAGGAGACGAGACATGTTGCACTGGAGGGATGAGGAGGTGCTGGAGCTGCTGGCTGTGAGAGGGGAGGAGACGAGACATGTTGCACTGGAGGGATGAGGAGGTGCTGGAGCTGCTGGCTGTGAGAGGGGAGGAGACGAGACATGTTGCACTGGAGGGATGAGGAGGTGCTGGAGCTGCTGGCTGTGAGAGGGGAGGAGACGAGACATGTTGCACTGGAGGGATGAGGAGGTGCTGAGCTGCTGGCTGTGAGAGGGGAGGAGACGAGACATGTTGCACTGGAGGGATGAGGAGGTGCTGAGCTGCTGGCTGTGAGAGGGGAGGAGACGAGACATGTTGCACTGGAGGGATGAGGAGGTGCTGGAGCTGCTGGCTGTGAGAGGGGAGGAGACGAGACATGTTGCACTGGAGGGATGAGGAGGTGCTGGAGCTGCTGGCTGTGAGAGGGGAGGAGACGAGACATGTTGCACTGGAGGGATGAGGAGGTGCTGGAGCTGCTGGCTGTGAGAGGGGAGGAGACGAGACATGTTGCACTGGAGGGATGAGGAGGTGCTGGAGCTGCTGGCTGTGAGAGGGGAGGAGACGAGACATGTTGCACTGGAGGGATGAGGAGGTGCTGAGCTGCTGGCTGTGAGAGGGGAGGAGACGAGACATGTTGCACTGGAGGGATGAGGAGGTGCTGAGCTGCTGGCTGTGAGAGGGGAGGAGACGAGACATGTTGCACTGGAGGGATGAGGAGGTGCTGGAGCTGCTGGCTGTGAGAGGGGAGGAGACGAGACATGTTGCACTGGAGGGATGAGGAGGTGCTAGAGCTGCTGGCTGTGAGAGGGGAGGAGACGAGACATGTTGCACTGGAGGGATGAGGAGGTGCTGAGCTGCTGGCTGTGAGAGGGGAGGAGACGAGACATGTTGCACTGGAGGGATGAGGAGGTGCTGGAGCTGCTGGCTGTGAGAGGGGAGGAGACGAGACATGTTGCACTGGAGGGATGAGGAGGTGCTGAGTTGCTGGCTGTGAGAGGGGAGGAGACGAGACATGTTGCACTGGAGGGATGAGGAGGTGCTGGAGCTGCTGGCTGTGAGAGGGGAGGAGACGAGACATGTTGCACTGGAGGGATGAGGAGGTGCTGGAGCTGCTGGCTGTGAGAGGGGAGGAGACGAGACATGTTGCACTGGAGGGATGAGGAGGTGCTGGAGCTGCTGGCTGTGAGAGGGGAGGAGACGAGACATGTTGCACTGGAGGGATGAGGAGGTGCTGGAGCTGCTGGCTGTGAGAGGGGAGGAGACGAGACATGTTGCACTGGAGGGATGAGGAGGTGCTAGAGCTGCTGGCTGTGAGAGGGGAGGAGACGAGACATGTTGCACTGGAGGGATGAGGAGGTGCTGAGCTGCTGGCTGTGAGAGGGGAGGAGACGAGACATGTTGCACTGGAGGGATGAGGAGGTGCTGGAGCTGCTGGCTGTGAGAGGGGAGGAGACGAGACATGTTGCACTGGAGGGATGAGGAGGTGCTGAGCTGCTGGCTGTGAGAGGGGAGGAGACGAGACATGTTGCACTGGAGGGATGAGGAGGTGCTGGAGCTGCTGGCTGTGAGAGGGGAGGAGACGAGACATGTTGCACTGGAGGGATGAGGAGGTGCTGAGCTGCTGGCTGTGAGAGGGGAGGAGACGAGACATGTTGCACTGGAGGGATGAGGAGGTGCTGGAGCTGCTGGCTGTGAGAGGGGAGGAGACGAGACATGTTGCACTGGAGGGATGAGGAGGTGCTGGAGCTTCTGGCTGTGAGAGGGGAGGAGACGAGACATGTTGCACTGGAGGGATGAGGAGGTGCTGGAGCTGCTGGCTGTGAGAGGGGAGGAGACGAGACATGTTGCACTGGAGGGATGAGGAGGTGCTGAGCTGCTGGCTGTGAGAGGGGAGGAGACGAGACATGTTGCACTGGAGGGATGAGGAGGTGCTGGAGCTGCTGGCTGTGAGAGGGGAGGAGACGAGACATGTTGCACTGGAGGGATGAGGAGGTGCTGGAGCTGCTGGCTGTGAGAGGGGAGGAGACGAGACATGTTGCACTGGAGGGATGAGGAGGTGCTGAGCTGCTGGCTGTGAGAGGGGAGGAGACGAGACATGTTGCACTGGAGGGATGAGGAGGTGCTGGAGCTGCTGGCTGTGAGAAGGGAGGAGACGAGACATGTTGCACTGGAGGGATGAGGAGGTGCTAGAGCTGCTGGCTGTGAGAGGGGAGGAGACGAGACATGTTGCACTGGAGGGATGAGGAGGTGCTGGAGCTGCTGGCTGTGAGAGCGGAGGAGACGAGACATGTTGCACTGGAGGGATGAGGAGGTGCTGGAGCTGCTGGCTGTGAGAGGGGAGGAGACGAGACATGTTGCACTGGAGGGATGAGGAGGTGCTAGAGCTGCTGGCTGTGAGAGGGGAGGAGACGAGACATGTTGCACTGGAGGGATGAGGAGGTGCTGGAGCTGCTGGCTGTGAGAGGGGAGGAGACGAGACATGTTGCACTGAAAGGGATGAGGAGGTGCTGGAGCTGCTGGCTGTGAGAGGGGAGGAGACGAGACATGTTGCACTGGAGGGATGAGGAGGTGCTGAGCTGCTGGCTGTGAGAGGGGAGGAGACGAGACATGTTGCACTGGAGGGATGAGGAGGTGCTGGAGCTGCTGGCTGTGAGAGGGGAGGAGACGAGACATGTTGCACTGGAGGGATGAGGAGGTGCTGGAGCTGCTGGCTGTGAGAGGGGAGGAGACGAGACATGTTGCACTGGAGGGATGAGGAGGTGCTAGAGCTGCTGGCTGTGAGAGGGGAGGAGACGAGACATGTTGCACTGGAGGGATGAGGAGGTGCTGAGCTGCTGGCTGTAAGAGGGGAGGAGACGAGACATGTTGCACTGGAGGGATGAGGAGGTGCTGGAGCTGCTGGCTGTGAGAGGGGAGGAGACGAGACATGTTGCACTGGAGGGATGAGGAGGTGCTGGAGCTGCTGGCTGTGAGAGGGGAGGAGACGAGACATGTTGCACTGGAGGGATGAGGAGGTGCTGGAGCTGCTGGCTGTGAGAGGGGAGGAGACGAGACATGTTGCACTGGAGGGATGAGGAGGTGCTGAGCTGCTGGCTGTGAGAGGGGAGGAGACGAGACATGTTGCACTGGAGGGATGAGGAGGTGCTGGAGCTGCTGGCTGTGAGAGGGGAGGAGACGAGACATGTTGCACTGGAGGGATGAGGAGGTGCTGGAGCTGCTGGCTGTGAGAGGGGAGGAGACGAGACATGTTGCACTGGAGGGATGAGGAGGTGCCGGAGCTGCTGGCTGTGAGAGGGGAGGAGACGAGACATGTTGCACTGGAGGGATGAGGAGGTGCTGAGCTGCTGGCTGTGAGAGGGGAGGAGACGAGACATGTTGCACTGGAGGGATGAGGAGGTGCTGAGCTGCTGGCTGTGAGAGGGGAGGAGGAAATAAAGCAGCAAGTGACCGGCACTGTCAGGGATTCCACAGTGTACTACAACATACCTAATATACTGTCTGCCCGTGGCATCCATAACCCAGCAACAGGTTGTGAATAAACTTACAGCACTTTATAAGCAGTACTCCAAGGTGCAGGATCTCAGGCGGAGGAAGAGTGGTGGTGCCCGTATGGCCAATCACAGCTACTCTTACATTCCTCACACTGGTTGGCAGGGCAGACCCGGGACTTACCTGGGTCCAAGGTGCAGTGTGAAGGGGTCCGTGAGCTGAGATGATCTGTGCCCAGGCAAAAACCTAGGATCAAAATGAGAACATGGTATAAGTCAATTTTCCTATAAAGGCCTGATTCAGAACTGATTGCTGTTGACTGAGTAGACAGCCGCCCAGACAGAAAGAGAACCCACCCCGTGCATCCGTGTGAATGGGTCGCTATCCCCCTCAGATCCAGTCTGTGAGTAACTCTGACCCCTCCACAGCAGTGCTGCAGTATCAGGCTGATAACGCCTGGGCGCACCTGCCTTATTCCTGACCCTCCCAGGCAGCGGCCGGTTACCGCCAACGAGCGCCGCCCTCCTGTCAGTCACAGTGTGAGGGGATTTCTGCGGGATCCATTCGCTGTATATGATGGGTCATATGGGTGATGCTATGAAGGTCGGCATATACAAGCTCCACCACTAAAGGTTGACATGACTAAGGCCGACAAGGCCAACACAAGCATTATGTCGACAATGGGAGTCTGACTGTCAAAAGGTCATGTGTATTTTGGTCCCAAATGTTGACGTAAGTTGACATGGACACATGTACTGCTGCGCTCGCCCTGCTTCGGGCACGGTCCTGTTATACTCTCCCTCCACGCCCCAAGTGGGTGTAACCTATGAAATAACGCCTGTTATACTCTCCCTCCACGCCCCAAGTGGGTGTAACCTATGAAATAACGCCTGTTATACTCTCCCTCCACGCCCCATGTGGGTGTAACCTATGAAATAACGCCTGTTATACTCTCCCTCCACGCCCCAAGTGGGTGTAACCTATGAAATAACGCCTGTTATACTCTCCCTCCACGCCCCAAGTGGGTGTAACCTATGAAATAACGCCTGTTATACTCTCCCTCCACGCCCCATGTGGGTGTATCCTATGAAATAACGCCTGTTATACTCTCCCTCCACGCCCCATGTGGGTGTAACCTATGAAATAACGCCTGTTATACTCTCCCTCCACGCCCCAAGTGGGTGTAACCTATGAAATAACGCCTGTTATACTCTCCCTCCACGCCCCATGTGGGTGTAACCTATGAAATAACGCCTGTTATACTCTCCCTCCACGCCCCAGGTGGGTGTAACCTATGAAATAACGCCTGTTATACTCTCCCTCCACGCCCCATGTGGGTGTAACCTATGAAATAACGCCTGTTATACTCGCCCTCCACGCCCCATGTGGGTGTAACCTATGAAATAACGCCTGTTATACTCTCCCTCCACGCCCCAGGTGGGTGTAACCTATGAAATAACGCCTGTTATACTCTCCCTCCACGCCCCATGTGGGTGTAACCTATGAAATAACGCCTGTTATACTCTCCCTCCACGCCCCATGTGGGTGTAACCTATGAAATAACGCCTGTTATACTCTCCCTCCACGCCCCATGTGGGTGTAACCTATGAAATAACGCCTGTTATACTCTCCCTCCACGCCCCATGTGGGTGTAACCTATGAAATAACGCCTGTTATACTCTCCCTCCACGCCCCAAGTGGGTGTAACCTATGAAATAACGCCTGTTATACTCTCCCTCCACGCCCCATGTGGGTGTAACCTATGAAATAACGCCTGTTATACTCTCCCTCCACGCCCCAAGTGGGTGTAACCTATGAAATAACGCCTGTTATACTCTCCCTCCACGCCCCAAGTGGGTGTAACCTATGAAATAACGCCTGTTATACTCTCCCTCCACGCCCCATGTGGGTGTAACCTATGAAATAACGCCTGTTATACTCTCCCTCCACGCCCCAAGTGGGTGTAACCTATGAAATAACGCCGGTTGTACTCTCCCTCCACGCCCCATGTGGGTGTAACCTATGAAATAACGCCTGTTATACTCTCCCTCCACGCCCCAGGTGGGTGTAACCTATGAAATAACGCCTGTTATACTCTCCCTCCACGCCCCAGGTGGGTGTAACCTATGAAATAACGCCTGTTATACTCTCCCTCCACGCCCCAAGTGGGTGTAACCTATGAAATAACGCCTGTTATACTCTCCCTCCACGCCCCAAGTGGGTGTAACCTATGAAATAACGCCTGTTATACTCGCCCTCCACGCCCCAAGTGGGTGTAACCTATGAAATAACGCCTGTTATACTCTCCCTCCACGCCCTATGTGGGTGTAACCTATGAAATAACGCCTGTTATACTCGCCCTCCACGCCCCAAGTGGGTGTAACCTATGAAATAACGCCTGTTATACTCTCCCTCCACGCCCCATGTGGGTGTAACCTATGAAATAACGCCTGTTATATTCTCCCTCCACGCCCCATGTGGGTGTAACCTATGAAATAACGCCTGTTATACTCTCCCTCCACGCCCCAAGTGGGTGTAACCTATGAAATAACGCCTGTTATACTCTCCCTCCACGCCCCATGTGGGTGTAACCTATGAAATAACGCCTGTTATACTCGCCCTCCACGCCCCAAGTGGGTGTAACCTATGAAATAACGCCTGTTATACTCTCCCTCCACGCCCCATGTGGGTGTAACCTATGAAATAACGCCTGTTATACTCTCCCTCCACGCCCCAAGTGGGTGTAACCTATGAAATAACGCCTGTTATACTCTCCCTCCACGCCCCATGTGGGTGTAACCTATGAAATAACGCCTGTTATACTCTCCCTCCACGCCCCAAGTGGGTGTAACCTATGAAATAACGCCTGTTATACTCTCCCTCCACGCCCCAAGTGGGTGTAACCTATGAAATAACGCCTGTTATACTCTCCCTCCACGCCCCAAGTGGGTGTAACCTATGAAATAACGCCTGTTATACTCTCCCTCCACGCCCCATGTGGGTGTAACCTATGAAATAACGCCTGTTATACTCTCCCTCCACGCCCCAAAAAGGTGTAACCTATGAAATAACGCCTGTTTTGGGGGGAAAAAATGTGAAAAACTTATGTTGACTTTTTGTCTGTCGATGTACACATTGTTGTCCTAATGCTTGTGTCAACTTTCCGACCCTGTAGACCATAACCATGTCACATGCCTCCCAACTGCCCCGCTTGTTGCGGGAACGTCCCGGTATTGTGTGGCGTTCCCGCGTCCCTCCCGCGGCCGGCAGTGTCCCACGGCGTGGGGGGGGCAGTTGGGAGCCCCCCCTGTAGTCCGTGAATAGACGCTGTGCGCATGCGTCTATTCTTCCAGGCAGAGGGGCTGGCCAGCAGCTTACAGAGCGTCCCCCTTTTCGACAGGCCACGCCCCTCAAAATTCTCTGCGCACCTGTCTTGCCCCAGTCTCCTCCAATGTTGGCAGGTATGATGTCAACCTATTTCATGTGTCGACCTAAGCCCTGTTGACTTTTAGCGGTCAACCTATTGTATGTCGACCTTCGTAGCGTCTACATAGCGACCGTATGCCCTTACTGATCAGTGGCCCCAGCTCCCAGCGACCCTGCTGTGCGGCCAGATGGGTGATAACGCCAGTGACACGGTGTACGTAACGTGGTAACGCTATGTCGACACACATCGTCTCACAGCGCGCCCAGCTTTATTAAGGCCCATACACACACAAAGATGTGTCAGTAACGACCCATCGTTAACTACCATCTTCCATTTTCACCTTTGAAGTGAAAATGACCGACCTCAGCATTGCAGGTGATCACTGGTGCACGACAGATGAGAAAGGACCACAAACGATGCAGGACCTTTTCTATTGAAAAAACAAACAATGTTAACAACCATAGCCAAATTGACCTGCATGCATTGACGATGGCTATGGTCTTTAACGACCCACGGGTACGCGCATCGTTGGTAGTCGTCCGATGTTAGAAGATTCACCCTCTAAACGACCCTGAACGAAGTCGTTCTGGGTTATTCAGGAGGTGATTTATAATGGGGTCGTTCATCATCATTAAGAAGACATCGTAGTGTGTGTATGGGCCTTTACTCATTACATCGTGCAGTGTGTACGGACAATCTGGCGGCACGGACCCCTCCATAGGGTGATCGTGCGTCACTGGGCAGTGGGCAGGCAGTCACTACTGACTCTGACCTGTACTTAAACCCAGCCAGCCCCGCCCACTCCCCGCCTCCCGCCTTTGACTGACGTCCTGTACTTACCACCCAGGCCAGCATTCTGCCAGCCCCGCCCACTCCCCGCCTCCCTGCCGCTGACTGACGTACTGTACTTACCACCCAGGCCAGCATTCTGCCAGCCCCGCCCACTCCCCGCCTCCCGCCGCTGACTGACGTAATGTACTTACCACCCAGGCCAGCATTCTGCCAGCCCCGCCCACTCCCCGCCTTCCGCCGCTGACTGACGTACTGTACTTACCACCCAGGCCAGCATTCTGCCAGCCCCGCCCACTCCCCGCCTCCCGCCGCTGACTGACGTACTGTACTTACCACCCAGGCCAGCATTCTGCCAGCCCCGCCCACTCCCCGCCTTCCGCCGCTGACTGACGTACTGTACTTACCACCCAGGCCAGCATTCTGCCAGCCCCGCCCACTCCCCGCCTCCCGCCGCTGACTGACGTACTGTACTTACCACCCAGGCCAGCATTCTGCCAGCACCGCCCACTCCCCGCCTCCCGCCGCTGACTGACGTCCTGTACTTACCACCCAGGCCAGCATTCTGTCAGCCCCGCCCACTCCCCGCCTCCCGCCGCTGACTGACGTGACGGGGGGGCAAGGCCTGTTACCCCTCACAGCGCGTGAGCGCCGGGTCACGGGACGTGTACTGGCCCCGCCCCGATACAGCGGGATCAAGTCTATTGGTTGCAGCTGGCTGACGTCATACACTAACAGGAAGCGGAGAGCGGCGGTAGACCGGAAGAGCCCGGATCTAGTGACAGAGAGACCGGGAGACACCGGGGAACGGAGTGAAGCGAGCCGGTACCATGTCCAGCATGGAGAGTATCCTTCTCTGTCACCGCGGGAGGGGAAGGGCTGTATGTGTGTGTGTATATGTGTTATATGTGTGCATGTATGTATGTATGTATGTATATATATACCCCCCCCCCACTTCCACCCTGACTGCCCCTATATACCCCCCCACTTCCACCCTGACTGCCCCTATATACCCCCCCACTTCCACCCTGACTGCCCCTATATACCCCCCCACACTTTCACCCTGACTGCCCCTATATACCCCCCACTTCCACCCTGACTGCCCCTATATACCCCTCCACTTCCGCCCTGACTGCCCCTATATACCCCCCACTTCTGCCCTGACTGCCCCTATATACCCCCCCACTTCCGCCCTGACTGCCCCTATATACCCCCCCACTTCCACCCTGACTGCCCCTATATACCCCCCCACTTCCGCCCTGACTGCCCCATATACCCCCCCACTTCCGCCCTGACTGCCCCATATACCCCCCCACTTCCGCCCTGACTGCCCCTATATCCCCCCCCCCCCACAGTTCCGCCCTGACTGCCCCTATATCCTTCCACCCCACTTCCGCCCTGACTGCCCCTATATATCCCTCCCACTTCCGCCCTGACTGCCCCTATATATCCCTCCCACTTCCGCCCTGACTGCCCCTATATACCCCCCCACTTCCGCCCTGACTGCCCCTATATACCCCCCCCACTTCCGCCCTGACTGCCCCTATATACCCCCCCACTTCCGCCCTGACTGCCCCTATATACCCCCCCCCCACTTCAGCCCTGACTGCCCCTATATACCCCTCCCACTTCAGCCCTGACTGCCCCTATATACCCCCCCACTTCCGCCCTGACTGCCCCTATATACCCCCCCCACTTCCGCCCTGACTGCCCCTATATATCCCCCCCACTTCCGCCCTGACTGCCCCTATATACCCCCCCACTTCCGCCCTGACTGCCCCTATATACCCCCCCCCACTTCCGCCCTGACTGCCCCTATATACCCCCCCCACTTCCGCCCTGACTGCCCCTATATACCCCCCCCACTTCCGCCCTGACTGCCCCTATATACCCCCCCCCACTTCCGCCCTGACTGCCCCTATATACCCCCCCCCTTCCGCCCTGACTGCCCCTATATACCCCCCCCCCCCACTTCCGACCTGACTGCCCCTATATCCCCCTCCCACACTTCCGACCTGACTGCCCCTATACCCCCCCACACACTTCCGCCCTGACTGCCCCTATATACCCCCCACACACTTCCGCCCTGACTGCCTTCTGATACCCCCCGCATGCCCCTAACACCTACCCTAACTGCTCTATAACCATCCACACGTCCCCCCTCAACACCCACTCTACTGCCCCTTGACCCCTTCAAGCACACCATAACTGCCCTGTAACCACCCAGACTGTCCTCCTATATCCCTTAACACCCACCCTGACAGCTGCAGGCCCCCACCCAGACTTCAGCCTCTCATTACTGTATATATCACCGCTTATGACTAGTGCGTCCCACATGTTGCATGTGTTGTGGCTTAGGACTAGAAGGGATTCTGCAGACCACCCAGCTGCTGATCTATAACCAGCTCTAGTTCCAGAATGATGTTACCTCTATGGCTTCCTTATTGTGCTGACAGCCTGAGCCAGGAGAGGGCCGTGTGTCACGTGTGTGTGTGTGTGTGCTGGGATTAATGCCCAGAATAATGCTCACATATATACAGATGACTGGTGGTATATTGTGCACTGATTACTATATATCTGCGGATGCCTCAGTCCCACACAGTGTAAGTAACGTAATGCACCTATGGGATGTGTGATTGGCCGGACACAGGCTCATTGTTTACTATCAGAGTCAGGTTTCTGGCTGCACCCATCCTCATTCCGTGGTGTGAGTCAGGCTCGGTGAGCATGTGATCCTGATGTAATCACTGTACCTGGGAGGAGGGAGGGGGGGGGGGGGGGGCTGGGAACTGGTAGAACAGGCTAAGTGAGTAAGTGACACCGTGCTGTCTCCTGGTGGGCGAGTCGGACAGAATACAGTGGTCTTCCTGACCTGGAAATAAAGGTCTGAATGCAGCCCAGATCCCAGCTCAGAACCTGCCTCTGCTGTATGGCTAATGCCCATTAGGGGGTGATACTTTTATTTTAGTGGGATCCGGATTCAGCATTTCACTTGTTTTTGATGTGTGAGGGTAATTCCATGTGACTCACGTTACATTTCATAGTAATTTCTAGACATTTGAAGGCACCACGCACACAAAAGAAGCTGAAACAAATCACAGAGTATGCATGCAATATATCATTGGGCAGCACAGGCGGTGTAATGGTTACATTACTGCCTCACAGCACTGAGGTCATGGGTTCTATTCCCACCATGTGTTATATATACAGGGCAGTACAGACGGTGTAATGGTTACATTACTGCCTCACAGCGCTGAGGTCATGGGTTCTATCCCCACCATGTGTTATATATACGGGGCAGTACGGATGGTGTAATGGTTACATTACTGCCTCACAGCACTGAGGTCATGGGTTCTATCCCCACCATGTGTTATATATACAGGGCAGTACGGATGGTGTAATGGTTACATTACTGCCTCACAGCACTGAGGTCATGGGTTCTATTCCCACCATGTGTTATATATACGGGGCAGTACGGACGGTGTAATGGTTAGCATTACTGCCTCACAGCGCTGAGGTCATGGGTTCTATCCCCACCATGTGTTATATATACGGGGCAGTACGGACGGTGTAATGGTTAGCATTACTGCCTCACAGCACTGAGGTCATGGGTTCTATTCCCACCATGTGTTATATATACAGGGCAGGACGGACGGTGTAATGGTTAGCATTACTGCCTCACAGCACTGAGGTCATGGGTTCTATCCCCACCATGTGTTATATATACGGGGCAGTACGGACGGTGTAATGGTTAGCATTACTGCCTCACAGCACTGAGGTCATGGGTTCTATTCCCACCATGTGTTATATATACAGGGCAGGACGGATGGTGTAATGGTTAGCATTACTGCCTCACAGCACTGAGGTCATGGGTTCTATCCCCACCATGTGTTATATATACGGGGCAGTACGGATGCTGTAATGGTTAGCATTACTGCCTCACAGCGCTGAGGTCATGGGTTCTATCCCCACCATGTGTTATATATACAGGGCAGTACGGATGGTGTAATGGTTACATTACTGCCTCACAGCACTGAGGTCATGGGTTCTATCCCCACCATGTGTTATATATACGGGGCAGTACGGATGCTGTAATGGTTAGCATTACTGCCTCACAGCGCTGAGGTCATGGGTTCTATCCCCACCATGTGTTATATATACAGGGCAGTACGGATGGTGTAATGGTTACATTACTGCCTCACAGCAATGAGGTCATGGGCTCTATTCCCACCATGTGTTATATATACAGGGCAGTACGGACGGTGTAATGGTTAGCATTACTGCCTCACAGCACTGAGGTCATGGGCTCTATTCCCACCATGTGTTATACATACGGGGCAGTACGGACGGTGTAATGGTTACATTACTGCCTCACAGCACTGAGGTCATGGGTTCTATCCCCACCATGTGTTATATATACGGGGCAGTATGGACGGTGTAATGGTTAGCATTACCGCCTCACAGCACTGAGGTCATGGGTTCTATCCCCACCATGTGTTATATATACAGGGCAGTACGGACGGTGTAATGGTTATATTACTGCCTCACAGCACTGAGGTCATGGGTTCTATCCCCACCATGTGTTATATATACGGGGCAGTACGGATGGTGTAATGGTTACATTACTGCCTCACAGCGCTGAGGTCATGGGTTCTATCCCCACCATGTGTTATATATACGGGGCAGTACGGATGGTGTAATGGTTAGCATTACTGCCTCACAGCACTGAGATCATGGGTTCTATCCCCACCATGTGTAATATATACGGGGCAGTACGGATGGTGTAATGGTTAGTATTACTGCCTCAGCACTGAGGTCATGGGTTCTATCCCCACCATGTGTTATATATACAGGGCAGTACGGACGGTGTAATGGTTACATTACCGCCTCACAGCACTGAGGTCATGGGTTCTATCCCCACCATGTGTTATATATACGGGGCAGTACGGATGGTGTAATGGTTACATTACTGCCTCACAGCACTGAGGTCATGGGTTCTATCCCCACCATGTGTTATATATACAGGGCAGTACGGATGGTGTAATGGTTACATTACTGCCTCACAGCAATGAGGTCATGGGCTCTATTCCCACCATGTGTTATATATACAGGGCAGTACGGACGGTGTAATGGTTAGCATTACTGCCTCACAGCACTGAGGTCATGGGCTCTATTCCCACCATGTGTTATATATACAGGGCAGCACGGACGGTGTAATGGTTAGCATTACTGCCTCACAGCACTGAGGTCATGGGTTCTATCCCCACCATGTGTTATACATACGGGGCAGTACGGACGGTGTAATGGTTAGCATTACCGCCTCACAGCACTGAGGTCATGGGTTCTATCCCCACCATGTGTTATATATACAGGGCAGTACGGATGGTGTAATGGTTACATTACTGCCTCACAGCACTGAGGTCATGGGTTCTATTCCCACCATGTGTTATATATACAGGGCAGTACAGACGGTGTAATGGTTACATTACTGCCTCACAGCGCTGAGGTCATGGGTTCTATCCCCACCATGTGTTATATATACGGGGCAGTACGGATGGTGTAATGGTTACATTACTGCCTCACAGCACTGAGGTCATGGGTTCTATCCCCACCATGTGTTATATATACAGGGCAGTACGGATGGTGTAATGGTTACATTACTGCCTCACAGCACTGAGGTCATGGGTTCTATCCCCACCATGTGTTATATATACGGGGCAGTACGGATGCTGTAATGGTTAGCATTACTGCCTCACAGCGCTGAGGTCATGGGTTCTATCCCCACCATGTGTTATATATACAGGGCAGTACGGATGGTGTAATGGTTACATTACTGCCTCACAGCACTGAGGTCATGGGTTCTATCCCCACCATGTGTTATATATACGGGGCAGTACGGATGCTGTAATGGTTAGCATTACTGCCTCACAGCGCTGAGGTCATGGGTTCTATCCCCACCATGTGTTATATATACAGGGCAGTACGGATGGTGTAATGGTTACATTACTGCCTCACAGCAATGAGGTCATGGGCTCTATTCCCACCATGTGTTATATATACAGGGCAGTACGGACGGTGTAATGGTTAGCATTACTGCCTCACAGCACTGAGGTCATGGGCTCTATTCCCACCATGTGTTATACATACGGGGCAGTACGGACGGTGTAATGGTTACATTACTGCCTCACAGCACTGAGGTCATGGGTTCTATCCCCACCATGTGTTATATATACGGGGCAGTATGGACGGTGTAATGGTTAGCATTACCGCCTCACAGCACTGAGGTCATGGGTTCTATCCCCACCATGTGTTATATATACAGGGCAGTACGGACGGTGTAATGGTTATATTACTGCCTCACAGCACTGAGGTCATGGGTTCTATCCCCACCATGTGTTATATATACGGGGCAGTACGGATGGTGTAATGGTTACATTACTGCCTCACAGCGCTGAGGTCATGGGTTCTATCCCCACCATGTGTTATATATACGGGGCAGTACGGATGGTGTAATGGTTAGCATTACTGCCTCACAGCACTGAGATCATGGGTTCTATCCCCACCATGTGTAATATATACGGGGCAGTACGGATGGTGTAATGGTTAGTATTACTGCCTCAGCACTGAGGTCATGGGTTCTATCCCCACCATGTGTTATATATACAGGGCAGTACGGACGGTGTAATGGTTACATTACCGCCTCACAGCACTGAGGTCATGGGTTCTATCCCCACCATGTGTTATATATACGGGGCAGTACGGATGGTGTAATGGTTACATTACTGCCTCACAGCACTGAGGTCATGGGTTCTATCCCCACCATGTGTTATATATACGGGGCAGTACGGATGGTGTAATGGTTACATTACTGCCTCACAGCAATGAGGTCATGGGCTCTATTCCCACCATGTGTTATATATACAGGGCAGTACGGACGGTGTAATGGTTAGCATTACTGCCTCACAGCACTGAGGTCATGGGCTCTATTCCCACCATGTGTTATATATACAGGGCAGCACGGACGGTGTAATGGTTAGCATTACTGCCTCACAGCACTGAGGTCATGGGTTCTATCCCCACCATGTGTTATACATACGGGGCAGTACGGACGGTGTAATGGTTAGCATTACCGCCTCACAGCACTGAGGTCATGGGTTCTATCCCCACCATGTGTTATATATACGGGGCAGTACGGATGGTGTAATGGTTACATTACTGCCTCACAGCGCTGAGGTCATGGGTTCTATCCCCACCATGTGTTATATATACGGGGCAGTACGGATGGTGTAATGGTTAGCATTACTGCCTCACAGCACTGAGATCATGGGTTCTATCCCCACCATGTGTAATATATACGGGCAGTACGGACGGTGTAATGGTTACATTACCGCCTCTCAGCACTGAGGTCATGGGTTCTATCCCCACCATGTGTAATATATACGGGGCAGTACGGATGGTGTAATGGTTAGTATTACTGCCTCAGCACTGAGGTCATGGGTTCTATCCCCACCATGTGTTATATATACAGGGCAGTACGGACGGTGTAATGGTTACATTACCGCCTCACAGCACTGAGGTCATGGGTTCTATCCCCACCATGTGTTATATATACGGGGCAGTACGGATGGTGTAATGGTTACATTACTGCCTCACAGCACTGAGGTCATGGGTTCTATCCCCACCATGTGTTATATATACGGGGCAGTACGGACGGTGTAATTGTTACATTACCGCCTCACAGCACTGAGGTCATGGGTTCTATCCCCACCATGTGTTATATATACGGGGCAGTACGGATGGTGTAATGGTTAGCATTACTACCTCACAGCACTGAGGTCATGGGTTCTATCCCCACCATGTGTTATATATACGGGGCAGTACGGATGGTGTAATGGTTACATTACTGCCTCACAGCGCTGAGGTCATGGGTTCTATCCCCACCATGTGTTCTATATACGGGGCAGCACGGATGGTGTAATGGTTATATTACTGCCTCACAGCGCTGAGGTCATGGGTTCTATCCCCACCATGTGTTATATATACGGGGCAGTACGGATGGTGTAATGGTTAGCATTACTACCTCACAGCACTGAGGTCATGGGTTCTATCCCCACCATGTGTTATATATACGGGGCAGTACGGATGGTGTAATGGTTACATCACTGCCTCACAGCACTGAGGTCATGGGTTCTATCCCCACCATGTGTTATATATACGGGGCAGTACGGATGGTGTAATGGTTACATTACTGCCTCACAGCGCTGAGGTCATGGGTTCTATCCCCACCATGTGTTATATATACGGGGCAGTACGGACGGTGTAATGGTTACATCACTGCCTCACAGCACTGAGGTCATGGGTTCTATCCCCACCATGTGTTATATATACGGGGCAGTACGGACGGTGTAATTGTTACATTACCGCCTCACAGCGCTGAGGTCATGGGTTCTATCCCCACCATGTGTTATATATATATACGGGGCAGTACGGATGGTGTAATGGTTAGCATTACTACCTCACAGCACTGAGGTCATGGGTTCTATCCCCACCATGTGTTATATATACGGGGCAGTACGGATGGTGTAATGGTTACATTACTGCCTCACAGCGCTGAGGTCATGGGTTCTATCCCCACCATGTGTTCTATATACGGGGCAGCACGGATGGTGTAATAGTTATATTACTGCCTCACAGCGCTGAGGTCATGGGTTCTATCCCCACCATGTGTTATATATAGGGGGCAGTACGGACGGTGTAATGGTTAGCATTACTGCCTCACAGCGCTGAGGTCATGTGTTCTATCCCCACCATGTGTTATATATACGGGGCAGTACGGACGGTGTAATGGTTAGCATTACTGCCTCACAGCACTGAGGTCATGGGTTCTATCCCCACCATGTGTTATATATAGGGGGCAGTACGGACGGTGTAATTGTTACATTACCGCCTCACAGCACTGAGGTCATGGGTTCTATCCCCACCATGTGTTATATATAGGGGGCAGTACGGACGGTGTAATGGTTAGCATTACTGCCTCACAGCACTGAGGTCATGTGTTCTATCCCCACCATGTGTTATATATACAGGGCAGTACGGACGGTGTAATGGTTAGCATTACTGCCTCACAGCACTGAGGTCATGTGTTCTATCCCCACCATGTGTTATATATACGGGGCAGTACGGATGGTGTAATGGTTAGCATTACTGCCTCACAGCACTGAGGTCATGGGTTCTATCCCCACCATGTGTTATATATACGGGGCAGTACGGACGGTGTAATGGTTACATTACTGCCTCACAGCACTGAGGTCATGTGTTCTATCCCCACCATGTGTTATATATGGGGCAGTACGGATGGTGTAATGGTTAGCATTACTGCCTCACAGCACTGAGGTCATGGGTTCTATCCCCACCATGTTATATATATATATAAGGGGCAGTACGGACGGTGTAATGGTTAGTATTACTGCCTCACAGCACTGAGGTCATGGGTTCTATCCCCACCATGTGTTATATATAGGGGGCAGTACGGACGGTGTAATTGTTACATTACCGCCTCACAGCACTGAGGTCATGGGTTCTATCCCCACCATGTGTTATATATAGGGGGCAGTACGGACGGTGTAATTGTTACATTACCGCCTCACAGCACTGAGGTCATGGGTTCTATCCCCACCATGTGTTATATATACAGGGCAGTACGGACGGTGTAATGGTTAGCATTACTGCCTCACAGCACTGAGGTCATGTGTTCTATCCCCACCATGTGTTATATATGGGGCAGTACGGATGGTGTAATGGTTAGCATTACTGCCTCACAGCACTGAGGTCATGGGTTCTATCCCCGCCATGTGTTATATATGGGGCAGTACGGATGGTGTAATGGTTAGCATTACTGCCTCACAGCACTGAGGTCATGTGTTCTATCCCCACCATGTGTTATATATGGGGCAGTACGGATGGTGTAATGGTTAGCATTACTGCCTCACAGCACTGAGGTCATGGGTTCTATCCCCACCATGTGTTATATATATACAGGGCAGTACGGATGGTGTAATGGTTAGCATTACTGCCTCACAGCACTGAGGTCATGGGTTCTATCCCCACCATGTGATATATATATATATATATAGGGCAGTACGGATGGTGTAATGGTTAGCATTACTGCCCCACAGCGCTGAGGTCATGGGTTCTATCCCCACCATGTGTTATATATACGGGGCTGTACGGATGGTGTAATGGTTAGCATTACTGCTTCACAGCACTGAGGTCATGGGTTCTTTCCCCACCATGTGTTATATATACGGGGCAGTACGGATGGTGTAATGGTTAGCATTACTGCCTCACAGCACTGAGGTCATGGGTTCTATCCCCACCATGTCTTATATATACAGGGCAGTACGGATGGTGTAATGGTTACATTACTGCCTCACAGCACTGAGGTCATGGGTTCTATCCCCACCATGTGATATATATACGGGGCAGTACGGACGATGTAATGGTTAGCATTACTGCCCCACAGCGCTGAGGTCATGGGTTCTATCCCCACCATGTGTTATATATACGGGGTAGCACGGACGGTATAATGGTTAGTATTACTGCTTCACAGCACTGAGGTCATGGGTTCTTTCCCCACCATGTGTTATATATACGGGGCAGTACGGATGGTGTAATGGTTAGCATTACTGCCTCACAGCACTGAGGTCATGTATTCTATCCCCACCATGTGTTATATATACACGGGGCAGCACGGACGGTATAATGGTTACATTACTGCCTCACAGCGCTGAGGTCATGGGTTCTATCCCCACCATGTGTTATATATACACGGGGCAGCACGGAAGGTATAATGGTTAGTATTACTGCTTCACAGCGCTGAGGTCATGGGTTCTATCCCCACCATGTGTTATATATACGGGGCAGCATGGATGGTGTAATGGTTACATTACTGCCTCACAGCACTGAGGTCATGGGTTCTATCCCCACCATGTGTTATATATACGGGGCAGCATGGATGGTGTAATGGTTAGCATTACTGCCTCACAGCACTGAGGTCATGGGTTTGATTTCCACCATGACCCTAACTGTGCGGAGTTTGTATATTCTCCCCGTACTTGCGTGGGTTTCCTCCCACATTCCAAACACATAGGTTAATTGTCTCCCAACAAAATTAACCCTAGAATTCCTCTGTGTACATGTGATAGGGAATATAGAGTGTAAGCAGCACTGGGGCAGGGGCTGATGTGACTGATACGCTCTCTGTAATGTGTGTACATGTGATAGGGAATATAGAGTGTAAGCACCGCTGGGGCAGGGGCTGATGTGACTGATACGCTCTCTGTAATGTGTGTACATGTGATAGGGAATATAGAGTGTAAGCACCACTGGGCAGGGACTGATGTGACTGATACGCTCTCTGTAATGTGTGTACATGTGATAGGGAATATAGAGTGTAAGCAGCACTGGGGCAGGGACTGATGTGACCGATACGCTCTCTGTAATGTGTGTGTACATGTGATAGGGAATATAGAGTGTAAGCAGCACTGGGGCAGGGGCTGATGTGACTGATACGCTCTCTGTAATGTGTGTGTACATGTGATAGGGAATATAGAGTGTAAGCAGCACTGGGGCAGGGGCTGATGTGACTGATACGCTCTCTGTAATGTGTGTGTACATGTGATAGGGAATATAGAGTGTAAGCAGCACTGGGGCAGGGACTGATGTGACTGATACGCTCTCTGTAATGTGTGTACATGTGATAGGGAATATAGAGTGTAAGCACCACTGGGGCAGGGGCTGATGTGACTGATACGCTCTCTGTAATGTGTGTGTACATGTGATAGGGAATATAGAGTGTAAGCAGCACTGGGGCAGGGACTGATGTGACCGATACGCTCTCTGTAATGTGTGTACATGTGATAGGGAATATAGAGTGTAAGCCGCACTGGGGCAGGGGCTGATGTGACTGATACGCTCTCTGTAATGTGTGTGTACGTGTGATAGGGAATATAGAGTGTAAGCAGCACTGGGGCAGGGGATGATGTGACTGATACGCTCTCTGTAATGTGTGTGTACATGTGATAGGGAATATACAGTGTAAGCAGCACTGGGGCAGGGACTGATGTGACCGATACGCTCTCTGTAATGTGTGTACATGTGATAGGGAATATAGAGTGTAAGCCGCACTGGGGCAGGGGCTGATGTGACTGATACGCTCTCTGTAATGTGTGTGTACGTGTGATAGGGAATATAGAGTGTAAGCAGCACTGGGGCAGGGACTGATGTGACTGATACGCTCTCTGTAATGTGTGTACATGTGATAGGGAATATACAGTGTAAGCTCCTCTGGGGCAGGGACTGATGTGACTGATACGCTCTCTCGGAACGGGGCAAATTTGGCCTGTTCTGATGGTGGGGGGGGGGGGGGGGTTTGCTCATTTCTGGCCAATTGCAGATGGCTTTTGGTGGTCTTGCACATTTGGCTTTTTCCCACATTGTTTTTTCTGTGGAAGCGTTGAGTTTCAGGTTATGGGTATTGACCCTAACACTGGGCAGTGTCCGGCCTGTATACTGCCCCTGTCTGCACATAACGCTTGGAAATGTATCTTGTTGACGCCTTCTCACTGTTCTGTTCTATGCTTTAGGAACGCATTGGTAAAACATCCTTGGTTACGGAGGTCCCTCCCCGACTCACTTCCTTTGTTAATCTGTTGCCATAGGCTGAGATGTAACCGGTCTGTTCCTTAACTCTCCAATCAGAGCATCTCTTCAACTTGAAATTTGCAGCTAAAGAACTCAACCGCAACGCCAAAAAATGCGACAAAGAAGAAAAAATAGAGAAAGCCAAAATCAAGAAGGTGAGAAGTGTTCTGCAAATCACGGCAGTATGCCATATACTAGGGGTGCCCACAGTGTACCCTCCCGTATACTAGGGATGCCCCCAGTGTCCCCTCCGTTATGCTGCGTACTAGGGATGCCCCCAGTGTCCCCTCCGGTATGCTGTATACGAGGGGTGGTCACAGTGTACCCTCCGGTATGACGCGTACGAGGGGTGGCCACAGTGTACCCTCCGGTATGACACGTACTAGGGGTGCCCACAGTGTACCCTCCGGTATGCCGTGTACTAGGGGTGCCCACAGTGTCCCCTCCGGTATGCTGTGTACGAGGGGTGGCCACAGTGTACCCTCCGGTATGACGCGTACGAGGGGTGGCCACAGTGTACCCTCCGGTATGACGCGTACGAGGGGTGGCCACAGTGTACCCTCCGGTATGCCGCGTACTAGGGGTGCCCACAGTGTACCCTCCGGTATGCCGCGTACTAGGGGTGCCCACAGTGTACCCTCCGGTATGCCGCGTACTAGGGGTGCCCACAGTGTACCCTCCGGTATGCCGCGTACTAGGGGTGCTCACAGTGTACCCTCCGGTATGCCGCGTACTAGGGGTGCTCACAGTGTACCCTCCGGTATGCCGCGTACTAGGGGTGCCCACAGTGTACCCTCCGGTATGCCGCGTACTAGGGGTGCCCACAGTGTACTCTAAATAAGGACACCTCCGGTCTCCCATCTCTTCCTGGAGACTTCATACAGGACATAGAACTATGTGACCGCTCCGATCCGCTGGCATGGGAATCCCCATTGCAGCCTGATTACTGTGTGTGGTATTTGATGCTGGATATTTCTTGGTACGTTTTCTTCTCCAGGCAATTCAGAAGGGGAATACAGAGATCGCACGGATACACGCAGAGAACGCCATCCGACAGAAGAACCAAGGGATAAACTTCCTGCGGATGAGCGCCAGGGTGGATGCAGTTGCAGCGCGGGTGCAGACCGCTGTCACGATGGGCAAGGTGGGTAGTCTTGGTGATATAAATATTCCGGTGATCTGATAATAATCCCACAGTGAGCAGAGGGCATGTTATCGGGGTACTGTAGATGAGGTTCCGGAGATCTGATGTCGTTATAATAACATGACTTTGCAGCTTCCTGTTGGAACATGACATCATGCTTTGTGTTGCAGGTGACCAAGTCGATGGCTGGCGTGGTGAAATCCATGGACGCGACACTGAAGAGTATGAATCTGGAGAAGGTGGGTGTATGAGCCGCCTGTGTCCCGGTGTAATGACGTCCGTGTCTCTATTACTGACTCTCTGCATTTACTGTCTGCAGATCTCGGCTCTTATGGACAAATTTGAGCACCAGTTTGAGACCCTCGATGTTCAGACGCAACAGATGGAAGATTCAATGAGTAACACAACTACGCTCACTACCCCACAGGTCAGTGACACCACTGTGTAGCCCATGGGGCTGTAATCGAACAGTGCCCACACAAACTAAATACATGGGGCAGTGAGGGCACAGTGACAACATACTGGGCTTCATTCAGCGTTAAGTAGAAAGCCTTGGTAAAGGGGGCAGATGTGCACATGTCGATTCTGTTGCCCTAGCAAATACAAATATTATCCAGATATTGGGCTTTTTTTTTTTTTGCCTCACAGAAATTTCTGGTTGGGCTGCTATCGGTCACGTGACGCTGCTGTCACCAAATCGGCAGGGATTACACTGTAGCCCGAGCTCCGAGGAATGTGCCAGGGGGCCCCCTCTGCCCTGGCGTAGCCCGAGCTCCGAGGAATGTGCCAGGGGGCCCTCTCTGCCCTGGCGTAGCCCCAGCTCCGAGGAATGTGCCAGGGGGGCCTCTCTGCCCTGGAGTAGCCCCAGCTCCGAGGAATGTGCCAGGGGGGCCTCTCTCCTCCTTGCAACCTCTGTTAAAAACCAGGGTGGGGGAAAGGTCTTTTGTATATGTCTGCACCTGTACAGGCCAAGTTCTCTGGGTGAATATTGGGTCTGATACTCTTCAGCAAAGGGCATCGAAGGACAAACCGTCCGTAGTACTAATTGAAGTTCTCTGTTCCTCCTTGTCCTTTCAGTGGGAAGGTTGCCATCTATACGGGGTTCTCACTATAATGTAATACATGTGGTAATGGCAGAGCGCTGCCCATGTTTATTGGTGGATGTAGGATATTACGCTCATAATTCCTTTTCTATTGTAGAACCAAGTGGATGGCTTATTACAGGAGATGGCGGATGAGGCCGGGTAAGTGGTCATTACTCTGGCTGCAATTCTATGGGAATTCCCTGTCCGTGCTTGTAATGTTCTTCTCCTGTCATCTGTGCATACACTGTCCGCCTCCCGTATCCAGGCCCCGGTACTGTGTGCTGATCTGTGCGTACCCTGTCCTTTATACACACTGTCCGCCTCCCGTATCCAGGCCCCGGTACTGTATACTGATCTGTGCGTACCCTGTCCTTTATACACACTGTCCGCCTCCCGTATCCAGGCCCCGGTACTGTATACTGATCTGTGCGTACCCTGTCCTTTATACACACTGTCCGCCTCCCGTATCCAGGCCCCGGTACTGTATACTGATCTGTGCGTACCCTGTCCTTTATACACACTGTCCGCCTCCCGTATCCAGGCCCCGGTACTGTATACTGATCTGTGCGTACCCTGTCCTTTATACACACTGTCCGCCTCCCGTATCCAGGCCCCGGTACTGTATACTGATCTGTGCGTACCCTGTCCTTTATACACACTGTCCGCCTCCCGTATCCAGGCCCCGGTACTGTATACTGATCTGTGCGTACCCTGTCCTTTATACACACTGTCCGCCTCCCGTATCCAGGCCCCGGTACTGTATGCTGATCTGTGCGTACCCTGTCCTTTATACACACTGTCCGCCTCCCGTATCCAGGCCCCGGTACTGTATCGTATCCAGGCCCCGGTACTGTATGCTGATCTGTGCGTACCCTGTCCTTTATACACACTGTCCGCCTCCCGTATCCAGGCCCCGGTACTGTATCGTATCCAGGCCCCGGTACTGTATGCTGATCTGTGCGTACCCTGTCCTTTATACACACTGTCCGCCTCCCGTATCCAGGCCCCGGTACTGTATATTGATCTGTGCATACCCTGTCCTTTATACACACTGTCCGCCTCCCGTATCCAGGCCCCGGTACTGTATGCTGATCTGTGCGTACCCTGTCCTTTATACACACTGTCCGCCTCCCGTAACCAGGCCCCGGTACTGTATCGTATACAGGCCCCGGTACTGTATGCTGATCTGTGCGTACCCTGTCCTTTATACACGCTGTCCGCCTCCCGTATCCAGGCCCCGGTACTGTATGCTGATCTGTGCGTACCCTGTCCTTTATACACGCTGTCCGCCTCTCGTATCCAGGCCCCGGTACTGTATCGTATCCAGGCCCCGGTACTGTATGCTGATCTGTGCGTACCCTGTCCTTTTATACACACTGTCCGCCTCCCGTATTCAGGCCCCGGTACTGTATGCTGATCTGTGCAGCATACCCTGTCCTTTATACACACTGTCCGCCTCCCGTATCCAGGCCCCGGTACTGTATACTGATCTGTGCGTACCCTGTCCTTTTATACACACTGTCCGCCTCCCGTATCCAGGCCCCGGTACTGTATACTGATCTGTGCGTACCCTGTCCTTTTATACACACTGTCCGCCTCCCGTATCCAGGCCCCGGTACTTTATACTGATCTGTGGGTACCCTGTCCTTTATACACGCTGTCCACCTCCCGTATCCAGGCCCCGGTACTGTATGCTGATCTGTGCGTACCCTGTCCTTTATACACACTGTCCGCCTCCAGGCCCTGGTACTGTATGCTGATCTGTGCGTACCCTGTCCTTTTATACACACTGTCCGCCTCCCGTATCCAGGCCCCGGTACTGTATGCTGATCTGTGCAGCATACCCTGTCCTTTATACACACTGTCCGCCTCCCGTATCCAGGCCCCTGTACTGTATACCAATCTGTGCGTACCCTGTCCTTTATACACACCTCCCGTATCCAGGCCCCGGTACTGTATACCGATCTGTGCGTACCCTGTCCTTTATACACACTGTCCGCCTCCCTTTCCAGGCCCCGGTACTGTATGCTGATCTGTGCATACCCTGTCCTTTATACACACTGTCAGCCTCCCGTATCCAGGCCCCGGTACTGTATGCTGAACTTTGCAGCGTACCCTGTCCTTTATACACACTGTCCGCCTCCCGTATCCAGGCCCTGGTACTGTATCGTATCCAGGCCCCGGTACTGTATGCTGATCTGTGCGTACCCTGTCCTTTATACACACTGTCCGCCTCCCTATCCAGGCCCCGGTACTGTATACCGATCTGTGCGTACCCTGTCCTTTATACTCGCACCCCACCCCACCCCATGTTACTGTCCACCTCCCGTATGCAGGCCGCTGGTACTGTCCGCCTCCCATATACAGGCCCCGGTACTGCCGGCTGATCTCTACATACCCTGTTTCTGCCCACCTCCTGTATACAGGCCCCCCACGGTACCGCCCACCTCCTGTATACAGGCCCACTAGAATTCCTATTGTTCCCGTCTGACCTTTTAGTTCTCCCACGTTCCTCCCAGTGCTGCAGATCCTGTAACATCTGTATTCTGTATATTTGCAGGCTTGACTTGAATATGGAACTACCCCAAGGCCAAACCGGCTCCGTTGGTACCAGTGTAGCATCTACAGAACAGGTAACACCCGCTGTCAGCCCAGCGCTATGTAATGGTTCTGTTACATGTGCACAGCGCTGTACTCTTCATATGTGGGTGGAGCATGTAAGGGGAGTGTCAGTGATGTTATAGATGCGCAGGGCGGAGTCTGTGTGACAGGGGTGAGCGCTATTTCTCCGCGGAAGTTTATGTCCCGTGGCAGCAATGGAGCAGCCAGCACCCTGGGATATTGGGCCTCATTCAGTGTTTTGCGCCATACTGATTATTAAGGTGCCGAGCAATTATCCGTAAACTATGCGTGCGTCTTAGTCGTACTGCGCAGGTACCAGAGTAACGAAGCCATGATCAGGGACTTTAGGTGTGTAAGTCTCAGACTGCAATCCTGTATGTAGGAAACATGTTGCCGGCTATCTTATCACATTGTGGCCTGTGGGTCTGTACGCTTCCACACACCACCATTAGCATAGTTTTGCACTAGCTGCATATAGAATTGTAGCTGCCACTACCTCATAGTCTGTTTCTGACAGGCTTATTATATGTAGGGAGATTATTTTATGTACACGGCACTGATGCCTTGTATATGTACCGGGCTATGATCACTGTGCAGTGGGGACCTCAGCTGTATGGCGTCTTCCTGGCACGAGCACCCGCTGAGAGTACCAACTTGCTGCCTGGCTTCTCTCACATGAGCTTCCTTGGTGCGTTATGCCAGCTGCTGTAGTCCAGTATATGTGTTGGGTGTCCTTAGTGACTGTTGGTGCAGTGATGCTGGTGCGCAGGGAGATGTGCCATGCTGACAGTCTGTTCTAGCTTGGACACTGGGTTTTTATTTGTCAGGACAAAGGAATCCGACAAAAAAAAGGGAAAGAAAAACGCTTTTTGGGCGCACTCTTTTATAATTGATTAAATTAGATAATTAATACATAACTTTTATTTGAGACTTAATTTAAAATAGGATGGCACAAGGGGTTAATTAGGATTAGAGATATTAAAATGTAGTGTGATCCTTGTACTGGTTTAGTTCAAGGAAAATTCGCAGATTGGTCACACCTTTAATATGTCATTGAAGCACTGTTTTTATCAGTAATGTAATAACTGAGCACTGACCACAACGTTTCTCTTACAGGACGAGCTGTCGCAGAGACTCGCACGTCTGCGTGATCAAGTGTAGGAGGTTCCGTCCTTCCATAAGTGCATTAATTGCTTTTTACTGTATATACCTGGATATGTCTTTCTCATGTATATGTTTTCATTGATAAATATTATTGTACACACAAGGCTTATTCACTTGTCATCTGGCCATAGACCAGTTTCATCTACAACTTCCCCCATGTGTTACTGTGTATAAAGGGTTCCGCTCACTGCGCCATTCTCCAGCAGCGCCCCCTAAATGTAGCCTCTCCCTTCTCTAGGGGGGGGTTCTGCAGTCCCAGGTATATTTTTATTATTATTTTAGTAAGTCAAATGTTTCATCCTAGAGGTCTATGCAAATACGTCCCACTTGTTGTGTAACACTGAGCCTGCCGTAATGTAACGTCCATATAGAGTCATGGCTCCACCCCTGGGGTAAGTGTGTCATTGTGTGAGTGTGCGAGGCGAGTACCTTCATCAGCTAGAAGTAAGACACAGGTCTGAGAATAATGGCTGTGAAACACTGATGATGGTATACTCTGTATTTTTGTTCTTCTCGGGGAAGATTATCAATGCTTGGAGAGAGAAGCTGATTGGCTGGTACATTTTTCATACACGGCCTGTAACATGGCAGTTAGGAGCTGATCAGATGGTACTTTGATAAATCTTGTCCCAAGGCAGCAATGACCCGGAATAGATAAGCAGCGGTATAATTCAGGTTGTGTGTGTGATATGCGGTGAGTGTTTTATTACGGTTCCCTCATCCGACCGCCGCTTCCTCTGTGTAAAACGTATTCTGAACAAGAACGTTTCTGATTAGTGTATTGCGGTCGGCAGGAAGCGTCTGTATCTGTATATTCTGTTCCAGTACCAGCAGCTGCTGAGTACAATAACTGCTCCTCTGCGTGTGAGTGCTTTTTGCTGAGATGAATTATCCTATTTTGCCTCTATTTATGTTTCCGCCTCCCATGTATATATCCTGCCATCTCTTGTACAGTGTCACACAGCTTCGCGGCAGACTCTGACTTTTCTACCATATACTCTGTTGCTTTTAATAAACTGTCGTTGCTTTCCTGGTCTGTGCCTAGTTGCTTGATGGGGTTGTATAGAACTGCGGCTCATTGTGTGCGCCCTGCGAATTCTCGCACCAGCCCCCAGCATACGTTCTCCAGGCTGAGGTCTGCAGCTGCCTCTGTTGTGGCTCTCAGCAAACATGGAGACCAAATCCTCGCGCTTCTGCTACATTGGTAGGGGAAGGGCTGTGCCTACATTATTAGGCTGGTCACATTGGTACCCTCTCTGGAGGGGGGGTGTGCTGTGCTCGTATTCTGCAGCTCTTGTGCACAGATTCCTTGGACAGTCACTCTATAACATCGCACATAATTACACTGATCACGGTGGATCGATGAGTCAGGATTCGCGTCTGTTTCGGCGGGTAGTGATGTTCCCAGTGCACGGCAGTGTGGGAGGAATAGAGATCACTTGTCTTCAGTTGTGCGCAGGCAGAGTGAGTTGGGGGTAACCTAGACACACTCTTATGTAAGAGAAACCTGGGGCTGTCACTGGGGTTCCAGCACCCACCATATTAAACAAGCCGTCTTCAGATTATCTGCACTGGTGCGCACCCCAGAGGGGCAGTTCTGTGCCATATTGAGCTAATGCCACAATACGTAGGGATTGGGGTGGAATTGCTGTATGCACGGAATGTGCCGCTGTGGAGCGTGAAATCATTCTACGTGGTTTGGTGTACTTATTAGTGAGTGGCAGCTGCCTTCTCATCTACTCCTGTAGCACAGCGCCACCCAGAGGGCAAATTAGGAACTGTTCAAGTTATAAACACCAGAGGGGGGAGGGGGTATTTGCTAAAGCTTCTAAAAATAAAGAGGTGATGTTGTTCATCTGTCTATTAGTTTCTGGGATGCAATAGATAAATGATAAAGGTGATGTTGGACATAGAAGAATCTGGGGTTACTCTCTTTAGAAGTTTTAGTAAATGTAATGTGGCTTGGTCTCCCAGCCGTCAGTGCGAACATGTCCCAGCTCTACTGGTGAACCTCGTATCACTGTGCCACCCCCGGTCCATTTCCATGCCCTTGGTGTACTGTAATTACATGCCACCACTGCATTACTCCCTTTCTGCTGTGTGCCACTCTGCACTGCCCGGGCTGGCCTGGACTGGGCATGGGGATCAATCTGTCCAACTGACCCAAATTGTGGATTTCCTACAGAGGAATCGAAAGTGTCCTGATTCGTTCTACGCAAAACTCCATTTACAGGAAGAGAAGACGATGACAATGTGACTAAAATCATCTTTAACGTGATCAGAACTCCTGTGCTGCCACCTAGTGGCCTCAGTAATATCTGCAAGAGGAAAGTGGTAGCTGTGCGGAGTACAGTATGTGTGGTGCTTTCTATGTAGTTCACTAGTTATCAACCCTCAAGTTCTCCCAGCAGATCGTGTTTAGCAGATCTCTGGCTGTAGAAGCAGCGGGATAATTACTTAGCAACATAGAGAAGACATATGGGAAAACATGGCCTGCTGATGGTACTGGGCAGCAGCTGGACAATGTCACAATAATGGTAATGTCAGCAGTTACTGATCACGTTGCTGCGCTCAGTGTATACTGTCGTTACATAGAATACCAATACCTGTAGCTTATTTTCTGGTTCTGTGCCAGGTTACCCTCCCCCACCTCATGTGGATACAGATACTTGGAATTATGTGCCTGATTTGGGTTTGTATGCCCACCTGAAGGTAACAAATCCAATGTTTGTAAGCAGGGCTTAACATGGTGTCCTACGAAGGTGGTGGCACTCGTTTCCCCGACACCTATTCTTTTTCCCATTAGAAGGTGCCAGAGGGTGGTACTAGGGTGGTCTGGGCCCCCGCAAACTAATTTGTACTTTACCTCCCATACATTGTGCACTGCAAAAACAAAAAGAGGAGTGGTCTCGAAAGAAGGGGGCATGGCCATACAGGGAAGGGATAAGGCCACACAAAATTACCCATTATGTGTATAAGGGGCAGTACTGTGTCTATTATGTGTAAAGGGTACTGCTGTGGGAAATATGGACACTAATGCTGTGGGCATTGTGTACCTTAGTCATATTGCTAGCAGTGATAGTCTCCTTTACAAATAATGGACACAGTAGTAGTAGTGCCCCTTACATACATAATGCTCACTGTAGGAATACCGCTTACACATTATGCCCACAGTAGTAGTAGTAGTGCCACTTACATACATAATGCTCACTGTAGTAGTACCGCATACACATTATGCCCACAGTAGTAGTAGTGCCCCTTACATACATAATGCTCACTGTAGGAATACCGCTTACACATTATGCCCACAGTAGTAGTGCCCCTTACATACATAATGCCCACTGTAGGAATACCGCTTACACATTATGCCCACAGTAGTAGTAGTAGTGCCCCTTACATACATAATGCTCACTGTAGGAATACCGCTTACACATTATGCCCACAGTAGTAGTAGTAGTAGTGCCCCTTACATACATAATGCTCACTGTAGGAATACCGCTTACACATTATGCCCACAGTAGTAGTAGTGCCCCTTACATACATAATGCCCACTGTAGGAATACCGCTTACACATTATGCCCACAGTAGTAGTAGTGCCCCTTACATACATAATGCCCACTATAGGAATACCGCTTACACATTATGCCCACAGTAGTAGTAGTGCCCCTTACATACATAATGCCCACTATAGGAATACCGCTTACACATTATGCCCACAGTAGTAGTAGTAGTAGTGCCCCTTTCATACATAATGCTCACTGTAGTAGTACCGCTTACACATTATGCCCACAGTAGTAGTAGTGCCCCTTACATACATAATGCTCACTGTAGGAATACCGCTTACACATTATGCCCACAGTAGTAGTAGTAGTGCCCTTTACATACATAATGCTCACTGTAGTAGTACCGCTTACACATTATGCCCACAGTAGTAGTAGTGACCCTTACATACATAATGCTCACTGTAGTAGTACCACTTACACATTATGCCCGTAGCAATAGTTCCATTTACACACAATGCCCACAGTAGTATTGCCTATTACACTTAATGCCAAGAATCATGCCACATAAATACATACTGCCCACAGTAGTAGTGGTGACTGGTTAAACAACCACAGTACATTCCAATTCCACCACGGCACTAACAGTATGAAGTTTATTCTGTGAGCATTATATAAATGACTGTTTCTATAATAATACACACACTCCTATGTTAGCATATAGCTATATACTTACAGTACACCGAATCAGCCCCTGCATGTGTTACTGCGACCCACAGTAGCATCATATACGGGAAGTGTAAGCATGGCATTGTGTGCTGCGCACTGGAGCTTATACCACCATTGGCGTGGAGATTCCCTTATGTAGGGCACACCCCAGAAGATTTGGCCTCAAAACACCCAATCTAGATACAATCTCGACCAATTGTAAAGGCCCCCATACACTATGCGATTTATCCGATATATCTTTATATACAGCCCCCCTGTCTTACTAGCAGCCCCCCCCCCTGCATTGACGGCTCCCGGAGGAGGTAGTGCAGGCGGGGACGGGAGAATAGGAAGAAATCCTATTCAAAAGACCGGGCGGCCGCTCAGCCAATCAGCGGCCACCCAGTCTTTTGAATTGAATAAGATTTCTTTCTATTCTCCCGCCGCGCCGACAGGCTCTGCGACGCCTGCGGTCCCCGCCTGCACTACCTCCGCCGGGAGCTGTCAATGCGGGGGGGGGGGGGGGGGGGGCGCTGCTAGTAAGACAGGGGGGCGCTGCGGGGGACACAGAGTTGGCAGTAACAGAGCCGGGCAGGAAAAGCTGTCAGCGCTGGGAAAAAAAAGCCCATACAATGAATGGGCAACCTGTGATTGGCTGAGCGCTCTCTCAGCCAGTCAGTAATTGGCTGAGAGAGCGCTCAGCCAATCACAGGCTGCCCATTCATTGTATGGGCTTTTTTTCCAGCACTGACAGCTCCCGCCTCCCCCTGCGCGGCTCTGTCACTGTCCCCCGCAGCGTCCCCTGCACGCTGCCTTAGCAGCGCCCCCCACCAGCAGCCCTGTTCTGCAGCCCCCCCTGCTCCCCGGGTTTACATGTGATAAATCGAGACAATTTATCACATGTAAAAAATGGCACATCAAGTGCCAATCTTATCAAGCTCCCCCAGGGAGCTGCCGGGGAAGTCCCTAGTGTATGGGGGCCTTTACTGGTCATTTCACAGATCCTACCTGCAGCAGGTATGCAGGAGGGGAGGTAACTATGATGTAACAGTGTAATGTGGGCTAGGTGACATGAGGGAGATTGCTAGACTAATGAGGGAGAGAGGGAGATTGCTGCTATGTCAGAGAGTCTCCTGCAGAATGCAGGAGAGGAGGTAACTATGATGTAACAGTGTAATGTGGGCTAGGTGACATGAGGGAGATTGCTAGACTAATGAGGGAGAGAGGGAGATTGCTGCTATGTCAGAGAGTCTCCTGCAGAATGCAGGAGAGGAGGTAACTATGATGTAACAGTGTAATGTGGGCTAGGTGACATGAGGGAGATTGCTAGACTAATGAGGGAGAGAGGGAGATTGCTGCTATGTCAGGGAGTCTCCTGCAGAATGCAGGAGGGGAGGTAACTATGGTGTAACAGTGTAATGTGGGCTAGGTGACATGAGGGAGATTGCTAGACTAATGAGGGAGAGAGGGAGATTGCTGCTATGTCAGAGAGTCTCCTGCAGAATGCAGGAGAGGAGGTAACTATGATGTAACAGTGTAATGTGGGCTAGGTGACATGAGGGAGATTGCTAGACTAATGAGGGAGAGAGGGAGATTGCTGCTATGTCAGGGAGTCTCCTGCAGAATGCAGGAGGGGAGGTAACTATAATGTAACAGTGTAATGTGGGCTAGGTGACATGAGGGAGATTGCTAGACTAATGAGGGAGAGAGGGAGATTGCTGCTATGTCAGAGAGTCTCCTGCAGAATGCAGGAGAGGAGGTAACTATGATGTAACAGTGTAATGTGGGCTAGGTGACATGAGGGAGATTGCTAGACTAATGAGGGAGAGAGGGAGATTGCTGCTATGTCAGGGAGTCTCCTGCAGAATGCAGGAGGGGAGGTAACTATGATATAACAGTGTAATGTGGGCTAGGTGACATGAGGGAGATTGCTAGACTAATGATGGAGAGAGGGAGATTGCTGCTATGTCAGGGAATCTCCTGCAGAATGCAGGAGGGGAGGTAACTATGATGTAACAGTGTAATGTGGGCTAGGTGACATGAGGGAGATTGCTAGACTAATGAGGGAGATTGCTGCAATGTCAGGACGACTCCTGCTGAATGCAGGAGGGGAGGTAACTATGATGTAACAGTGTAATGTGGGCTAGGTGACATGAGGGAGATTGCTAGACTAATGAGGGAGATTGCTGCAATGTCAGGGAGACTCCTGCTGAATGCAGGAGGGGAGGTAACTATGATGTAACAGTGTAATGTGGGCTAGGTGACATGAGGGAGATTGCTAGACTAATGAGGGAGAGAGGGAGATTGCTGCTATGTCAGGGAGTCTCCTGCAGAATGCAGGAGGGGAGGTAACTATGATGTAACAGTGTAATGTGGGCTAGGTGACATGGGGGAGATTGCTAGACTAATGAGGGAGAGAGGGAGATTGCTGCTATGTCAGGGAGTCTCCTGCAGAATGCAGGAGGGGAGGTAACTATGATGTAACAGTGTAATGTGGGCTAGGTGACAGGAGGGAGATTGCTAGACTAATGAGGGAGAGAGGGAGATTGCTGCTATGTCAGGGAGTCTCCTGCAGAATGCAGGAGGGGAGGTAACTATGATGTAACAGTAAAATGTGGGCTAGGTGACAGGAGGGAGATTGCTAGACTAATGAGGCAGAGAGGGAGATTGCTGCTATGTCAGGGAGTCTCCTGCAGAATGCAGGAGGGGAGGTAACTATGATGTAACAGTAAAATGTTGGCTAGGTGACATGAGGGAGATTGCTAGACTAATGAGGGAGAGAGGGAGATTGCTGCTATGTCAGGGAGTCTCCTGCAGAATGCAGGAGGGGAGGTAACTATGGTGTAACAGTGTAATGTGGGCTAGGTGACATGAGGGAGATTGCTAGACTAATGAGGGAGATTGCTGCAATGTCAGGGAGACTCCTGCTGAATGCAGGAGGGGAGGTAACTATGATGTAACAGTGTAATGTGGGCTAGGTGACATGAGGGAGATTGCTAGACTAATGAGGGAGAGAGTGAGACTCCTGCTATATCTGGGAGACTCCTGCTGAATGCAGGAGGGGAGGTAACTATGATGTAACAGTGTAATGTGGGCTAGGTGACATGAGGGAGATTGCTAGACTAATGAGGGAGATTGCTGCAATGTCAGGGAGACTCCTGCTGAATGCAGGAGGGGAGGTAACTATGATGTAACAATGTAATGTGGGCTAGGTGACATGAGGGAGATTGCTAGACTAATAAGGGAGAGAGGGAGATTGCTGCTATGTCAGGGAGTCTCCTGCAGAATGCAGGAGGGGAGGTAACTATGGTGTAACAGTGTAATGTGGGCTAGGTGACATGAGGGAGATTGCTAGACTAATGAGGGAGAGAGGGAGATTGCTGCAGGAGGGGAGGTAACTATGAGGAGACGTAGTATAATAGGGGTCACAGTTGGCAGAAGGTTTGGCATACATACATGTCAGAGGCTTCAGTTGGGCATCTGGGGAAGACATTTGCCGCCCCCTTGGTGTAATTGAATTCCGTGTGTCAGGCAGCAGAAGACCTGGTGGCTGAGGTGATAAATGTCTCTGACTGTGACACTGCCGCAGAATCAATTACGGTCCCTTGGTCTGTGGTGTCCTGTTATGTGAGCGGCAACAAGACGGATGACCTCAGTGACCTGCCGCCAAACAGGGCTTCATCTGTCACTGATCCTGACCGGGCACATGAAAGAGGGTGCGGGGAGCCTGAAATAATCTGCCAGTAAATCTCCAGAGCACAAGGGGGGGGGGAACTGATGTCTATATTATCTATAGGACCCTGTCATGTGGAACATCAGTGAGTAGGTCGGCACCTTAAAAATGGTGGACATACCCATGAACCCGCAGAAAACTGGTTCTTCATACTTTACTCTCCGGGGGGCATACAGCGGGAATATAATAGTGATCCGAGCACGGCGAGCGGACTCGGGACTCGTCGGGACACAGACGCTGTCCATGTCAACAGAGACACAAACAAGTATTCATATTTATGTCGACCACATCAAGGTGTCAACATAGTCACTGTCGACCAATCTAGTGACTGTGGACCTAGACATTTATCTACCATCTACACCATAACCTTACCCTAGGGGGCATATTCTTCAATGTCCTAAATAAACCCCTGTAAATACTATTTATCGCTGCGTATCGCGGCCATAGGAAATGTAGTAAGAAGCGGCCGCAGGGACCTGCGCTCCGGTAGGATCCCGTCCGGTTGTTACTGTGCGCTCGCAGCCCTGGGACGTGGATGACTACAGTAGATTTAATCCCTTTTAGAATGTACGTTCTGACGAGCAGGCCCTCGTGTCCCTCAGAATATATCTCTTAGAATATACTGTATATTTCTATTTTTACTCCTTATTCCATGTAATGGCCCCTGACCCGCGCATTGGTTCGGACGGGATGTCTGCACATGCGATTTGGGACGATTTCACGGCACGATCCATCCGAATCGGGTGAAATCGGGCCAAAATCGCATAGTGTATGGGGGCCCTAAGTCGTTGTTTTGTGTTGCTCATTTGTTTATTGTTTGGTGCGGGGAAATCCCTTGTGCCCCATTATAATTAAATGATGATAAGAACAAGCGAGAACCAAATCGGCCCGAGAGGAGGTAAGAATTGTAGGTTTTCCCTGCGAAGGTCAGGTGACAAGCTGTTCACTGGTCAGAACTGATTAGGGACTGGGGGTTAGCCAATCCCGGTAAGGGGAGGTTACTTGGAATAAAGGGTATATAAGGGAGCCCCCATAAGCACAAGGCCTCTTGGGAATTTTCCTCTCAGAGTTCCGCGCACTTCTCACTGCTTTGTGTTTTGTTTTGGAGACATTTCTGTGGCTTTTAGGGCGCATATGACCTTGAATTATTGGGGAGTCTGTCCTGCTCAGTGCGAGGGGACCTGGGTGTTACATGTGCGGGTAACGTCTGGTTTGGCCCATGAGGTGTTAGGTGAGCCCCAGCGATGATAGGTGCGTCATTTGGGGAGGACGTTATAGTTGTCCTCCGGGGCATGGCCCAGGGTACACAAAGTGAGAGCAGGAATGCAGCGTCCCCTGGCACCTTTCCCTTGTTAGGGTATTTACCACACTGTCCGTGTCCTACATACGTTTTACATGGTAGCGATGGAAGGTTGTTGATCTTATAATATTATAATGGGAGAAGTGATGTAGGTCTGTGTCTCCTGCACCTACATTTCCAGATGTGACCACCAGATGGCGCTCTGCGCACAGTCTGGGCATCTGAGCACTTTATTATCTCCAGAAGCGAGGCGTCAGGGGACATGTAATGAGAGCACAGTATATACATGTAATGAGAGCACAGTATATACATGTAATGAGAGCACAGTGTATTAGGGTGACCAACTCATCCCTTCAATCCGGGACACATATTAATTACACAGGTTCTGTGGCTGGCTTTCACCTGGTTTTAAACTGACACAGAACCTGTGTAATTAATATGTGTCCCGGATTAAAGGGACGAGTTGGTCACCCTACAGTATATACATGTGATTAGAGCAGAGTATATACATGTAATGAGAATGCAGAGACGGGACATTTAGGGCGACATTCCCTGCACAGGATCGTGCCCCCAGGAACAGGCCACTATGATGTGATGGTACCAGGCCTCTGCCTCTACTATCAGTGGGGTACTGCTATATACGGAGACACCCTGCAGGGTCTGTGATGTGCTGCTGTATACGGAGACACCCTGCAGGGTCTGTGATGTGCTGCTATATACGGAGACACCCTGCAGGGTCTGTGATGTGCTGCTATATACGGAGACACCCTGCAGGGTCTGTGATGTGCTGCTATATACGGCGACACCCTGCAGGGTCTGTAATGTGCTGCTGTGTACGGAGACACCATGCAGGGTCTGTGATGTGCTGCTGTATACGGAGACACCCTGCAGGGTCTGTAATGTGCTGCTGTATACGGAGACACCCAGCAGGGTCTGTAATGTGCTGCTGTATACGGAGACACCCTGCAGGATCTGTGATGTGCTGCTATATACGGAGACACCCTGCAGGGTCTGTGATGTGCTGCTATATACAGAGACACCCTGCAGGGTCTGTAATCTGCTGCTGTATACGGAGACACCCTGCAGGGTCTGTGATGTGCTGCTATATACGGAGACACCCTGCAGGGTCTGTAATCTGCTGCTGTATACGGAGACACCCTGCAGGGTCTGTGATGTGCTGCTAAATACGCAGACACCCTGCAGGATCCATGATGTGCTGCTCTTTACGGAGACACCCTGCAGGATCTGTGATGTGCTGCTATATACGGAGACACCCTGCAGGGTCTGTGATGTGCTGCTGTATACGGAGACACCTTGCAGGGTCTGTGATGTGCTGCTATATACGGAGACACCCTGCAGGGTCTGTGATGTGCTGCTCTGTACGGAGACACCCTGCAGGGTCTGTGATGTGCTGCTATATACAGAGACACCCTGCAGGGTCTGTGATGTGCTGCTCTGTACGGAGACACCCTGCAGGGTCTGTGATGTGCTGCTCTGTACGGAGACACCCTGCAGGGTCTGTGATGTGCTGCTGTATACGGAGACACCCTGCAGGGTCTGTGATGTGCTGCTATATACGGAGACACCCTGCAGGGTCTGTGATGTGCTGCTGTATACGGAGACACCCTGCAGGGTCTGTGATGTGCTGCTATATACGGAGACACCCTGCAGGGTCTGTGATGTGCTGCTATATACGGAGACACCCTGCAGGGTCTGTGATGTGCTGCTATATATGGAGACACCCTGCAAGGTCTGTGATGTGCTGCTATATACGGAGACACCCTTCAGGTTCTGTGATGTGCTGCTCTGTACAGGGACACCCTGCAGGGTCTGTGATGTGCTGCTCTGTACGGAGACACCCTGCAGGGTCTGTGATGTGCTGCTATATACAGAGACACCCTGCAGGGTCTGTGATGTGCTGCTCTGTACGGAGACACCCTGCAGGGTCTGTGATGTGCTGCTATATACAGAGACACCCTGCAGGGTCTGTGATGTGCTGCTCTGTACGGAGACACCCTGCAGGGTCTGTGATGTGCTGCTGTATACGGAGACACCCTGCAGGGTCTGTGATGTGCTGCTATATACGGAGACACCCTGCAGGGTCTGTGATGTGCTGCTCTGTATGGAGACACCCTGCAGGGTCTGTGATGTGCTGCTATATACGGAGACACCCTGCAGGGTCTGTGATGTGCTGCTATATACGGAGACACCCTGCAGGGTCTGTGATGTGCTGCTCTGTACGGAGACACCCTGCAGGATCCGTGATGTGCTGCTCTGTACGGAGACACCCTGCAGGGTCTGTGATGTGCTGCTCTTTACGGAGACACCCTGCAGGGTCTGTGATGCGCTGCTATATATGGAGACACCCTGCAGGGTCTGTGATGCGCTGCTATATACGGAGATGTGAATTTGGCAGCACAGTACCCCCCCTCCTTCTTAAATACACCGTGCAGCACTCTGTGGTCCCCAGCCAGAACCACTAGGGAGGATTACATTGTAGCCGGATGATTTGCATTGCGCTGTAATTGGCCGCATGATTTTATAATTGACTGGAGCTAAAAGGGGATTTTCTTGCTAACATTTGGCTTTTCCGGGAATAACAGAGCTGATCCGCGTTTCCCTATTTCCGAGGGCGACACATTTGACATAAGTTAAAACAACTGTTATGATTTAGTGCAGAGTTCTTGGAGTGATTGATGCACTGGCGAGTGCCCCTGTGTCTGATTGCCCCCAGGGGTGCCCTCCGGGGAGATGTACATGTGCAGATAAGAGACAGACAGACAGACAGACAGATATGAGATAGATATGAGATAGATATGAGATAGATAGATAGATAGATATGAGATAGATAGATAGATAGATATGAGGTAGATATGAGGTAGATATGAGGTAGATATGAGGTAGATATCAGGTAGATATGAGATAGATATGAGGTAGATAGATAGATATGAGGTAGATATGAGGTAGATATGAGGTAGATATGAGGTAGATATGAGGTAGATATGAGATAGATATGAGATAGATAGATAGATAGATATGAGATAGATAGATAGATAGGTAGATATGAGGTAGATATGAGGTAGATATGAGGTAGATATGAGGTAGATATGAGGTAGATATGAGATAGATATGAGGTAGATATGAGGTAGATATGAGGTAGATGTGAGGTAGATGTGAGATAGATAGATATGAGATAGATGTGAGATAGATGTGAGATAGATAGATATGAGATAGATAGATAGATAGATAGATAGATATGAGATAGATAGATAGATAGATAGATATGAGATAGATAGATAGGTAGATATGAGGTAGATATGAGGTAGATATGAGATAGATGTGAGATAGATGTGAGATAGATGTGAGATAGATGTGAGATAGATGTGAGATAGATGTGAGATAGATGTGAGATAGATGTGAGATAGATAGATATGAGATAGATAGATAGATAGATAGATATGAGATAGATAGATAGATAGATATGAGATAGATATGAGATAGATAGATAGATAGATAGATATGAGATAGATATGAGATAGATAGATAGATATGAGATAGATAGATGGATAGATAGATATGAGATAAAGGGCGGGATGTTATAACATCCGCGGCCCCCCTTCGCCGGACATCGCATTTTTAATAACGGCATATGCTGTAACATATGCCGTTATTAACGCAAGGGACAGCTCTTGCGGTAAGAGCTGTCCCTTGCGATGCGGTGCCGGTGCTGGACTTCCGGGTCTGTGACCCGGGAGTCCATCTGCGCATGCGCAGACCCCGGCGCCGGCCGCAGGGCACGCTGGGAGGGATCCGTGACGGATCCCTCAAACAGCGCTGCGGTAAGAAGCCCATAGGCTTCTGCAGGGATTCGCCAGCTTTTGCTGGCGATTCCCTCCGCAGCGCTGACACTGCGGAGGCACAATATAGCATATAGAGATGCGGTAGAAACCCCGAAAACGGGGTTTTTACCGCATCTCTGCTATATAGAATCTCGCCCAAATAGATAGATAGATAGATAGATATGAGAACGATAGATAGATAGATAGATAGATATGAGATAGATAGATAGATATGAGATAGATAGATAGATAGATATGAGATAGATAGATAGATAGATAGATAGATAGATAGATATGAGATAGATAGATAGATATGAGATAGATAGATAGATAGATAGATAGATAGATAGATATGAGATGGATAGATAGATAGATAGATAGATAGATATGAGATAGATAGATATGAGATAGATAGATATGAGATAGATAGATAGATAGATATTAGATAGATAGATAGATATGAGATAGATAGATATTAGATAGATAGATATGAGATAAATATGAGAGAGATAGATAGAGAGATAGATAGATACATTGGGGCGTATGGATATTACAGAGACCCGGAGAGACAGACATTTACTGCTACCAGTGGTATCCTCTGATTGGCGGCTTCGGCCCCTCTCTCAGGTCACATGTCAGCTACGATTACTGTACAAGCTAACGAGCTGTGACAGTTACACAAACGAGGGCCAAATGCTGGGGGGTGGGGGGGGGGTGCTGAGTGCAGGGTTGGGGGGTGCTGACTGCAGGGTGGGGGGGGGGTGCTGAGTGCAGGGTGATTGGCAACTTGCGACTTTTTCTCCATTCTCTGTGAGCCCAGCAGGGTGTCACGTCCCTACCCTTCCTTCTGCCACTAGAGGGTGCCCATAATAAGCCCCATTACACTGAGTAGTGTTGTCAGCGTGTGCCAGGCAGCAGTGACATGTGTGATAGTTGTGACCCAGAGCCCGGGGCACGAGGTTGAAGGTGCCTCGTACCTCAATGATGTCACAAGTTTCTGGTGAATGGACACCACCAATAGGAAAACATCCTTATATTTTAGCTGGCACAAATGTGCTTCTAGCAGCTGTAGGTCCTCCCCTTATACTGTACATGGAGGGGGTAACGCTGGCAATAGCCTCTCATCCTGTATATGAGTGGGAATAGGACAGTTACTTGTTACCCCATCTCCTCCATGCCCCATGTCCTGGCCCAGTGTTACCCCATCTCCTCCATGCCCCATGTCCTGGCCCGGTGTTACCCCATCTCCTCCATGCCCCATGTCCTGGCTCGGTGTTACCCCATCTCCTCCATGCCCCATGTCCTGGCTCGGTGTTACCCCATCTCCTCCATGCCCCATGTCCTGGCCCTGTGTTACCCATCTCCTCCATGCCCCCATGTCCTGGCCCGGTGTTACCCCATCTCCTCCATGCCCCATGTCCTGGCCCGGTGTTCCCCCTCTCCTCCATGCCCCATGTCCTGGCCCTGTGTTACCCCATCTCCTCCATGCCCCATGTCCTGGCCCTGTGTTACCCCATCTCCTCCATGCCCCATGTCCTGGCCCTGTGTTACCCCCTCTCCTCCATGCCCCATGTCCTGGCCCTGTGTTACCCCATCTCCTCCATGCCCCATGTCCTGGCCCTGTGTTACCCCCTCTCCTCCATGCCCCATGTCCTGGCCCTGTGTTACCCCCTCTCCTCCATGCCCCATGTCCTGGCCCGGTGTTACCCCATCTCCTCCATGCCCCATGTCCTGGCCCGGTGTTACCCCCTCTCCTCCATGCCCCATGTCCTGGCCCGGTGTTACCCCATCTCCTCCATGCCCCATGTCCTGGCCCGGTGTTACCCCATCTCCTCCATGCCCCATGTCCTGGCCCTGTGTTACCCCATCTCCTCTGGCCCCCATGTCCTGGCCCTGTGTTACCCCATCTCCTCCATGCCCCATGTCCTGGCCCAGTGTTACCCATCTCCTCCATGTCCTGGCCCGGTGTTACCCCATCTCCTCCATGCCCCATGTCCTGGCCCAGTGTTACCCATCTCCTCCATGTCCTGGCCCGGTGTTATGCCATCTCCTCCATGCCCCATGTCCTGGCCCTTTGTTACCCCATCTCCTCCATGCCCCATGTCCTGGCCCTGTGTTACCCCATCTCCTCCATGCCCCATGTCCTGGCCCTGTGTTACCCCCTCTCCTCCATGCCCCATGTCCTGGCCCTGTGTTACCCCATCTCCTCCATGCCCCATGTCCTGGCCCTGTGTTACCCCCTCTCCTCCATGCCCCATGTCCTGGCCCTGTGTTACCCCCTCTCCTCCATGCCCCATGTCCTGGCCCTGTGTTACCCCATCTCCTCCATGCCCCATGTCCTGGCCCGGTGTTACCCCATCTCCTCTATGCCCCATGTCCTGGCCCTGTGTTACCCCATCTCCTCCATGCCCCATGTCCTGGCCCAGTGTTACCCCATCTCCTCTATGCCCCATGTCCTGGCCCTGTGTTACCCCATCTCCTCCATGCCCCATGTCCTGGCCCTGTGTTACCCCATCTCCTCCATGCCCCATGTCCTGGCCCGGTGTTACCCCATCTCCTCCATGCCCCATGTCCTGGCCCTGTGTTACCCCATCTCCTCTGGCCCCCATGTTCTGGCCCGGTGTTACCCCATCTCCTACATGCCCCATGTCCTGGCCCTGTGTTACCCCCTCTCCTCCATGCCCCATGTCCTGGCCCGGTGTTACCCCATCTCCTCCATGCCCCATGTCCTGGCCCGGTGTTACCCCCTCTCCTCCATGCCCCATATCCTGGCCCGGTGTTACCCCATCTCCTCCATGCCCCATGTCCTGCCCTGTGTTACCCCATCTCCTCCATGCCCCATGTCCTGGCCCGGTGTTACCCATCTCCTCCATGCCCCATGTCCTGTCCCGGTGTTACCCCATCTCCTCCATGCCCCATGTCCTGGCCCTGTGTTACCCCATCTCCTCCATGCCCAATGTCCTGGCCCGGTGTTACCCATCTCCTCCATGCCCCATGTCCTGGCCCGGTGTTACCCATCTCCTCCATGTCCTGGCGCCGGCTGTTTTCCTGTGGGGATGTGTTTGAGCAGAGCATACATCCAGCAACCTGATACTGCTGTATTCCCCCCCCTGCCGGCCCTGGGTCAGGGGGCAACTCACCGGCATCAGCCCTCTGCACAGACACATGTTCACCAAACGGTCACTTAACCTTTCAGAACGTTTATTTGTTAGCAGATCTCAGGGGGTGACGTGTGATTGACAGGTTGCTCATCTGGCTGCAAATTCCAGCGCTGGGGTCTCCTCTATAGATGGAGTCTGGGGATAGGGAGCTGGGATCTGGGAATCAGGCCCTTTGTACTGCGCTATGCTGTATGTTTTCTCTGTAAGGGTCATGTGTACGAACGCTGTGACCATTAGCAGTAATGTGTATAAATGGTTTCACCCCCAATAATCTGATCTGGTACATGGCACCGTTACGCAGACATCTATCCTCCGCCGATACACCCCGCTGACGGCAGACTGGATGTAAAGCGCAGCTCCCATCTCGTATATGAATCTGTTTCATCTGCGCCCGTGATTGTACGGAACGTATTCACACAGAGACGCTCACTGTAAACACAGCATGTATGATGGGAAGTGACTGATTGCTTCCAGCAGCGCAGCCCCCCATCCAACATCACAGCCCCCCCAGCCAGCAGCACAGCTCCCCTCATCCCCATCCAACATCACAGCCCCCCCAGCCAACAGCTCAGCTCCCCTCATCCCCATCCAACATCACAGCCCCCCCAGCCAACAGCTCAGCTCCCCTCATCCCCATCCAACATCACAGCCCTCCCATCCAACATCACAGCCCCCCCAGCCAGCCGCACAGCTCCCCTCATCCCCATCCAACATCACAACCCCCCCAGCCAGCAGCACAGCTCCCCTCATCCCCATCCAACATCACAGCCCCCCCAGCCAGCAGCACAGCTCCCCTCATCCCCATCCAACATCACAGCCCTCCCAGCCAACAGCGCAGCCCCCCTCATCCCCATCCAACATCACAGCCCCCCACAGCCAGCAGCGCAGCCCCCCTCATCCCCATCCAACATCACAGCCCCCCAGCCAGCAGCACAGCTCCCCTCATCCCCATCCAACATCACAGCCCCCCCAGCCAGCAGCACAGCTCTCCTCATCCCCATCCAACATCACAGCCCCCCCAGCCAACAGCACAGCTCCCCTCATCCCCATCCAACATCACAGCCCCCCCAGCCAACAGCACAGCTCCCCTCATCCCCATCCAACATCACAGCCCACCCAGCCAACAGTGCAGCCCCCCAGCCAGCAGCACAGCTCCCCTCATCCCCATCCAACATCACAACCCCCCCAGCCAGCAGCACAGCTCCCCTCATCCCCATCCAACATCACAGCCCCCCCAGCCAGCAGCACAGCTCCCCTCATCCCCATCCAACATCACAGCCCTCCCAGCCAACAGCGCAGCCCCCCTCATCCCCATCCAACATCACAGCCCCCCCAGCCAACAGCTCAGCTCCCCTCATCCCCATCCAACATCACAGCCCCCCCAGCCAACAGCTCAGCTCCCCTCATCCCCATCCAACATCACAGCCCTCCCATCCAACATCACAGCCCCCCCAGCCAGCCGCACAGCTCCCCTCATCCCCATCCAACATCACAACCCCCCCAGCCAGCAGCACAGCTCCCCTCATCCCCATCCAACATCACAGCCCCCCCAGCCAGCAGCACAGCTCCCCTCATCCCCATCCAACATCACAGCCCTCCCAGCCAACAGCGCAGCCCCCCTCATCCCCATCCAACATCACAGCCCCCCACAGCCAGCAGCGCAGCCCCCCTCATCCCCATCCAACATCACAGCCCCCCAGCCAGCAGCACAGCTCCCCTCATCCCCATCCAACATCACAGCCCCCCCAGCCAGCAGCACAGCTCTCCTCATCCCCATCCAACATCACAGCCCCCCCAGCCAACAGCACAGCTCCCCTCATCCCCATCCAACATCACAGCCCCCCCAGCCAACAGCACAGCTCCCCTCATCCCCATCCAACATCACAGCCCCCCCAGCCAACAGCGCAGCCCCCCCAGCCAGCAGCACAGCTCCCCTCATCCCCATCCAACATCACAACCCCCCCAGCCAGCAGCACAGCTCCCCTCATCCCCATCCAACATCACAGCCCCCCCAGCCAGCAGCACAGCTCCCCTCATCCCCATCCAACATCACAGCCCTCCCAGCCAACAGCGCAGCCCCCCTCATCCCCATACAACATCACAGCCCACCACAGCCAGCAGCGCAGCCCCCCTCATCCCCATCCAACATCACAGCCCCCCAGCCAGCAGCACAGCTCCCCTCATCCCCATCCAACATCACAGCCCCCCCAGCCAGTAGCACAGCTCCCCTCATCCCCATCCAACATCACAGCCCTCCCAGCCAGCAGCGCAGCCCCCCCAGCCAGCAGCGCAGCCCCCCTCATCCCCATCCAACATCACAGCAGCCCAGCCAGCAGCACAGCTCCCCTCATCCCCATCCAACATCACAGCCCCCCCAGCCAACAGCACAGCTCCCCTCATCCCCATCCAACATCACAGCCCCCCCATCCAACATCACAGCCCCCCCAGCCAGCCGCACAGCTCCCCTCATCCCCATCCAACATCACAACCCCCCCAGCCAGCAGCACAGCTCCCCTCATCCCCATCCAACATCACAGCCCCCCCAGCCAGCAGCACAGCTCCCCTCATCCCCATCCAACATCACAGCCCTCCCAGCCAACAGCGCAGCCCCCCTCATCCCCATCCAACATCACAGCCCCCCACAGCCAGCAGCGCAGCCCCCCTCATCCCCATCCAACATCACAGCCCCCCAGCCAGCAGCACAGCTCCCCTCATCCCCATCCAACATCACAGCCCCCCCAGCCAGCAGCACAGCTCTCCTCATCCCCATCCAACATCACAGCCCCCCCAGCCAACAGCACAGCTCCCCTCATCCCCATCCAACATCACAGCCCCCCCAGCCAACAGCACAGCTCCCCTCATCCCCATCCAACATCACAGCCCCCCCAGCCAACAGCGCAGCCCCCCCAGCCAGCAGCACAGCTCCCCTCATCCCCATCCAACATCACAACCCCCCCAGCCAGCAGCACAGCTCCCCTCATCCCCATCCAACATCACAGCCCCCCCCAGCCAGCAGCACAGCTCCCCTCATCCCCATCCAACATCACAGCCCTCCCAGCCAACAGCGCAGCCCCCCTCATCCCCATCCAACATCACAGCCCCCCACAGCCAGCAGCGCAGCCCCCCTCATCCCCATCCAACATCACAGCCCCCCAGTCAGCAGCACAGCTCCCCTCATCCCCATCCAACATCACAGCCCCCCCAGCCAGTAGCACAGCTCCCCTCATCCCCATCCAACATCACAGCCCTCCCAGCCAACAGCGCAGCCCCCCTCATCCCCATCCAACATCACAGCCCCCCACAGCCAGCAGCGCAGCCCCCCCAGCCAGCAGCGCAGCCCCCCTCATCCCCATCCAACATCACAGCAGCCCAGCCAGCAGCACAGCTCCCCTCATCCAACATCACAGCAGCCCAGCCAGCAGCACAGCTCCCCTCATCTCCCATCCAACATCGCAGTGCCCCCACCCCAATCCAAGATAGCAGCACCCCGCCAGCCAGCAGTGCAGCCCCCTCATCTCCCATCCAACATCACAGCCCCCCCAGCCAGCAGCACAGCTCCCCTAATCCCCATCCAACATCTCAGCCCTTCCAGCCAACAGAGCCGCCCCCCTCATCCCCATCCAACATCACAGCCCTCCCATCCAACATTGCATCCCCCCAGCCAACAGTGCACAACCCCTATCATCCCCCATCCAAAATCGTAGCCCCACAGCCAGCAGTACAGCCCCACATCCAACATCACAGCCCCCCTCATCCCCCATCGCAGCCCCCCCATACGGCAGCACACTCTGCACCACCCTCTATACCTCCCACTCTGCACTACCCGATATACCTCCCACTCTTCACCACCCGATATACCTCCCACTCTGCACCAGCCTCTATACCTCCCACTCTGCACCAGCCTCTATACCTCTCACTCTGCACAACTCGATATACCTCCCACTCTGCACCACCCGATATACCTCTCACTCTGCACCACCCGATATACCTCCCACTATGCACCAGCCTCTATACCTCTCACTCTGCACCACACGATATACCTCCCACTCTGCATCACCCGATATACCTCTCACTCTGCACCACCCAATATACCTCTCACTCTGCACCACCCAATATACCTCTCACTATGCACCAGCCTCTATACCTCTCACTCTGCACCACCCGATATACCTCTCACTCTGCACCACCCGATATACCTATCACTCTGCACCACCCGATATACCTCTCACTCTGCACCACCCGATATACCTCCCACTATGCACCACCCGATATACCTCCCACTATGCACCACCCGATATACCTCTCACTCTGCACCACCCGATATACCTCTCACTCTGCACCACCCGATATACCTCTCACTCTGCACCACCCGATATACCTCTCACTCTGCACCACCCGATATACCTCTCACTCTGCACCACCCGATATACCTCTCACTCTGCACCACCCGATATACCTCTCACTCTGCACCACCCGATATACCTCTCACTCTGCACCACCCGATATACCTCTCACTCTGCACCACCCGATATACCTCTCACTCTGCACCACCCGATATACCCTTCTACTCTGCACCACCCGATATACCTCCCACTCTGCACCACACGATATACCTCTCACTCTGCATCACCCGATATACCTCCTACTATGCAGCACCCGATATACCTCTCACTCTGCACCACCCGATATACCTTTCACTCTGCACCAACCAATATACCTCTCAATCTGCACCACCCGACATACCTCCCACTCTGCACAAACCAATATACCTCCCACTCTGCACCACACGATATACCTCCTACTATGCACCACCCGATATACCTCTCACTCTGCACCACCCAATATACCTCCTACTATGCACCACCCGATATACCTCTCACTCTGCACCACCCGATATACCTCCCACTATGCACCACCCGATATACCTCCCACTATGCACCAGCCTCTATACCTCTCACTCTACACTACCCAATATACCTCTCACTCTGCACCACCCGATATACCGCCCACTATACACCACCCGATATACCGCTCACTCTGCACCACCCGATATACCTCCCACTATGCACCACCCGATATACCTCTCACTCTGCACCACCCGATATACCTCTCACTCTGCACCACCCAATATACCTCCTACTATGCACCACCCGATATACCTCTCACTCTGCACCACCCGATATACCTCCCACTATGCACCACCCAATATACCTCTCACTCTGCATCACCCGATATACCTCCCACTATGCACGACCCGATATACCTCTCACTCTGCACCAGCCTCTATACCTCTCACTCTACACTACCCAATATACCTCTCACTCTGCACCACCCGATATACCTCCCACTATGCACCACCCGATATACCTCTCACTCTGCACCACCCGATATACCTCTCACTCTGCACCACCCAATATACCTCCTACTATGCACCACCCGATATACCTCTCACTCTGCACCACCCGATATACCTCCCACTATGCACCACCCAATATACCTCTCACTCTGCATCACCCGATATACCTCCTACTCTTCACCACCCGATATACCAGGTGCTGTACAGTAATCGCTGGTGCACAGATGTAGTCAGGTGCTGTACAGTAATCGCTGGTTGCTGGTGCACAGATGTAGTCAGGTTCTGTACAGTAATCGCTGGTCGCTGGCGCACAGATGTAGTCAGGTGCTGTACAGTAGTTGCTGGTGCACAGATGTAGTCAGGTTCTGTACAGTAATCGCTGGTCGCTGGCGCACAGATGTAGTCAGGTGCTGTACAGTGATTGCTGGTCGCTGGTGCACAGATGTAGTCAGGTGCTGTACAGTAATCGCTGGTCGCTGGTACACAGATTTAGCAGGTGCTGTACAGTAATCGCTGGTCACTGGTGCACAGATGTAGTCAGGTGCTGTACAGTAATCGCTGGTCGCTGGCGCACAGATGTAGTCAGGTGCTGTACAGTAATCGCTGGTCGCTGGCGCACAGATGTAGTCAGGTGCTGTACAGTAATCCCTGGTCGCTGGCGCACAGATGTAGTCAGGTGCTGTACAGTAATCGCTGGTCGCTGGCGCATAGATGTAGTCAGGTGCTGTACAGTAATCGCTGGTCGCTGGCGCACAGATGTAGTCAGGTGCTGTACAGTAATCGCTGGTCGCTGGCGCACAGATGTAGTCAGGTGCTGTACAGTAATCCCTGGTCGCTGGCGCACAGATGTAGTCAGGTGCTGTACTGTAATCGCTGGTCGCTGGCGCACAGATGTAGTCAGGTGCTGTACAGTAATCCCTGGTCGCTGGCGCACAGATGTAGTCAGGTGCTGTACAGTAATCGCTGGTCACTGGCGCACAGATGTAGTCAGGTGCTGTAGAGTAATCGCTGGTCACTGGTGCACAGATGTAGTCAGGTGCTATACAGTAATCGCTGGTCGCTGGCGCACAGATGTAGTCAGGTGCTGTACAGTAATCCCTGGTCGCTGGCGCACAGATGTAGTCAGGTGCTGTACAGTAATCGCTGGTCGCTGGCGCACAGATGTAGTCAGGTGCTGTACAGTAATCGCTGGTCGCTGGCGCACAGATGTAGTCAGGTGCTGTACAGTAATCGCTGGTCACTGGTGCACAGATGTAGTCAGGTGCTGTACAGCAATCGCTGGTCGATGGTGCACAGATGTAGTCAGGTGCTGTACAGTAATCGCTGGTCGCTGGCGCACAGATGTAGCAGGTGCTGTACAGTAATCGCTGGTCACTGGTGCACAGATGTAGTCAGGTGCTGTACAGTAATCGCTGGTCGCTGGCGCACAGATGTAGTCAGGTGCTGTACAGTAATCGCTGGTCGCTGGCGCACAGATGTAGTCGGGTGCTGTACAGTAATCGCTGGTCGCTGGTGCACAGATGTAGTCAGGTGTTGTACAGTAATCGCTGGTGCACAGATGTAGTCAGGTGCTGTACAGTAATTGCTGGTCGCTGGTGCACAGATGTAGTCAGGTGCTGTACAGTAATCGCTGGTCGCTGGTGCACAGATGTAGTCAGGTGCTGTACAGTAATCACTGGTGCACAGATGTAGTCAGGTGCTGTACAGTAATCGCTGGTGCACAGATGTAGTCGGGTGCTGTACAGTAATCACTGGTCGCTGGTGCACAGATGTAGTAGGTGCTGTACAGTAATCGCTGGTCGCTGGTGCACAGATGTAGTCAGGTGCTGTACAGTAATCACTGGTGCACAGATGTAGTCGGGTGCTGTACAGTAATCGCTGGTGCACAGATGTAGTCAGGTGTTGTACAGTAATCACTGGTGCACAGATGTAGTCAGGTGCTGTACAGTAATCACTGGTGCACAGATGTAGTCAGGTGCTGTACAGTAATCGCTGGTGCACAGATGTATTCGGGTGCTGTACAGTAATCACTGGTCGCTGGTGCACAGATGTAGTAGGTGCTGTACAGTAATCGCTGGTCGCTGGTGCACAGATGTAGTCAGGTGCTGTACAGTAATCACTGGTGCACAGATGTAGTCGGGTGCTGTACAGTAATCGCTGGTGCACAGATGTAGTCAGGTGTTGTACAGTAATCACTGGTGCACAGATGTAGTCAGGTGCTGTACAGTAATCGCTGGTCGCTGGTGCACATATGTAGTCAGGTACTGTACAGTAATCACTGGTGCACAGATGTAGTCGGGTGCTGTACAGTAATCGCATGTCGCTGGTGCACAGATGTAGTCAGGTGTTGTACAGTAATCACTGGTGCACAGATGTAGTCAGGTGCTGTACAGTAATCGCTGGTGCACAGATGTAGTCGGGTGCTGTACAGTAATCGCTGGTCGCTGGTGCACAGATGTAGTCAGGTGCTGTACAGTAATCACTGGTGCACAGATGTAGTCAGGTGCTGTACAGTAATCGCTGGTCGCTGGTGCACAGATGTAGTCAGGTGCTGTACAGTAATCGCTGGTCGCTGGTGCACAGATGTAGTCAGGTGCTGTACAGTAATCGCTGGTCGCTGGTGCACAGATGTAGTCAGGTGCTGTACAGTAATCACTGGTGCACAGATGTAGTCAGGTGCTGTACAGTAATCGCTGGTCGCTGGTGCACAGATGTAGTCAGGTGCTGTACAGTAATCACTGGTGCACAGATGTAGTCAGGTGCTGTACAGTAATCGCTGGTCGCTGGTGCACAGATGTAGTCAGGTGCTGTACAGTGCACTGTGCACCAGAACCAACAATTTTTATCCATAATCGAAGGAGCCTTCTCCTGCGGCCAGCGACCATTAAGGACTGGCTGCGGCAGCGCACTCCTAGCGATTTATCGCCCACAACACGCAAAAAAAACAATAATGGCTTGAATCGCTCCCCTGCGTATGGGGCTTTAGTTACATTTTGCATGGGGACAGGGGGGTCCTCCGAAATCTACAGCAGTATTATTATTATTGCAGACCTGGGCGATCGGTCTGATGTGTGTCAGGTTCAGTGGAATAAGATCTTTCCTCTCATTCAGCATCGCAGACTGTGGTCACTTCCCAGCATCACACAGTATGTCTCCTAATTGGTGTAAACGTGAAGGAATTGGGAGTGTGACGGCGGCTAATCTCCTCTGCCACAGATGGGTCTGGTTGTTCCTCCCAGGACTCTAAACTCCCAAATGTCTCAGTAATCAGCGTCCAGGGACCTGGGGGAAAACAGTCAGCAAATGGCTCAATCATGGAGGTTCCTGACCTTCTGCCCGCCACATGGTCCCGCCTCAGCCAGGGATCTCATTGCTGATAGTCTAGACTCCAAGCCCCCAGCTCATGGGTACAGCAGCCCCCTGGACTATGACATCAGACTGGCGCGTTTCATCCATGTGGCGCAAGTACTAATACAATAAGAGAGTAATCGCTTACTCTGCGGACACATAAAGTGACCAGACGGGTCTGCGATGATGCCCTGATAAAACCTTCATATACCGGAAATCCATCTGACTTATTGTCCCAGATCCGAGTCCATGAAATGTGGATACGCATCTACATCCCACAGAAACGTTGTGCGTTCCCCTTCATCCGCCGCCCGCTTGCCCACTGCCTGCCCATCGTATTGTGCACACCCCAGCGGGTATACATTCGCTCCAGGGGTTTGCACATTGCAAACATCGGATAAGAAGCCGATTCAGATGTGACTGAGCCATTAGTGCGGCGGACGGAGGAAGCAGCGTCCTGCAGATCTGTGGGGATCTCGGCTCCCCGGATCCTTAATGTTACCATACCCGGGGACCGGGTGTTGGGGGGATACTTGGCGGCAGGGAAGGGTTACAGCGTATCTCCGACATCCGCAGGGTCTCACCTGCACAGGAAGTGGAGTCATTCCTTCAATCTATTGCAGATGACTTTAAATTGGGATCTTTCCAATGAAACTGGAGCCACAGTCGGCGCCTCTCTCCCGCGTCGGCACTCTGAGCACCCCCACTATGTATGAGGATATGAAATGATTATTCATGGAATACTCTTATAAAGGGTGTCGATCGTTTGGTCTACAACAACTAGGTCAACACCACTAGGTCAACATGCAGCAAGGTTGACATGGATCAAGGTCGACATGACATTAGGTTGATACAAGCATTATGTCGACATGGGCTAGGTTGACAGTCAAAAGGTCGACATGGGCACAGTTGGAAGTGTACCGCAGCCCCTCACTTCGCTCGCAGTGCTTCAGGCACGGTGCCACGCTGCGCTCGGCACACTATTGTATTCTCCCACCATGCCCTAGTGGATGGTAGGGCATGAAATACCGCCTGTCGGCATATGTCAGGTCAAAAACCAGTGAAAAACCCCCTTTTGACTGTCGACCTAGCCCATGTCAACCTAATGCTTGTGTCGACCTAATGCTTGTGTCGACCTAATGTCATGTTGACCTTGATCCATGTCGACCTAGATCCATGTTGACCTTGCTGCATGTCGACCTAGTTGTTGTAGACCTAGTGACCGTATCCCCTTATAAATGGGATCGTCAGACAAGAAGGACAAAAAGGTAATGTTCATAGCAGTTAGTGCATGTTTTCCAGATCTCCTAGTTGGTGCACAGGTGTATTCATTACTTGCTGATACATTTCTCGCTATTTGCCCAAAGCCCAGAACCTAATCTGCCACTGAGGGATGCTGGGCGGGTTCTCAGGAGCCTGCGATCAGTTAGAGCGAAAACCCGCTGATCGCATTCCATCTGCACATCCATACGCAACTCGCTATCCAATGATTTCCCAGTCTGCGCAACTCTGACCGTTCCCCTACTGTGCGATGACATCACAGACTCTCCCTGAAACCGCCTGTGACACCTCCCACAAATGGCGGCTTCCTGTCAGTCAAGTTGTGAGTGGATTGCGACTAGAGTAATCGCTGACTGCGCAGCCGTTCGATAATCAATAGGATTGGGAATTTGCACAAGAGCGATCAGCTGTGAATAACCCCCATATGTAGAGATGACCATGGACACAAGTAATAGTTGTCTGTGTGAAACTCCTCGGGGACCTGGGAGTAACCCCATTTACCTCACCCGGGATGATGCAGCAGAAATCATTAAGCGCTGGAATATTCTGTCTAGATCCCATTGTGATGAAAGGAAGCTCGTTATACAATAGGACACAAACCTCAGGGCCCTGATATAACCCCACAAGGGACGGGAGACACCTTCTCTCCCCCAATGAATCCATGCGGAATATCACAAATTATTGTATACAGCCGCCCAGATTATTATCAGATGGCGGCCAATATTATATTGCTATGTTAGTGGTATTTAAAGCCAAATGAAAAGCAGATTGCAGCTGGGGCTGTTCCGCCTCGTCCATGTGGTTCCAGGCAAAGGTCTGAACATCTTGAAGATCAATTTGCAGACACATGTCATCAGCTCTGCGCGGAGGATGTGATGTCCCCGGGCAGCGCCCCGTGATTGGCATGTGTCTGTTTAGTTACACGGATCTCATTTCAAGGCAAATAAGTCAGGTGCAGATGTTGCAGCAAATGTCCGGCCAGCAGGAATCTCCCCGACTGCTCTGGAGCCTGAACTCTGACAGAGCTGAGCCGATGCCTCCGTTCCTACCACCTTACCTGGGGGTACTCCAATGCCCCCTAACCCATATGACTGAAAATGACTTGGCATAGACATGGATAATGGTAGCAGAAATGGGGTACGCCCCGGTGCCGGATCTATCATAAGGCAGCTGTCTAGGGCCTCCAGTACCTGTGGGGCTCCCCTGACTATCACAGAATTAGGGAGAGGTGCCCCTGTTGAAGGTAATGCAAACAGCAGGTGTGGGCCTTCTAAGATGCCACCTCCCCATGCTCACCTGAGGGTCTGGTGGGTATTGGTGTGTAGGGGGGGGGGGGGGACTCCTTGCACCATCCCTGTGTACAGATAGACCCGTATATCCCCCATTCCCTCCGCCTGTGATGGCGCAGTGAGGTTACTCTGCTGGGTTCCATACCCTACAGCTGAAGTGTTCTGCCAGCACCGCAGGGGGCAGTTGCCAGTCTCAGGGCATCCGAAGCAATCGCTGTAAACCATGTGTGAGATTCTCCCTCCCTAATCTGAGCTACAGCGCCGCCCTGGTGTCCGTACCGCTAATGCCGCAACATAACCCTTCCCTGGTTACATTCCTGCACCCTTGCCGATGCTGTAATGCTGCCACTGTTACATGCCACCACCGGAGGGGGCACACAGTCCCCCATCTGAGAGCACAGCTTCAGTGAATATGGTGACCACAGAGGCTAGGAAACCACAGCAGCAGCTGCCAAGGTGGCACACAGTCATGCCCCTAAACCATCTTACACCCGGGGGAATGGGCTAATATTGCACAGTGGTCAGCATCAGCGTCACTGAGCCTCATAAGAGTCATAACTAGAGACAGGATTATATGCAACAACAAAAAGTTTGAAATATGCATGAAAAATACTTAAAATATGCTACATTAAATAATAAAAAAAGTTATTTTTAACTTATTTCTTTAAAAATCAGCATAAAATTAGTTGCAAATAAACCTCAAAATAGGCCCACAGCATCTGCAGATGTCTAGTACTGTACACAGGATGTTTTATCTTCCTGGCTGCTACAGGAGACTGCAGCGTCCAAAGCTCTTCTTGAATCAACTACACGGACCCTCATCTCCAGCGCAGATGGATCCAATGTCAGCATAGCGTGTGAGGGCGGCGCAGTGGAAGGCTTCCTCCCTGCGACGCATACTCACTGTGACACAGCATTTCCTCTGCACCGCGTGATGTCACAACCCTTCCGCCCGCCTCATTCTGCTGCAGAAGTCTGTCTCTTGGTGTAAAGTCCCAGGCCAGGGGCAGGCAAAGGTTCAGGAGCTTCGTAATGGCATCCGCCCCGACTGACTTTTATCAACATGGATTGGCAGCCTAGAGCAGTGTCAGACATAGTGCACATCCAAGGTTCCCCACACTGCGCACATATTGCCCCAGGCTGCACACTCTACCACTACCTGGCCAGCAGCAGCAGGGCAAAGCAGTGCTGTGACTCGCCGGTGGGAAGGGGGCAGGGCCTAAAATATGCACCATCACTAGATTTTAGGCTAGACTGCAGTTTGGTCTGGAACTTAAACCTGCTGAGACGTTTTCTGAGGTTTATATCCAATTTCCCTCAGAATTGGTGATTTTACCCATACTTTTTATAAGGACATCTATGGAAATTGATGCAGGCTTGCATCCCTTTACCAGGATCTTCAAAGGATCCATTTGTTTGAGGCATCTAACTTCATCTATACTTGTATTCTGTATGCATTTGGAATGTTACCCCTGAGGAAGTCGTTTACGACGAAACGCGTTGGGTCCTTTTCCTTGCATTTATAGAACCGAATTTATCGAATACTCACAGATGAAAAAGTGTTTTTACATTGTATTTTATGAAGAATTGTAATAAAACTGTTGATCAGTGATTTAAAGATTGTAAATTCGGTTCCTTATACTGGATGTTGGTGGTGGAAGTCAATCTAGGGTCGCACTTTGTTTCCTGCTATCCATTTTTCTCACCCTTGCTAACAGGGAGGAATAACTTAGTTGCTGCCCACCGAATCACTAGTACAGTGCATTGAAGGGGTACTCTTTTTCCTGTAATATATATATATATATATATATATATATATATATATATATATATATATATATATATATATATATATATATATATATACATATACACAATACATATAAATTGGATTGGGTGCAATGACTGTCCGGGTTATGGCGTTTTCTGACTCCTTGATAGTAAATGATGATGAAAATGATTTATGTTCCTATAATACATTGACCCCATGACACATATTCATCCGCAGATTTGGTGCATAAAAGTGAATAACAGTATAATATTTGAGGCAGAGATGTATCACTCTGCACCTATGTACTATGTTACTGTGAGACTGATCCTAGCCCTGACTAAGGGGCACATTTATCATGATCGCATTTACAATGCAATCTGGGCGGAATATCACCGCCCAGGATCGCATTGTAAAATGCGATCATTTCGCCCCAATGTATCATCTGCCAGGGCGCAGGGACAGGGCTCCAAAAGCCCGTCCCTGCGAAGCCCTGACACGGAAGCCCCGCGACCCCGCTGACCGCACTGCCACTCGGGCAGTGCGATATAGAAACATAGAATTTGACGGCAGATAAGAACCACTTGGCCCATCTAGTCTGCCCCTTTGTTTTAAAACATGTTACCTCAAACCATATTTGATCCTTATTTTTTTGTAAGGATATCAATATGCCTATCCCAAGCATGATTACACTGTTACTACTGTATTAGCCTCTACCACCTCTGATAGGAGGCTATTCCACTTATCTACTACTCTTTCTGTGAAGTAATTCTTCCTCACATTTCCCCTGAATCTTCCTCCCCCCAGTGTCAGTGCATGTCCTCGTGTTCTGCTGCTCCTCTTCCTGTGACTAATGTCTCTCACCTGTACCTTCCTCCCCCCAGTGTCAGTGCATGTCCTCGTGTTCTGCTGCTCCTCTTCCTGTGACTAATGTCTCCCACCTGTACCTTCCTCCCCCCAGTGTCAGTGCATGTCCTCGTGTTCTGCTGCTCCTCTTCCTGTGACTAATGTCTCCCACCTGTACCTTCCTCCCCCCAGTGTCAGTGCATGTCCTCGTGTTCTGCTGCTCCTCTTCCTTTGACTAATGTCTCTCACCTGTACCTTCCTCCCCCCAGTGTCAGTGCATGTCCTCGTGTTCTGCTGCTCCTCTTCCTGTGACTAATGTCTCCCACCTGTACCTTCCTCCCCCTAGTGTCAGTGCATGTCCTCGTGTTCTGCTGCTCCTCTTCCTGTGACTAATGTCTCCCACCTGTACCTTCCTCCCCCTAGTGTCAGTGCATGTCCTCGTGTTCTGTGTCTCCTCTTCCTGTGAAGAATGTCTCCCACCTGTACCTTCCTCCCTCTAGTGTCAGTGCATGTCCTCGTGTTCTGCTGCTCCTCTTCCTGTGAAGAATGTCTCCCACCTGTACCTTCCTCCCCCTAGTGTCGGTGCATGTCCTCGTGTTCTGCTGCTCCTCTTCCTGTGAAGAATGTCTCCCACCTGTACCTTCCTCCCTCTAGTGTCAGTGCATGTCCTCGTGTTCTGCTGCTCCTCTTCCTGTGACTAATGTCTCCCACCTGTACCTTCCTCCCCCTAGTGTCAGTGCATGTCCTCGTGTTCTGCTGCTCCTCTTCCTGTGACTAATGTCTCCCACCTGTACCTTCCTCCCCCTAGTGTCAGTGCATGTCCACGTGTTCTGCTGCTCCTCTTCCTGTGACTAATGTCTCCCACCTGTACCTTCCTCCCTCTAGTGTCACTGCATGTCCTCGTGTTCTGCTGCTCCTCTTCCTGTGAGGAATGTCTCCCACCTGTACCTTCCTCCCTAGTGTCAGTGCATGTCCTCGTGTTCTACTGCTCCTCTTCCTGTGAAGAATGTCTCCCACCTGTACCTTCCTCCCTAGTGTCAGTGCATGTCCTCGTGTTCTGCTGCTCCTCTTCCTGTGACTAATGTCTCCCACCTGTACCTTCCTCCCTCTAGTGTCAGTGCATGTCCTCGTGTTCTGCTGCTCCTCTTCCTGTGACTAATGTCTCCCACCTGTCCCTTCCTCCCCCTAGTGTCAGTGCATGTCCTCGTGTTCTGCTGCTCCTCTTCCTGTGACTAATGTCTCCCACCTGTACCTTCCTCCCTCTAGTGTCAGTGCATGTCCTCGTGTTCTGTTGCTCCTCTTCCTGTGAAGAATGTCTCCCACCTGTACCTTCCTCCCTCTAGTGTCAGTGCGTGTCCTCGTGTTCTGCTGCTCCTCTTCCTGTGACTAATGTCTCCCACCTGTACCTTCCTCCCCCTAGTGTCAGTGCATGTCCTCGTGTTCTGCTGCTCCTCTTCCTGTGAAGAATGTCTCCCACTTGTACCTTCCTCCCCCTAGTGTCAGTGCATGTCCTCGTGTTCTGTTGCTCCTCTTCCTGTGACTAATGTCTCCCACCTGTACCTTCCTCCCCCTAGTGTCAGTGCATGTCCTCGTGTTCTGCTGCTACTCTTCCTGTGACTAATGTCTCCCACCTGTACCTTCCTCCCTCTAGTGTCAGTGCATGTCCTCGTGTTCTGCTGCTCCTCTTCCTGTGAAAAATGTCTCCCACCTGTACCTTCCTCCCCCTAGTGTCAGTGCATGTCCCCGTGTTCTGCTGCTCCTCTTCCTGTGACTAATGTCTCCCACCTGTACCTTCCTCCCCCTAGTGTCAGTGCATGTCCTCGTGTTCTGCTGCTCCTCTTCCTGTGACTAATGTCTCCCACCTGTACCTTCCTCCCTCTAGTGTCAGTGCATGTCCTCGTGTTCTGCTGCTCCTCTTCCTGTGAAGAATGTCTCCCACCTGTACCTTCCTCCCCCTAGTGTCAGTGCGTGTCCTCGTGTTCTGCTGCTCCTCTTCCTGTGACTAATATCTCCCACCTGTACCTTCCTCCCCCTAGTGTCAGTGCATGTCCTCGTGTTCTGCTGCTCCTCTTCCTATGAAGAATGTCTCCCACCTATACCTTGTTATAACCCCTGATATATGTGACAGTTTCTATCATGTCCCCCCTTTCCCTTCTCTGCTCCAAACTATACATATTAAGATATTTTAGTCTTTCCTGGTACGTTTTTTGATGTAGGCCATGCACCATTTTAGTTGCTCTTCTTTGTACAGTCTCTAATGTATTTATATCCTTCTGGAGATATGGCCTCCAGAACTGAACACAATACTCTAGGTGAAATCGTACCAATGACCTATACAGTGGCATTATTACTTCTTTCTTTCTACTGCTGATACCTCTCCCTATGCAACCAAGCATCTGACTTGCCTTCTTCATTGCTTTATTACATTGCCTACCTGCTTTTAAGTCCCCTGAAATAGTGACACCTAGATCCCTCTCTTCCTCAGTAGTTTCCATTATTGTGCCATTTATACTATATTGAGTCTTTGGATTTCTGAGACCCAAGTGCATGATTTTGCATTTTTTGGCATTAAACTGTAGTTACCATTCTCTTGACCATTTCTCTAATCTACCTAGATCCTCAATTATTTGTTTTACCCCTCCTGGTGTGTCTACCCTGTTGCATACCTTTGTGTCATCTGCAAAAAGGCACATTTTACCCTCAATTCCATTTGCAATATCACCAATAAAGATATTAAAAAGCACCGGTCCAAGTACAGATCCCTGGGGTACTCCACTTGTAACCTTTCCCTCCTTTGACTGTACTCCATTTACCACTACTCTCTGTTTTCTGTCCTGCAACCTTATCCATTCAACTATCTTAGAATCCAATCCCAAGCTTTCAAGTTTATTTAACAGTCTGCGATGTGGGACAGTGTCAAAAGCTTTACTAAAGTCTAGATAAGCTACATCTACAGCCCCACCTTGATCTATTACTTTAGTCACCCAGTCAAAAAAGTCAATAAGATTTGTTTGACATGATCTTCCCCCAGTAAACCCATGCTGTTTTGGATTCTGTAAATTGCTGGTTTTGAGATATTCTACAACTCTTTGTTTTAAGAGTTTTTCCATCAATTTCCCTACTACTGATGTAAGGCTCACTGGTCGATAGTTGCTTACCTCTTCCTTGCTTCCACTTTTGTGCAGTGGGACTACATTCGCTGTTTTCCAGTCCTCTGGGATTCCTCCAGTGGCTAGTGACTGGTTGAATAATTCTGTTATTGGTTTTACCAGCTCCCCTTTAAGCTCTTTTAGTATCCTTGGATGTATCCCATCAGGCCCCATTGATATATCCACTTTTAGTTTTGAGAGTTCTGTGAGGACTTTCTCCTCTGTAAATGTACTTGTCTCTCCCTCAGTTTTCTGACTATACTTGCAACTTAACTGTGGCCCCTTCCCCTCTCTTTCAGCAGTGAATACTGAGCAGAAATAATTATTAATATTATCTGCTATTACATTGTCCTTCCTAGTCTAATTATTCCACTTTTTGTTTTTCTCCTTTCACTTATATACCTAAAAAAAGTTTTCCCCCCTTTACCCAATGACTGGGCCATTTTCTCTTCAGCCTGTGCTTTTGCACATCTGATTACCTTCTTAGCCTCCTTCTGTCTAACAAGATACACCTCTTTGTCCTCATTCTTCTGCGTCTTCTTAAATTTCTTAAAGGCCAACTTTTTGCTTTCACAATACTTGCTACGTCTTTTGCAAACCACAATGGCTTTCTTTTTCTTGTGTTTTTCCTAACTCTTTTGACACAAAGTTCTGTTGCTTTTAGAATTGCACTTTTTAATTTTTCCCACTTATCCTGCACTCTTTCCAAGTTCTTCCACTCTGCCAAAGAATCCCTTACAGAGTTTGCCATAGGCTACAATGGGCTGTCGCCACATTAGAATGGCGATAGCCCAGGGCTGCGATGCCAAGCTTCGCATCCCCCATAGAAACCTATGGGGGATGCGGTCGGCATCGCTGCAGGGGGGATACATGTGCTACATGTCCCCTGTGATACATTAGGGGGATACTTAATATTTGCGGTTAACTCCCGAAAACGTGTGTTTTCGGGATTTAGCCGCAAATATTGCTTGGTAAATGGGCCCCTATGTCTGATGGACGAGGTGACCGTCCCGGGGAATAGGGAGAATGTGTATAATGTGTATTACCCCCTAATAACACAATGGGTGCAGCTAGCAGGTCTGAATGACCCCCTATGTCTGATGGACGAGGTGACCGTCCCGGGGAATAGGGAGAATGTATATAACGTGTATCACCCCCTTATAACACAATGGGTGCAGCTAGCAGGTCTGAATGACCCCCTATGTCTGATGGACGAGGTGACCATCCCGGGGAATAGGGAGAATGTATATAATGTGTATTACCCCTAATAACACAATGGGTGCAGCTAGCAGGTCTGAATGACCCCCTATGTCTGATGGACGAGGTAACCGTCCCGGGGAATAGGGAGAATGTATATAACGTGTATCACCCCCTAATAACACAATGGGTGCAGCTAGCAGGTCTGAATGACCCCCTATGTCTGATGGATGAGGTGACCGTCCCGGGGAATAGGGAGAATGTATATAATGTGTATCACCCCCTAATAACACAATGGGTGCAGCTAGCAGGTCTGAATGACCCCCTATGTCTGATGGACGAGGTGACCGTCCCGGGGAATAGGGAGAATGTATATAACGTGTATCACCCCCTAATAATACAATTGGTGCAGCAAGCAGTTCTGAATGACCCCCTATGTCTGATGGACGAGGTGACAGTCCCGGGGAATAGGGAGAATGTATATAACGTGTATCACCCCCTAATAACACAATGGGTGCAGTTAGCAGGTCTGAATGACCCCCTATGTCTGATGGACGAGGTGACCTTCCCGGGGAATAGGGAGAATGTATATAACGTGTATCACCCCCTAATAACACAATGGGTGCAGCTAGCAGGTCTGAATGACCCACTATGTCTGATCGAAGAGGTGACGGTCCCGGGGAAAAGGGAGAATGTATATAACGTGTATCACCCCCTAATAACACAATGGGTGCAGCAAGCAGTTCTGAATGACCCCCTATGTCTAATGGACGAGGTGACAGTCCCGGGGAATAGGGAGAATATTTATAACGTGTATCACCCCCTAATAACACAATGGGTGCAGCTAGTAGGACTGAATGACCCCCTATGTCTGATGGACGAGGTGACCGTACCAGGGAATAGGGAGAATGTATATAACGTGTATCACCCCCTAATAACACAATGGGTGCAGCTAGTAGGTCTGAATGACCCCCTATGTCTGATGGACGAGGTGACCGTCCCGGGGAATAGGGAGAATGTATATAACGTGTATCACCCCCTAATAACACAATGGGTGCAGCTAGCAGGTCTGAATGACCCCCTATGTCTGATGGACGAGGTGACCGTCCCAGGGAATAGGGAGAGTGTATATAACATGTATCACCCCCTAATAACACAATGGGTGCAGCTAGCAGGGCTGAATGACCCCCTATGTCTGACGGACGAAGTGACAGTCCCGGGGAATAGGGAGAATGTATATAACGTGTATTACCCCTAATAACACAATGGGTGCAGCTAGTAGGGCTGAATGACCCCTATGTCTGATGGACGAGGTGACTGTCCCGGGGAATAGGGAGAATGTATATAACGTGTATTACCCCCTAATAACACAATGGGTGCAGCTAGCAGGTCTGAATGACCCCCTATGTCTGATGGACGAGGTGACCATCCCAGGGAATAGGGAGAATGTATATAACATGTATCACCCCCTAATAACACAATGGGTGCAGCTAGCAGGTCTGAATGACCCCCTATGTCTGATGGATGAGGTGACCGTCCCGGGGAATAGGGAGAATGTATATAATGTGTATCACCCCCTAATAACACAATGGGTGCAGCTAGCAGGTCTGAATGACCCCCTATGTCTGATGGACGAGGTGACCGTCCCGGGGAATAGGGAGAATGTATATAACGTGTATCACCCCCTAATAATACAATTGGTGCAGCAAGCAGTTCTGAATGACCCCCTATGTCTGATGGACGAGGTGACAGTCCCGGGGAATAGGGAGAATGTATATAACGTGTATAACCCCCTAATAACACAATGGGTGCAGCTAGCAGGTATGAATGACCCCCTATGTCTGATGGACGAGGTGACCTTCCCGGGGAATAGGGAGAATGTATATAACGTGTATCACCCCCTAATAACACAATGGGTGCAGCTAGCAGGTCTGAATGACCCCCTATGTCTGATGGACGAGGTGACTGTCCCGGGGAATAGGGAGAATGTATATAACGTGTATTACCCCCTAATAACACAATAGGTGCAGCTAGTAGGGCTGAATGACCCCTATGTCTGATGGACGAGGTGACCGTCCCGGGGAATAGGGAGAATGTATATAACGTGTATCACCCCCTAATAACACAATGGGTGCAGCTAGCAGGTCTGAATGACCCCTATGTCTGATGGATGAGATGACCGTCCCGGGGAATAGGGAGAATGTATATAACGTGTATTACCCCCTAATAACACAATGGGTGCAGCTAGCAGGTCTGAATGACCCCCTATGTCTGATGGAAGAGGTGACCGTCCCAGGGAATAGGGAGAATGTATATAACGTGTATCACCCCCTAATAACACAATGGGTGCAGCTAGTAGGTCTGAATGACCCCCTATGTCTGATGGACGAGGTGACCTTCCCGGGGAATAGGGAGAGTGTATATAACATGTATCACCCCCTAATAACACAATGGGTGCAGCTAGCAGGGCTGAATGACCCCCTATGTCTGATGGACGAGGTGACCGTCCCGGGGAATAGGGAGAATGTATATAACGTGTATTACCCCCTAATAACACAATGGGTGCAGCTAGCAGGGCTGAATGACCCCCTATGTCTGATGGAAGAGGTGACTGTCCCAGGGAATAGGGAGAATGTATATAACCTGTATCACCCCCTAATAACACAATGGGTGCAGCTAGCAGGTCTGAATGACCCCCTATGTCTGATGGAAGAGGTGACAGTCCCGGGGAATAGGGAGAATATTTATAACGTGTATCACCCCCTAATAACACAATAGGTGCAGCTAGTAGGGCTGAATGACCCCTATGTCTGATGGACGAGGTGACCGTCCCGGGGAATAGGGAGAATGTATATAACGTGTATCACCCCCTAATAACACAATGGGTGCAGCTAGCAGGTCTGAATGACCCCTATGTCTGATGGATGAGGTGACCGTCCCGGGGAATAGGGAGAATGTATATAACGTGTATTACCCCCTAATAACACAATGGGTGCAGCTAGCAGGTCTGAATGACCCCCTATGTCTGATGGAAGAGGTGACCGTCCCAGGGAATAGGGAGAATCTATATAACGTGTATCACCCCCTAATAACACAATGGGTGCAGCTAGTAGGTCTGAATGACCCCCTATGTCTGATGGACGAGGTGACCTTCCCGGGGAATAGGGAGAGTGTATATAACATGTATCACCCCCTAATAACACAATGGGTGCAGCTAGCAGGGCTGAATGACCCCCTATGTCTGATGGACGAGGTGACCGTCCCGGGGAATAGGGAGAATGTATATAACGTGTATTACCCCCTAATAACACAATGGGTGCAGCTAGCAGGGCTGAATGACCCCCTATGTCTGATGGAAGAGGTGACCGTCCCAGGGAATAGGGAGAATGTATATAACCTGTATCACCCCCTAATAACACAATGGGTGCAGCTAGCAGGTCTGAATGACCCCCTATGTCTGATGGAAGAGGTGACCGTCCCAGGGAATAGGGAGAATGTATATAACGTGTATCACCCCCTATTAACACAATGGGTGCAGCTAGCAGGTCTGAATGACCCCCTATGTCTGATGGACGAGGTGACTGTCCCGGGGAATAGGGAGAATGTATATAACGTGTATTACCCCCTAATAACACAATGGGTGCAGCTAGCAGGGCTGAATGACCCCCTATGTCTGATGGAAGAGGTGACTGTCCCAGGGAATAGGGAGAATGTATATAACGTGTATCACCCCCTAATAACACAATGGGTGCAGCAAGTAGGTCTGAATAACCCCCTGTGTCTGATGGACGAGGTGACCGTCCCGGGGAATAGGGAGAATGTATATAACGTGTATTACCCCCTAATAACACAATGGGTGCAGCTAGCAGGTCTGAATGACCCCCTATGTCTGATGGAAGAGGTGACCATCCCGGGGAATAGGGAGAATGTATATAACGTGTATTACCCCCTAATAACACAATGGGTGCAGCTTGCAGTGCTGAATGACCCCCTATGTCTGATGGAAGAGGTGACCATCCCAGGGAATAGGGAGAATGTATATAACCTGTATCACCCCCTAATAACACAATGGGTGCAGCTAGCAGGTCTGAATGACCCCCTATGTCTGATGGAAGAGGTGACCGTCCCAGGGAATAGGGAGAATGTATATAACGTGTATCACCCCCTAATAACACAATGGGTGCAGCTAGCAGGTCTGAATGACCCCCTATGTCTGATGGACGAGGTGACCATCCCGGGGAATAGGGAGAATGTATATAACGTGTATTACCCCCTAATAACACAATGGGTGCAGCTTGCAGTGCTGAATGACCCCCTATGTCTGATGGAAGAGGTGACCATCCCAGGGAATAGGGAGAATGTATATAACGTGTATCACCCCCTAATAACACAATGGGTGCAGCAAGTAGGTCTGAATAACCCCCTGTGTCTGATGGACGAGGTGACCGTCCCGGGGAATAGGGAGAATGTATATAACGTGAATCACCCCCTAATAACACAATGGGTGCAGCTAGCAGGTCTGAATGACCCCCTATGTCTGATGGACAAGGTGACCGTGTCGGGGAATAGGGAGAATGTATATAACGTGTATTACCCCCTAATAACACAATGGGTGCAGCTAGCAGGTCTGAATGACCCCCTATGTCTGATGGACGAGGTGACCGTCCCGGGGATTGGGGAGAATGTATATAACGTGTATCACCCCCTAATAACACAATGGGTGCAGCTGGCAGGTCTGAATGACCCCCTATGTCTGATGGACGAGGTGACCTTCCCGGGGAATAGGGAGAATGTATATAATGTGTATCACCCCCTAATAACACAATTGGTGCAGCTGGCAGGTCTGAATGACCCCCTATGTCTGATGGACGAGGTGACCGTCCCGGGGAATAGGGAGAATGTATATAACGTGTATCACCCCCTAATAACACAATGGGTGCAACTGGCAGGGCTGAATGACCCCCTATGTCTGATGGACGAGGTGACCGTCCCGGGGAATAGGGAGAATGTATATAACGTGTATTACCCCCTAATAACAAAATGGGTGCAGCTAGCAGGTCTGAATGACCCCCTATGTCTGATGGACGAGGTGACCGTCCCGGGGAATAGGGAGAATGTATATAACATGTATTACCCCCTAATAACACAATGGGTGCAGCTAGCAGGTCTAAATGACCCCCTATGTCTGATGGACGAGGTGACTGTCCCGGGGAATAGGGAGAATGTATATAACGTGTATCACCCCCTAATAACACAATGGGTGCAGCAAGTAGGTCTGAATAACCCCCTGTCTGATGGATGAGGCGATCGTCCCGGGGAATAGGGAGAATATATATAACGTGTATTACCCCCTAATAACACAATGGGTGCAGCTGGCAGGTCTGAATGACCCCCTATGTCTGATGGACGAGGTGACCGTCCCGGGGAATAGGGAGAATGTATATAACGTGTATTACCCCCTAATAACACAATGGGTGCAGCTAGCAGGGCTGAATGACCCCCTATGTCTGATGGAAGAGGTGACTGTCCCGGGGAATAGGGAGAATGTATATAACGTGTATTACCCCCTAATAACACAATGGGTGCAGCTAGCAGGTCTGAATGACCCCTATGTCTGACGGACGAGGTGACCGTCCCGGGAAATAGGGAGAATGTATATAACGTGTATCACCCCCTAATAACACAATGGGTGCAGCAAGTAGGTCTGAATAACCCCCTGTGTCTGATGGACGAGGTGACCGTCCCGGGAAATAGGGAGAATGTATATAACGTGTTCACCCCCTAATAACACAATGGGTGCAGCTAGCAGGTCTGAATGACCCCCTATGTCTGATGGACAAGGTGACCGTGTCGGGGAATAGGGAGAATGTATATAACGTGTATTACCCCCTAATAACACAATGGGTGCAGCTAGCAGGTCTGAATGACCCCCTATGTCTGATGGACGAGGTGACCGTCCCGGGGATTGGGGAGAATGTATATAACGTGTATCACCCCCTAATAACACAATGGGTGCAGCTGGCAGGTCTGAATGACCCCCTATGTCTGATGGACGAGGTGACCATCCCGGGGAATAGGGAGAATGTATATAACGTGTATCACCCCCTAATAACACAATGGGTGCAACTAGCAGGGCTGAATGACCCCCTATGTCTGATGGACGAGGTGACCGTCCCGGGGAATAGGGAGAATGTATATAACGTGTATTACCCCCTAATAACAAAATGGGTGCAGCTAGCAGGTCTGAATGACCCCCTATGTCTGATGGACGAGGTGACCGTCCCGGGGAATAGGGAGAATGTATATAACATGTATTACCCCCTAATAACACAATGGGTGCAGCTAGCAGGTCTGAATGACCCCCTATGTCTGATGGACGAGGTGACTGTCCCGGGGAATAGGGAGAATGTATATAACGTGTATCACCCCCTAATAACACAATGGGTGCAGCAAGTAGGTCTGAATAACCCCCTGTCTGATGGATGAGGGGATCGTCCCGGGGAATAGGGAGAATATATATAACGTGTATTACCCCCTAATAACACAATGGGTGCAGCTGGCAGGTCTGAATGACCCCCTATGTCTGATAGACGAGGTGACCGTCCCGGGGAATAGGGAGAATGTATATAACGTGTATCACCCCCTAATAACACAATGGGTGCAGCTAGCAGGGCTGAATGACCCCCTATGTCTGATGGACGAGGTGACCGTCCCGGGGAATAGGGAGAATGTTTATAACGTGTATTACCCCCTAATAACACAATGGGTGCAGCTAGCAGGTCTGAATAACCCCCTGTGTCTGATGGACGAGGTGACCGTCCCGGGGAATAGGGAGAATGTATATAACGTGTATCACCCCCTAATAACACAATGGGTGCAGCTAGCAGGTCTGAATGACCCCCTATGTCTGATGGACGAGGTGACCGTCCCGGGGAATAGGGAGAATGTATATAACGTGTATCACCCCCTAATAACACAATGGGTGCAGCTAGCAGGTCTGAATGACCCCCTATGTCTGATGGATGAGGTGACTGTCCCGGGGAATAGGGAGAATGTATATAACGTGTATCACCCCCTAATAATACAATGGGTGCAGCTAGCAGGTCTGAATGACCCCCTATGTTTGATGGATGAGGTGACTGTCCCGGGGAATAGGGAGAATGTATATAACGTGTATCACCCCCTAATAACACAATGGGTGCAGCTAGTAGGTCTGAATGACCCCCTATGTCTGATGGATGAGGTGACTGTCCCGGGGAATAGGGAGAATGTATATAACGTGTATTACCCCCTAATAACACAATGGGTGCAGCTAGCAGGTCTGAATGACCCCCTATGTTTGATGGATGAGGTGACTGTCCCGGGGAATAGGGAGAATGTATATAACGTGTATCACCCCCTAATAACACAATGGGTGCAGCTAGCAGGTCTGAATGACCCCCTATGTCTGATGGACGAGGTGACCGTCCCGGGGAATAGGGAGAATGTATATAACGTGTATCACCCCCTAATAACACAATGGGTGCAGCTAGCAGGTCTGAATGACCCCCTATGTCTGATGGACGAGGTGACCGTCCCGGGGAATAGGGAGAATGTATATAACGTGTATCACCCCCTAATAACACAATGGGTGCAGCTAGCAGGTCTGAATGACCCCCTATGTCTGATGGATGAGGTGACTGTCCCGGGGAATAGGGAGAATGTATATAACGTGTATTACCCCCTAATAACACAATGGGTGCAGCTAGCAGGTCTGAATGACCCCCTATGTTTGATGGATGAGGTGACTGTCCCGGGGAATAAGGAGAATGTATATAACGTGTATCACCCCCTAATAACACAATGGGTGCAGCTAGCAGGTCTGAATGACCCCCTATGTGTGATGGACGAGGTGACCGTCCCGGGGAATAGGGAGAATGTATATAACGTGTATTACCCCCTAATAACACAATGGGTGCAGCTAGCAGGTCTGAATGACCCCCTATGTTTGATGGATGAGGTGACTGTCCCGGGGAATAGGGAGAATGTATATAACGTGTATCACCCCCTAATAACACAATGGGTTCAGCTAGCAGGTCTGAATGACCCCCTATGTCTGATGGATGAGGTGACTGTCCCGGGGAATAGGGAGAATGTATATAACGTGTATCACCCCCTAATAACACAATGGGTGCAGCTAGCAGGTCTGAATGACCCCCTATGTCTGATGGAAGAGGTGACCGTCCCAGGGAATAGGGAGAATGTATATAACCTGTATCACCCCCTAATAACACAATGGGTGCAGCTAGCAGGTCTGAATGACCCCCTATGTCTGATGGAAGAGGTGACCGTCCCAGGGAATAGGGAGAATGTATATAACGTGTATCACCCCCTAATAACACAATGGGTGCAGCTAGCAGGTCTGAATGACCCCCTATGTCTGATGGACGAGGTGACCATCCCGGGGAATAGGGAGAATGTATATAACGTGTATTACCCCCTAATAACACAATGGGTGCAGCTTGCAGTGCTGAATGACCCCCTATGTCTGATGGAAGAGGTGACCATCCCAGGGAATAGGGAGAATGTATATAACGTGTATCACCCCCTAATAACACAATGGGTGCAGCAAGTAGGTCTGAATAACCCCCTGTGTCTGATGGACGAGGTGACCGTCCCGGGGAATAGGGAGAATGTATATAACGTGTATCACCCCCTAATAACACAATGGGTGCAGCTAGCAGGTCTGAATGACCCCCTATGTCTGATGGACAAGGTGACCGTGTCGGGGAATAGGGAGAATGTATATAACGTGTATTACCCCCTAATAACACAATGGGTGCAGCTAGCAGGTCTGAATGACCCCCTATGTCTGATGGACGAGGTGACCGTCCCGGGGATTGGGGAGAATGTATATAACGTGTATCACCCCCTAATAACACAATGGGTGCAGCTGGCAGGTCTGAATGACCCCCTATGTCTGATGGACGAGGTGACCTTCCCGGGGAATAGGGAGAATGTATATAATGTGTATCACCCCCTAATAACACAATTGGTGCAGCTGGCAGGTCTGAATGACCCCCTATGTCTGATGGACGAGGTGACCGTCCCGGGGAATAGGGAGAATGTATATAACGTGTATCACCCCCTAATAACACAATGGGTGCAACTGGCAGGGCTGAATGACCCCCTATGTCTGATGGACGAGGTGACCGTCCCGGGGAATAGGGAGAATGTATATAACGTGTATTACCCCCTAATAACAAAATGGGTGCAGCTAGCAGGTCTGAATGACCCCCTATGTCTGATGGACGAGGTGACCGTCCCGGGGAATAGGGAGAATGTATATAACATGTATTACCCCCTAATAACACAATGGGTGCAGCTAGCAGGTCTAAATGACCCCCTATGTCTGATGGACGAGGTGACTGTCCCGGGGAATAGGGAGAATGTATATAACGTGTATCACCCCCTAATAACACAATGGGTGCAGCAAGTAGGTCTGAATAACCCCCTGTCTGATGGATGAGGCGATCGTCCCGGGGAATAGGGAGAATATATATAACGTGTATTACCCCCTAATAACACAATGGGTGCAGCTGGCAGGTCTGAATGACCCCCTATGTCTGATGGACGAGGTGACCGTCCCGGGGAATAGGGAGAATGTATATAACGTGTATTACCCCCTAATAACACAATGGGTGCAGCTAGCAGGGCTGAATGACCCCCTATGTCTGATGGAAGAGGTGACTGTCCCGGGGAATAGGGAGAATGTATATAACGTGTATTACCCCCTAATAACACAATGGGTGCAGCTAGCAGGTCTGAATGACCCCTATGTCTGACGGACGAGGTGACCGTCCCGGGAAATAGGGAGAATGTATATAACGTGTATCACCCCCTAATAACACAATGGGTGCAGCAAGTAGGTCTGAATAACCCCCTGTGTCTGATGGACGAGGTGACCGTCCCGGGAAATAGGGAGAATGTATATAACGTGTTCACCCCCTAATAACACAATGGGTGCAGCTAGCAGGTCTGAATGACCCCCTATGTCTGATGGACAAGGTGACCGTGTCGGGGAATAGGGAGAATGTATATAACGTGTATTACCCCCTAATAACACAATGGGTGCAGCTAGCAGGTCTGAATGACCCCCTATGTCTGATGGACGAGGTGACCGTCCCGGGGATTGGGGAGAATGTATATAACGTGTATCACCCCCTAATAACACAATGGGTGCAGCTGGCAGGTCTGAATGACCCCCTATGTCTGATGGACGAGGTGACCATCCCGGGGAATAGGGAGAATGTATATAACGTGTATCACCCCCTAATAACACAATGGGTGCAACTAGCAGGGCTGAATGACCCCCTATGTCTGATGGACGAGGTGACCGTCCCGGGGAATAGGGAGAATGTATATAACGTGTATTACCCCCTAATAACAAAATGGGTGCAGCTAGCAGGTCTGAATGACCCCCTATGTCTGATGGACGAGGTGACCGTCCCGGGGAATAGGGAGAATGTATATAACATGTATTACCCCCTAATAACACAATGGGTGCAGCTAGCAGGTCTGAATGACCCCCTATGTCTGATGGACGAGGTGACTGTCCCGGGGAATAGGGAGAATGTATATAACGTGTATCACCCCCTAATAACACAATGGGTGCAGCAAGTAGGTCTGAATAACCCCCTGTCTGATGGATGAGGGGATCGTCCCGGGGAATAGGGAGAATATATATAACGTGTATTACCCCCTAATAACACAATGGGTGCAGCTGGCAGGTCTGAATGACCCCCTATGTCTGATAGACGAGGTGACCGTCCCGGGGAATAGGGAGAATGTATATAACGTGTATCACCCCCTAATAACACAATGGGTGCAGCTAGCAGGGCTGAATGACCCCCTATGTCTGATGGACGAGGTGACCGTCCCGGGGAATAGGGAGAATGTTTATAACGTGTATTACCCCCTAATAACACAATGGGTGCAGCTAGCAGGTCTGAATAACCCCCTGTGTCTGATGGACGAGGTGACCGTCCCGGGGAATAGGGAGAATGTATATAACGTGTATCACCCCCTAATAACACAATGGGTGCAGCTAGCAGGTCTGAATGACCCCCTATGTCTGATGGACGAGGTGACCGTCCCGGGGAATAGGGAGAATGTATATAACGTGTATCACCCCCTAATAACACAATGGGTGCAGCTAGCAGGTCTGAATGACCCCCTATGTCTGATGGATGAGGTGACTGTCCCGGGGAATAGGGAGAATGTATATAACGTGTATCACCCCCTAATAATACAATGGGTGCAGCTAGCAGGTCTGAATGACCCCCTATGTTTGATGGATGAGGTGACTGTCCCGGGGAATAGGGAGAATGTATATAACGTGTATCACCCCCTAATAACACAATGGGTGCAGCTAGTAGGTCTGAATGACCCCCTATGTCTGATGGATGAGGTGACTGTTCCGGGGAATAGGGAGAATGTATATAACGTGTATTACCCCCTAATAACACAATGGGTGCAGCTAGCAGGTCTGAATGACCCCCTATGTTTGATGGATGAGGTGACTGTCCCGGGGAATAGGGAGAATGTATATAACGTGTATCACCCCCTAATAACACAATGGGTGCAGCTAGCAGGTCTGAATGACCCCCTATGTCTGATGGACGAGGTGACCGTCCCGGGGAATAGGGAGAATGTATATAACGTGTATCACCCCCTAATAACACAATGGGTGCAGCTAGCAGGTCTGAATGACCCCCTATGTCTGATGGACGAGGTGACCGTCCCGGGGAATAGGGAGAATGTATATAACGTGTATCACCCCCTAATAACACAATGGGTGCAGCTAGCAGGTCTGAATGACCCCCTATGTCTGATGGATGAGGTGACTGTCCCGGGGAATAGGGAGAATGTATATAACGTGTATTACCCCCTAATAACACAATGGGTGCAGCTAGCAGGTCTGAATGACCCCCTATGTTTGATGGATGAGGTGACTGTCCCGGGGAATAAGGAGAATGTATATAACGTGTATCACCCCCTAATAACACAATGGGTGCAGCTAGCAGGTCTGAATGACCCCCTATGTGTGATGGACGAGGTGACCGTCCCGGGGAATAGGGAGAATGTATATAACGTGTATTACCCCCTAATAACACAATGGGTGCAGCTAGCAGGTCTGAATGACCCCCTATGTTTGATGGATGAGGTGACTGTCCCGGGGAATAGGGAGAATGTATATAACGTGTATCACCCCCTAATAACACAATGGGTTCAGCTAGCAGGTCTGAATGACCCCCTATGTCTGATGGATGAGGTGACTGTCCCGGGGAATAGGGAGAATGTATATAACGTGTATCACCCCCTAATAACACAATGGGTGCAGCTAGCAGGTCTGAATGACCCCCTATGTCTGATGGATGAGGTGACTGTCCCGGGGAATAGGGAGAATGTATATAACGTGTATTACCCCCTAATAACACAATGGGTGCAGCTAGCAGGTCTGAATGACCCCCTATGTTTGATGGATGAGGTGACTGTCCCGGGGAATAGGGAGAATGTATATAACGTGTATCACCCCCTAATAACACAATGGGTGCAGCTAGCAGGTCTGAATGACCCCCTATGTCTGATGGACGAGGTGACCGTCCCGGGGAATAGGGAGAATGTATATAACGTGTATCACCCCCTAATAACACAATGGGTGCAGCTAGCAGGTCTGAATGACCCCCTATGTCTGATGGATGAGGTGACTGTCCCGGGGAATAGGGAGAATGTATATAATGTGTATCACCCCCTAATAAAACAATGGATGCAGCAAGTAGGTCTGAATAACCCCCTGTGTCTGATGGACGAGGTGACCGTCCCGGGGATTAGGGAGAATGTATATAACGTGTATCACCCCCTAATAACACAATGGGTGCAGCTAGCAGGTCTGAATGACCCCCTATGTCTGATGGACGAGGTGACCGTCCCGGGGAATAGGGAGAATGTATATAACGTGTATAACCCCCTAATAACACAATGGGTGCAGCAAGTGCCTCGGTCTGGGAGTAGTTTGTGCCTCTCCCCCACCCCGCACACAGGTGAATGGGGCTGATTAGCTGCTAACCGCTGCCAGCTGTGGGTTACTCAGTGAGGAAATTGTTAGCATCACGCCCAGCGCAGGAAACACTCCCTGTCTGTCATGGACGAGATGCCGATCTAGGACTTTATTTCCCAATATTTAAAGAGTAATAACCTTTCTCTGAGCGCCTGGGAAATGTGCGCACAATAACGAGGCACTAACGAGCAATCAGCCACAGTCTGAGAAACAAAATATGTTTGTTTCACGGTAATGCTCTGTACACACAGTGCTCAATGCAGCATGTCTCCCTGAAGGAGAGGGGCGGGTAGGTAAGTATGATGTACACACAGTGCTCAATGCAGCATGTCTCCCTGAAGGAGAGGGGCGGGTAGGTAAGTATGGTGTACACACAGTGCAATGCAGCATGTCTCCCTGAAGGAGAGGGGCGGGTAGGTAAGTATGGTGTACACACAGTGCAATGCAGCATGTCTCCCTGAAGGAGAGGGGCGGGTAGGTAAGTATGATGTACACACAGTGCAATGCAGCATGTCTCCCTGAAGGAGAGGGTCGGGTAGGTAAGTATGGTGTACACACAGTGCTCAATGCAGCATGTGTCCCTGAAGGAGAGGGGTGGGTAGGTAAGTATGATGTACACACAGTGCACAATGCAGCATGTCTCCCTGAAGGAGAGGGGTGGGTAGGTAAGTATGATGTACACACAGTGCTCAATGCAGCATGTCTCCCTGAAGGAGAGGGTCGGGTAGGTAAGTATGGTGTACACACAGTGCTCAATGCAGCATGTGTCCCTGAAGGAGAGGCGCAGGTAGGTAAGTATGATGTACACACAGTGCACAATGCAGCATGTCTCCCTGAAGGAGAGGGACGGGTAGGTAAGTATGGTGTACACACAGTGCTCAATGCAGCATGTCTCCCTGAAGGAGAGGGACGGGTAGGTAAGTATGATGTACACACAGTGCTCAATGCAGCATGTCTCCCTGAAGGAGAGGGGCAGGTAGGTAAGTATGGTGTACACACAGTGCTCAATGCAGCATGTCTCCCTGAAGGAGAGGGGCGGGTAGGTAAGTATGGTGTACACACAGTGCACAATGCAGCATGTCTCCCTGAAGGAGAGGGGCAGGTAGGTAAGTATGATGTACACACAGTGCAATGCAGCATGTCTCCCTGAAGGAGAGGGGCTGGTAGGTAAGTATGATGTACACACAGTGCTCAATGCAGCATGTCTCCCTGAAGGAGAGGGGCAGGTAGGTAAGTATGATGTACACACAGTGCTCAATGCAGCATGTCTCCCTGAAGGAGAGGGGCAGGTAGGTAGGTATAGTGTACACACAGTGCTCAATGCAGCATGTCTCCCTGAAGGAGAGGGGCAGGTAGGTAGGTATAATGTACACACAGTGCTCAATGCAGCATGTCTCCCTGAAGGAGAGGGGCAGGTAGGTAAGTATGATGTACACACAGTGCACAATGCAGCATGTCTCCCTGAAGGAGAGGGGCGGGTAGGTAAGTATGGTGTACACACAGTGCTCGATGCAGCATGTCTCCCTGAAGGAGAGGGGCAGGTAGGTAGGTATGATGTACACACAGTGCTCAATGCAGCATGTCTCCCTGAAGGAGAGGGGCGGGTAGGTAAGTATGATGTACACACAGTGCACAATGCAGCATGTCTCCCTGAAGGAGAGGGGCGGGTAGGTAAGTATGGTGTACACACAGTGCTCGATGCAGCATGTCTCCCTGAAGGAGAGGGGCGGGTAGGTAAGTATGGTGTACACACAGTGCTCGATGCAGCATGTCTCCCTGAAGGAGAGGGGCGGGTAGGTAAGTATGGTGTACACACAGTGCTCGATGCAGCATGTCTCCCTGAAGGAGAGGGGCGGGTAGGTAAGTATGGTGTACACACAGTGCTCGATGCAGCATGTCTCCCTGAAGGAGAGGGGCGGGTAGGTAAGTATGGTGTACACACAGTGCTCAATGCAGCATGTCTCCCTGAAGGAGAGGGGCTGGTAGGTAAGTATGATGTACACACAGTGCTCAATGCAGCATGTCTCCCTGAAGGAGAGGGGCAGGTAGGTAAGTATGGTGTACACACAGTGCTCAATGCAGCATGTCTCCCTGAAGGAGAGGGACGGGTAGGTAAGTATGATGTACACACAGTGCTCAATGCAGCATGTCTCCCTGAAGGAGAGGGGCAGGTAGGTAAGTATGGTGTACACACAGTGCTCAATGCAGCATGTCTCCCTGAAGGAGAGGGGCGGGTAGGTAAGTATGGTGTACACACAGTGCACAATGCAGCATGTCTCCCTGAAGGAGAGGGGCAGGTAGGTAAGTATGATGTACACACAGTGCAATGCAGCATGTCTCCCTGAAGGAGAGGGGCTGGTAGGTAAGTATGATGTACACACAGTGCTCAATGCAGCATGTCTCCCTGAAGGAGAGGGGCAGGTAGGTAAGTATGATGTACACACAGTGCTCAATGCAGCATGTCTCCCTGAAGGAGAGGGGCAGGTAGGTAGGTATAGTGTACACACAGTGCTCAATGCAGCATGTCTCCCTGAAGGAGAGGGGCAGGTAGGTAGGTATAATGTACACACAGTGCTCAATGCAGCATGTCTCCCTGAAGGAGAGGGGCAGGTAGGTAAGTATGATGTACACACAGTGCACAATGCAGCATGTCTCCCTGAAGGAGAGGGGCGGGTAGGTAAGTATGGTGTACACACAGTGCTCGATGCAGCATGTCTCCCTGAAGGAGAGGGGCGGGTAGGTAAGTATGGTGTACACACAGTGCTCGATGCAGCATGTCTCCCTGAAGGAGAGGGGCGGGTAGGTAAGTATGGTGTACACACAGTGCTCAATGCAGCATGTCTCCCTGAAGGAGAGGGGCTGGTAGGTAAGTATGATGTACACACAGTGCTCAATGCAGCATGTCTCCCTGAAGGAGAGGGGCAGGTAGGTAAGTATGGTGTACACACAGTGCTCAATGCAGCATGTCTCCCTGAAGGAGAGGGGCAGGTAGGTAAGTATGATGTACACACAGTGCAATGCAGCATGTCTCCCTGAAGGAGAGGGGCAGGTAGGTAAGTATGATGTACACACGGTGCTCAATGCAGCATGTCTCCCTGAAGGAGAGGGGCAGGTAGGTAAGTATGATGTACACACGGTGCTCAATGCAGCATGTCTCCCTGAAGGAGAGGGGCGGGTAGGTAAGTATGGTGTACACACAGCGCTCAATGCAGCATGTCTCCCTGAAGGAGAGGGGCAGGTAGGTAAGTATGATGTACACACGGCGCTCAATGCAGCATGTCTCCCTGAAGGAGAGGGGCAGGTAGGTAAGTATGATGTACACACGGTGCTCAATGCAGCATGTCTCCCTGAAGGAGAGGGGCAGGTAGGTAAGTATGGTGTAAACACAGTGCTCAATGCAGCATGTCTCCCTGAAGGAGAGGGGCAGGTAGGTAAGTATGATGTACACACGGTGCTCAATGCAGCATGTCTCCCTGAAGGAGAGGGGCGGGTAGGTAAGTATGGTGTACACACAGTGCTCAATGCAGCATGTCTCCCTGAAGGAGAGGGGCAGGTAGGTAAGTATGGTGTACACACAGCGCTCAATGCAGCATGTCTCCCTGAAGGAGAGGGGCAGGTAGGTAAGTATGATGTACACACCTTTAGCTGTATGTGCTGCTATAGAGGTAGGATGGATCTGTGACACTTGTATATTGGGGATTATTCTAGTCTGTTCAGTTCCCAGTGCGGACCGATGTTTTCGTTAACTGCATACGATGAGGGCGAGCAGGCAGTGAACTACAACCTACCAGTGCGGACAAAGGGAAATCCCCCCAGGTCACACAAACACAGAATGTAGGGACTGCACCCAGCAGAAGCGGTGTAGGTAACGCCTCCCCTGCGATGTAGGTAACGCCTCCCCTGCGGTGTAGGTAACGCCTCCCCTGCGGTGTAGGTAACGCCTCTCCTGCGGTGTAGGTAACGCCTCTCCTGCGGTGTAGGTAACGCCTCTCCTGCGGTGTAGGTAACGCCTCTCCTGCGGTGTAGGTAACGCCTCTCCTGCGGGGTAGGTAACGCCTCCCCTGCGGTGTAGGTAACGCCTCTCCTGTGGTGTAGGTAACGCCGTGACGCCTCTCCTGCGGTGTAGGTAACGCCTCCCCTGCGGTGTAGGTAACGCCTCTTCTGCGGTGTAGGTAACGCCTCTCCTGCGGTGTAGGTAACGCCTCCCCTGTGGTGTAGGTAACGACCTGACGCCTCCCCTGTGGAGTAGGTAACGCCTCCCCTGTGGTGTAGGTAACGCCGTGACGCCTCTCCTGTGGTGTAGGTAACGCCTCTCCTGTGGTGTAGGTAACGCCTCCCCTGTGGTGTAGGTAACGCCTCCCCTGTGGTGTAGGTAGCGCCTCTCCTGTGGTGTAGGTAGCGCCTCTCCTGTGGGGTAGGTAGCGCCTCTCCTGTGGGGTAAGTAGCGCCTCTCCTGCGGGGTAGGTAGCGCCTCTCCTGCGGGGTAGGTAGCGCCTCTCCTGCGGTGTAGGTAGCGCCTCTCCTGCGGTGTAGGTAGCGCCTCTCCTGCGGTGTAGGTAGCGCCTCTCCTGCGGTGTAGGTAGCGCCTCTCCTGCGGTGTAGGTAGCGCCTCTCCTGCGGTGTAGGTAGCGCCTCTCCTGCGGTGTAGGTAGCGCCTCTCCTGCGGTGTAGGTAGCGCCTCTCCTGCGGTGTAGGTAGCGCCTCTCCTGCGGTGTAGGTAGCGCCTCTCCTGCGGTGTAGGTAGCGCCTCTCCTGCGGTGTAGGTAGCGCCTCTCCTGCGGTGTAGGTAGCGCCTCTCCTGTGGTGTAGGTAACGCCTCCCCTGTGGTGCAGGTGACGCCTCCCCTTTGGTGTAGGTAACGCCGTGACGCCTCTCCTGTGGTGTAGGTAACGCCTCTCCTGCGGTGTAGGTAGCGCCTCTCCTGCGGTGTAGGTGACGCCTCTCCTGCGGTGCAGGTGACGCCTCCCCTGCGGTGCAGGTGACGCCTCCCCTGCGGTGCAGGTGACGCCTCCCCTGCGGTGCAGGTGACGCCTCCCCTGTGTAGGTAGCGCCTCTCCTGCGGTGTAGGTAACGCCTCTCCTGCGGTGTAGGTAACGCCTCCCCTGCGGGTAGGTAACGCCTCCCCTGCGGGGTAGGTAACGCCTCCCCTGCGGTGTAGGTAGCGCCTCTCCTGCGGTGTAGGTAGCGCCTCTCCTGCGGTGTAGGTAGCGCCTCTCCTGCGGTGTAGGTAGCGCCTCTCCTGCGGTGTAGGTAGCGCCTCTCCTGCGGTGTAGGTAGCGCCTCTCCTGCGGTGTAGGTAGCGCCTCTCCTGCGGTGTAGGTAGCGCCTCTCCTGCGGTGTAGGTAGCGCCTCTCCTGCGGTGTAGGTAGCGCCTCTCCTGCGGTGTAGGTAGCGCCTCTCCTGCGGTGTAGGTAGCGCCTCTCCTGCGGTGTAGGTAGCGCCTCTCCTGCGGTGTAGGTAACGCTTCCCCTGTGTAGGTAGCGCCTCTCCTGCGGTGTAGGTAGCGCCTCTCCTGCGGTGTAGGTAACGCCTCTCCTGCGGTGTAGGTAACGCCTCTCCTGCGGTGCAGGTGACGCCTCCCCTGTGTAGGTAGCGCCTCTCCTGCGGTGTAGGTAACGCCTCTCCTGCGGTGTAGGTAACGCCTCCCCTGCGGGGTAGGTAACGCCTCCCCTGCGGGTAGGTAACGCCTCCCCTGCGGGTAGGTAACGCCTCCCCTGCGGTGTAGGTAACGCCTCCCCTGCGGTGTAGGTAGCGCCTCCCCTGCGGTGTAGGTAGCGCCTCTCCTGCGGTGTAGGTAGCGCCTCTCCTGCGGTGTAGGTAGCGCCTCTCCTGCGGTGTAGGTAGCGCCTCTCCTGCGGTGTAGGTAGCGCCTCTCCTGCGGTGTAGGTAACGCTTCCCCTGTGTAGGTAGCGCCTCTCCTGCGGTGTAGGTAGCGCCTCTCCTGCGGTGTAGGTAACGCCTCTCCTGCGGTGTAGGTAACGCCTCTCCTGCGGTGTAGGTAACGCCTCCCCTGTGTAGGTAGCGCCTCTCCTGCGGTGTAGGTAACGCCTCTCCTGCGGTGTAGGTAACGCCTCCCCTGTGTAGGTAGCGCCTCTCCTGCGGTGTAGGTGCTTTGAGGATACTGGCGGCCGTGCTCCCCGTACATCTGCTGACAATAAGGTCACGTTACATATTAGCAGTCAGCACAAATTTGTAAACATTCACGTTGGAAAGTTCTGCAGGAAATGCAATTTGCCCGGTCTCCTCGCTGACGCTTTATTGGAACAGCATGTAGGGCTGGCAGCGATGGGATGTTTGCTGAGCTGGATCACTGCCTTCCTCTGCGTTCATTGCCATACAATCCGCATTGGTTTACATAATTGTCATACAAATTGTCATGTAATTAGGGGGTAAGCTGTAACGGATTAGCCGCACAACCCCGGACTTCCATCTTCTATCCTGCAGAGGGGGGGGGGGGGTACGGCTCAGTAACCCTCCACTGAGCGCTGCTAATGAGCTGCAGCTACAGGGGGATACAGGACACGGTGGTTATCTTAGCTGGGAAAGTGTGTGGTTACTGGTGGCAACTTTCACCACAACAGCGAGAACATGGCTGGTGGCGTGTGGGCCTCACCGCCTGGTTCCTTTCACTCTCGCTCTCTCTATATATACATATATACTCACACACACACACTGTTTAGCCCTAGGAGCTGACACTCACTTCGCATTGTAACAATTTGTGTCTTCTGCGCTGAATCCAGCATTGTAGTTACCTGCTGTCTGTTACATTTTCTCAGTGTAACTAATTACAGCTCAATTACGATAAATTGATTACAAACCAATTGTTGCAGGTATCTCACACTTTGATTGATAACTGGTATGTAGTGCATTAACATAATTATCTGTGGCACTGAATGAATCCTTTCATTTGAACTTACAACTGCTGTTTTTTACACCCTTCGCTAATTTAGCATTTGTATTTCTATTATTACATTACGTAAGGGATGTTACCAATATTCTTAATCAGCTGTCCCGAGCACCTGTGCTAACATTATTGGCAATCCTAGCTCACTGAAAATTAATATTTGCTGTGACTGCTAGCTTCTGCTAATGTAGTTATATGCGCCCAAGTTACCATCACCCTACATAACTCTAAGTGGCATTAACTAACAGGTTGAGAGAAGAGAAAATTTGCAGTCACCTGCAACCTTTATTGTATTACTGACCATCAATCTAAGGTCACTAGACATCCCTCTTCTCATAAAACTATTTCTGCTCTTATTTTTGTCTTGCACAAGCAACCGTGCTACCACCCACTGAAGTGCAAACTTTACTTCCTTCTACACTTCACCACCCTGGTGGTATCGCTCAACTTCTGTTCACTACAGATTTTCTGTACACAGAAGATAGCAGCAAACACCAGGGACAGGGTGAAGGGGTACCTTATACCTTATTTCTATATTGGGTTCTCTCATTTCTGGGGGACCCTGGATCCGACTCTGCGCTGTACTTTGTATAACAGAGCCGGACAGGTCACCCCTAGAAACAGCAGAAACTCCCTCATCTACATTCTGACACCTGTGACGCTCTCGGAGTCCACTCAACTGTGCATTCACTGATTAACGTCACATGCACAGGCAGCAGCGACTCCCTGAGCATACCTATACTCAGGTGTCTCTATATCTATACTATACTGCCAGCGACCAGCAACTCAGATCCACCCAGTCCAGACCATTCTGTCACCTACAGGAATACGATTACTAATTGAATTTAGCTTATTCTGACATTTTATTCTAAATATTGATTGGTATTTGAGGCTTACCACTGTCTAGTAGGATTCCATACGTGTATATGTATATACTGTGATTTATTGGATTATTTTCTCTGCTGAATCCCCAGACAGACCTACTCTGAAATAATATTTCACTACTTTCTCACGTACTTTACTCATAAGTGTTATCTGTTTGTCTGTACTGTTTGTCTTCTCTTGACCCGTAAATAGGGCCATGTTTTAACTAATAAAGTTTGTATTAACAGTAATTCATTTTCATTAGAAGGCTGTGCCCCACCCGGGAGTCTTTTTTTGATATCCTCTCTTGGATATCTAAACTTTTTGACTACAATTACCCCACTCCCTGGGAGCACCTCCACAAGTCTATTATATAAATTATACTTTATCACATTGATTGGAGTATGCCTTCTTACCCCTTGTCATTATAGCCCAGTGCCCTCGGCCTCTCCCCTCCCCCCTTCCCCTCTCTTTTGCAACTCACTTCTCTTTGTAAATGAAACTTCAGCGCATGCAAACACAAAAGGGAGACGGCGATTCCATTCCACGGGTTTGTGTCGGTAACGATATAATATGGTTCCAATGAGTCAACGCTGGCGCGGTGCGGACATGAGACCGCCATTAGGCCGGGATCCGTCTGTATAAACCAAGGCAGATGGTAGAATTCATCCCCCGTGACCCTGTAAATAGAGTTTTATAATGACATTATTATAGTCCCTAGATAAGTAATGGCTCTTTCATAAAATAAGAAAATCATATTTTCTAGGTAATAATTATTACTGCCCCCATTAATGTCAGTGGTGACACCCAATAAACCCGCCGCCGTTACAGCCTCAATAATCCGTCGTCTTCTTAGCGTTTGATGTTTGACGGGCAGTTGCAGCTGGATTTATTGCAGCATTTCTGTTCAGCCGGCGTATCATCCGCACTTTGCCCTTATTAATAAAATCTTCTTAATAACATCTCCCCCTTCGTCTTTCTTCCTATGAATGGGTGGGTGAGGGGGGGACACTGTGACCCCACGTGGGAACAGTTACTTGTTTTAACCGTATTTGCCCAGATTTCTATTCTCTGAAATGACACAGAAGTGATACCTGCAGGCAATAACGAGACAGTGCAATAGTCCATGATAAATAATAGTCAGGAGTTCTAAAGGGTTTGTAGGAACAGTGACCTGATTCAGGCAAGGGACCAAAGCATGCTGCACTGCAGGTGGGGCAGAGTTAGATTTGGGTGGGCAGTGTTCAAACCGAAATCTAAGCTGGAGCGGGGGGTGCTGTGTGCAGAGAGCCGGGCAAGGGAACGCAGAGCGGAAGTGGGCACACTGAGTGGTGAGCGCCGCGAGGGGACCAGAGAGCCGGATAGCATATGGGAAGGCGGTCGGCGGGCGCACATTCAAAAACACATACAAATGAATGGGCAGCCAGTGATTGGCTAGATAGCTCTCTCAGCCAATCAGCCCATGTTACATCTGCCGCACCTGCAGCGCAGGCCTTGCCAACAGGTGTGATTCCGGCTCTAAGATGCCTGTGTATGACAGATGCAGGGCTGCCATCAGGGGGTAGCTGAGGGTACAGCTGTCCCGGGCAGTGTAGCGGCAGCCCCAGACAGACGGGCTGTATACAACACTGATGCTTTCATTTCGGTTGAGGTATAATAAATGTACAGTGTGTAGGTAGTAAGGAGGCGTTTTAGTTTTTAGGCCCAATCTTGTTTATTCCCTTCTGTGACCACCATCAGTATCCTGTGTACCCTCGCGGGCTCGCTTCCAGCAGGGTGGCCCACTTCTATCACCATACTTTACTATTTCCAATAGATGCCCACGGAGAAAACATGTGAAACCTTGCAAGAAAACCGCGTCGACCATATGTTTGTCTATCTTCCGGATACCTCTATTTCACTGCTGCACTGCCGGTCAGCTCCTAACTGCCATTTTTCAAACCTCTGGTAACATGGCAGGTAGGAGCTGAGTGGTCGGTACTCTCCCCATAGCTGCCTACCCTCCTGCATTCTGCAGGAGACTCCCTGAAATAGCAGCAATCTCCCTCATTAGTCCAGCAATCTCCCCCATGTCACCTAGCCCACATTACACTGTTACATCATAGTAACCTCCCCTCCTGCATTCTGCAGGAGACTCCCTGAAATAGCAGCAATCTCCCTCTCTCCCTCATTAGTCTAGCAATCTCCCTCATGTCACCTAGCCCACATTACACTGTTACATCATAGTTACCTCCCCTCCTGCATTCTGCAGGAGACTCCCTGACATAGCAGCAATCTCCCTCTCTCCCTCATTAGTCTAGTAATCTCCCTCATGTCACCTAGCCCACATTACACTGTTACATCATAGTTACCTCCCCTCCTGCATTCTGCAGGAGACTCCCTGACATAGCAGCAATCTCCCTCGCTCCCTTATTAGTCTAGCAATCTCCCTCATGTCACCTAGCCCACATTACACTGTTACATCATAGTTACCTCCCCTCCTGCATTCTGCAGGAGACTCCCTGACATAGCAGCAATCTCCCTCTCTCCCTCATTAGTCTAGCAATCTCCCTCATTTCACCCAGACCACATTACACTGTTACATCATAGTTACCTCCCCCCCCCCCCCCTGCATTCTGCAGGAGACTCCCTGACATAGCAGCAATCTCCCTCTCTCCCTCATTAGTCTAGCAATCTCCCTCATGTCACCTAGCCCACATTACACTGTTACATTATAGTTACCTCCCCTCCTGCATTCTGCAGGAGACTCCCTGACATAGTAGCAATCTCCCTCTCTCCCTCATTAGTCTAGCAATCTCCCTCATGTCACCTAGCCCACATTACACTGTTACATTTTTGGGGAAAAGAGACAGATACATTTACACTGAATCATCAGCACCATTTCCCAGCACTGTACCAAGTATAGTAGCTCTTACTAACTGCTTTGGGCTCATCTACATTTGGATATAAGTCATTTTACAAGATTCCTCTCAGATGTAGCAGTACACACCCACGCTTCTAGGTGCCATGTTTTCAATTTATTGTCACAATCTCTCCATATATGGAACTAGACACGCCCTTTGGGTGGAGCATGACACGCCCCCTTAATGGGACGCTGTGCAAAATTCTATGACCAACTATAATCTCCCTGAAACTAGTTTTCAAAAGTAGGCAAGTATGTCTCTCCCCAGGGCTGCGGATTTTGTTGTGTGGACAGTTATGAGATTTGTAGAATAATAAACAGGAATAATAATAATGATAATTCTGGGCCGCGCTGCTGGCGGTTAGTTTATGGTAATAAAACAAGGACGGTTTATAAGTAAATAGGAGATACTGTCGCTGCAAACACGTATTCTGCGCTGAGCGGTACAGGAGCTGGCAGCACATATGTAAGTCTGTACCGGAACACGCGTGTTCTTGGCGCATTGTTTACCATTACATTATAACATGTACTATATATAATTATGGTCTGCGGGAGCCACCGGTGTTGGCAACAATCAGAAGGTTCCGCCATCAGATCCCCCACTAGTACGATTGTTCTGCATGATACAGCGGAGGTGATTATATAGGTGACACTGATTATGTCACAGGTCTGTATTGTCACTGTGTCCCCAATGTTCAACTACAGGCAATGATTGACGGACGGTGGCCAGTGGGGGTTACTGGGACGCACATCTCTGAACGAGCTGGGAAAATTGTCCGTCATCTTTCCATGGATTCCTGCGGTGATCAGGTGCGGCGGCACAGAGAGGTTGTAGCCATAAAAGCCGTAGGGGGGGTGTAATGAGCTGTTCAGGGCTTCCCGGGCAATGGCCGCAGAGGGGAATATGTTCCCAGATGTGGGCACTCTGTAGAACATCTGACTGGCAGGAGATTGGAGGCAGTGCCCCTTGAAGGTTTCCAGTCTGCTGCTTTTGGAGATGCCAAATGATGACAAGAAGGGGACGTCCACCATAAGCGGAGGGAGCACGTGGGTGCCAAGGCCGCCCTGTTTATCCGGGCCCGGTACCAAGAAGGAGCATTGTCTCAGGACAGCCCCTGGGCAGATCTTGTAGCAGAGTGGCAGATAGTTCTCCGGGCACGGGATGCCAAGGTTACAGGGGGGCAGGTGGAACGCAGGAGGGGAGCAGGATGGAGAAAGCAGAGGAGATGGTGCCCCACCACTGGAGGTGATGGGCGAGGAACCCGAACTGCCTCCTGGAAAGACAAAACGACACAAATCGTCACAATTCTGCCAATGGAGACACAGCGGCAATAGCCATATAAGTAGCAATAATAATGATAATAGTAATAACAGTATTTACTATAGACTACATAAATCACCCTGTGTGTATCATAGTTGCCCACCCTCCTGCATTCTGCAGGAGACTCCCTGACATAACAGCAATCTCCCTCATTAGTCTAGCAATCTCCCTCATGTCACCTAGCCCACATTAGACTGTTACATCATGGTTACCTCCCCTCCTGCATTCTGCAGGAGACGCAATCTCCCTCATTAGTCTAGCAATCTCCCTCATGTCACCTAGCCCACATTACACTGTTACATCATAGTTACCTCCCCTCCAGCATTCTGCAGGAGACTCCCTGACATAGCAGCAATCTCCCTCTCTCCCTCATTAGTCTAGCAATCTCCCTCATGTCACCTAGCCCACATTACACTGTTACATCATAGTTACCTCCCCTCCTGCATTCTGCAGGAGACTCCCTGACATAGCAGCAATCTCCCTCATTAGTCTAGCAATCTCCCTCATGTCACCTAGCCCACATTACACTGTTACATCATAGTTACCCCCCCCCCCCTGCATTCTGCAGGAGACTCCCTGATATAGCAGCAATCTCCCTCTCTCCCTCATTAGTCTAGCAATCTCCCCCATGTCACCTAGCCCACATTACACTGTTACATCATAGTTACCTCCCCCCCCCCCCTGCATTCTGCAGGAGACTCCCTGACATAGCAGCAATCTCCCTCTCCCCCTCATTAGTCTAGCAATCTCCCTCATGTCACCTAGCCCACATTACACTGTTACATCAGTTACCTCCCCTGCTGCATTCTGCAGGAGACTCCCTGACATAGCAGCAATCTCCCTCTCTCCCTCATTAGTCTAGCAATCTCCCTCATGTCACCTAGCCCACATTACACTGTTACATCATAGTTACCTCCCCTCCTGTATTCTGCAGGAGGACTCCCTGACATAGCAGCAATCTCCCTCTCTCCCTCATTAGTCTAGCAATCTCCCTCCTGTCACCTAGCCCACATTACACTGTTACATCATAGTTACCTCCCCTCCTGCAGGAGACTCCCTGACATAGCAGCAATCTCCCTCTCTCCCTTATTAGTCTAGCAATCTCCCTTATGTCACCTAGCCCACATTACACTGTTACATCATAGTTACCTCCCCTCCTGCATTCTGCAGGAGACTCCCTGAAATAGAAGCAATCTCCCTCTCTCCCTCATTAGTCTAGCAATCTCCCTCATGTCACCTAGCCCACATTACACTGTTACATTGTTTGGGGATAGAAGGAATGAGAGACAGATACATTTACATTGAATCATCAGCACCATTTCCCAGCACATTACCAAGTATAGTATCTCTTACTACATTTGGATATAAGTGATTTTACAAGATTCCTCTCAGATGTAGCAGTACACACCCACGCTTCTAGGTGCCACTTTCAAAATCTCTTTTCACAATCTCTCCATATATGGAATTAGACACGTCCTTTGGCTGGAGCATGACACACCCCCTCAAAGGGGCGCTGCGCTAAATTTTTATTACCAACTATAATCTCCCTGAAACTAGTTTTCAAAAGTAGGCAAGTATGGTGTGTATACTTAAGGGGTACACACACGGGGTGATTTCAGCCCCTTTTTCAAGCGATTTGATCAATTACAAAAAGGTGCACAGAACGCTCTATGTGTATGCGATGCAGGTGCAAGGTCCCTCGCAGAATATAACCATAGGAGAGGTGTGTGGGGCAAGAGAGGTAACACGTGGCAGGAGGGCCCTGCTCTCAGGCTCCCAGAGTATAACCATAAGAGAGGTGTATGGGGCGAGAGAGGTAACACGTGGCAGGAGGGCCCTGCTCTCAGGCTCCCAGAGTATAACCATAAGAGAGGTGTATGGGGCGAGAGAGGTAACACGTGGCAGGAGGGCCCTGCTCTCAGGCTCCCAGCATATAACCATAAGAGAGGTGTATGGGGCGAGAGAGGTAACACGTGGCAGGAGGGCCCTGCTCTCAGGCTCCCAGAATATAACCATAAGAGAGGTGTATGGGGCGAGAGAGGTAACACGTGGCAGAGGGCCCTGCTCTCAGGCTCCCAGAATATAACCATAAGAGAGGTGTATGGGGCGAGAGAGGTAACACGTGGCAGGAGGGCCCTGCTCTCAGGCTCCCAGAGTATAACCATAAGAGAGGTGTATGGGGCGAGAGAGGTAACACGTGGCAGGAGGGCCCTGCTCTCAGGCTCCCAGAATATAACCATAAGAGAGGTGTATGGGGCGAGAGAGGTAACACGTGGCAGGAGGGCCCTGCTCTCAGGCTCCCAGAGTATAACCATAAGAGAGGTGTATGGGGCGAGAGAGGTAACACGTGGCAGGAGGGCCCTGCTCTCAGGCTCCCAGAATATAACCATAAGAGAGGTGTATGGGGCGAGAGAGGTAACACGTGGCAGGAGGGCCCTGCTCTCAGGCTCCCAGAGTATAACCATAAGAGAGGTGTATGGGGCGAGAGAGGTAACACGTGGCAGGAGGGCCCTGCTCTCAGGCTCCCAGAATATAACCATAAGAGAGGTGTATGGGGCGAGAGAGGTAACACGTGGCAGGAGGGCCCTGCTCTCAGGCTCCCAGAATATAACCATAAGAGAGGTGTATGGGGCGAGAGAGGTAACACGTGGCAGGAGGGCCCTGCTCTCAGGCTCGCAGAATATAACCATCAGAGAGGTGTATGGGGCGAGAGAGGTAACACGTGGCAGGAGGGCCCTGCTCTCAGGCTCGCAGAATATAACCATAAGAGAGGTGTATGGGGCGATAGAGGTAACACGTGGCAGGAGGGCCCTGCTCTCAGGCTCCCAGAATATAACCATAAGAGAGGTGTATGGGGCGAGAGAGGTAACACGTGGCAGGAGGGCCCTGCTCTCAGGCTCCCAGAATATAACCATAAGAGAGGTGTATGGGGCGAGAGAGGTAACACGTGGCAGGAGGGCCCTGCTCTCAGGCTCCCAGAATATAACCATAAGAGTGGTGTATGGGGTGAGAGAGGTAACACGTGGCAGGAGGGCCCTGCTCTCAGGCTCCCAGAATATAACCATAAGAGAGGTGTATGGGGCGAGAGAGGTAACACGTGGCAGGAGGGCCCTGCTCTCAGGCTCCCAGAATATAACCATAAGAGAGGTGTGTGGGGCGAGAGAGGTAACACGTGGCAGGAGGGCCCTGCTCTCAGGCTCCCAGAATATAACCATAAGAGAGGTGCATGGGGCGAGAGAGGTAACACGTGGCAGGAGGGCCCTGCTCTCAGGCTCCCAGAATATAACCATAAGAGAGGTGTATGGGGCGAGAGAGGTAACACGTGGCAGGAGGGCCCTGCTCTCAGGCTCGCAGAATATAACCATAAGAGAGGTTTATGGGGCGAGAGAGGTAACACGTGGCAGGAGGGCCCTGCTCTCAGGCTCCCAGAATATAACCATAAGAGAGGTGTATGGGGCGAGAGAGGTAACACGTGGCAGGAGGGCCCTGCTCTCAGGCTCCCAGCATATAACCATAAGAGAGGTGTATGGGGCGAGAGAGGTAACACGTGGCAGGAGGGCCCTGCTCTCAGGCTCCCAAAGTATAACCATAAGAGAGGTGTATGGGGCGAGAGAGGTAACACGTGGCAGGAGGGCCCTGCTCTCAGGCTCGCAGAATATAACCATAAGAGAGGTTTATGGGGCGAGAGAGGTAACACGTGGCAGGAGGGCCCTGCTCTCAGGCTCGCAGAATATAACCATAAGAGAGGTGTATGGGGCGAGAGAGGTAACACGTGGCAGGAGGGCCTGCTCTCAGGCTCCCAGAATATAACCATAAGAGAGGTGTATGGGGCGAGAGAGGTAACACGTGGCAGGAGGGCCCTGCTCTCAGGCTCCCAGCATATAACCATAAGAGAGGTGTATGGGGCGAGAGAGGTAACACGTGGCAGGAGGGCCCTGCTCTCAGGCTCCCAAAGTATAACCATAAGAGAGGTGTATGGGGCGAGAGAGGTAACACGTGGCAGGAGGGCCCTGCTCTCAGGCTCCCAGAATATAACCATAAGAGAGGTGTATGGGGCGAGAGAGGTAACACGTGGCAGGAGGGCCCTGCTCTCAGGCTCCCAGAATATAACCATAAGAGAGGTGTATGGGGCGAGAGAGGTAACACGTGGCAGGAGGGCCCTGCTCTCAGGCTCCCAGAATATAACCATAAGAGTGGTGTATGGGGCGAGAGAGGTAACACGTGGCAGGAGGGCCCTGCTCTCAGGCTCCCAGAATATAACCATAAGAGAGGTGTATGGGGCGAGAGAGGTAACACGTGGCAGAAGGGCCCTGCTCTCAGGCTCCCAGAATATAACCATAAGAGAGGTGTATGGGGCGAGAGAGGTAACACGTGGCAGGAGGGCCCTGCTCTCAGGCTCCCAGAATATAACCATAAGAGAGGTGTATGGGGCGAGAGAGGTAACACGTGGCAGGAGGGCCCTGCTCTCAGGCTCACAGAGTATAACCATAAGAGAGGTGTATGGGGCGAGAGAGGTAACACGTGGCAGGAGGGCCCTGCTCTCAGGCTCACAGAATATAACCATAAGAGATGTGTATGGGGCGAGAGAGGTAACACGTGGCAGGAGGGTCCTGCTCTCAGGCTCCCAGAATATAACCATAAGAGAGGTGTATGGGGCGAGAGAGGTAACACGTGGCAGGAGGGCCCTGCTCTCAGGCTCCCAGCATATAACCATAAGAGAGGTGTATGGGGCGAGAGAGATAACACGTGGCAGGAGGGCCCTGCTCTCAGGCTCCCAGCATATAACCATAAGAGAGGTGTATGGGGCGAGAGAGGTAACACGTGGCAGGAGGGCCCTGCTCTCAGGCTCCCAGAATATAACCATAAGAGAGGTGTATGGGGCGAGAGAGGTAACACGTGGCAGGAGGGCCCTGCTCCCAGAATATAACCATAAGAGAGGTGTATGGGGCGATAGAGGTAACACGTGGCAGGAGGGCCCTGCTCTCAGGCTCCCAGAATATAACCATAAGAGAGGTGCATGGGGCGAGAGAGGTAACACGTGGCAGGAGGGCCCTGCTCTCAGACTCACAGAGTATACCATAAGAGAGGTGTATGGGGCGAGAGAGGTAACACGTGGCAGGAGGGCCCTGCTCTCAGGCTCCCAAAGTATAACCATAAGAGAGGTGTATGGGGCGAGAGAGGTAACACGTGGCAGGAGGGCCCTGCTCTCAGGCTCCCAGAATATAACCATAAGAGAGGTGTATGGGGCAGAGAGGTAACACGTGGCAGGAGGGCCCCTGCTCTCAGGCTCACAGAATATAACCATAAGAGAGGTGCATGGGGCGAGAGAGGTAACACGTGGCAGGAGGGCCCTGCTCTCAGGCTCCCAGCATATAACCATAAGAGAGGTGTATGGGGCGAGAGAGGTAACACGTGGCAGGAGGGCCCTGCTCTCAGGCTCCCAGCATATAACCATAAGAGAGGTGTATGGGGCGAGAGAGGTAACACGTGGCAGGAGGGCCCTGCTCTCAGGCTCCCAGCATATAACCATAAGAGAGGTGTATGTAACACGTGGCAGGAGGGCCCTGCTCTCAGGCTCCCAGAATATAACCATTAGAGGTGCATGGGGCGAGAGAGGTAACACGTGGCATTTTCTGTCTGTCGGACCCTAAATAGGAAGACTGGGATCTTCTCCTGTAATTATAGTAATAGCTGTAACTGCAGACAGAGGACCCATTATGTCATATCCTCCTCACTACACCCCCCCCCCCTCCCCCATTCCTGCCGCTCCGTCACAGGGTCCGGGGGTAGCGATCGGTCCTGCCCGTCATTATTCTGTGCTATGGGATCACTATCCAGCAATCTGTTGTATTATGAATATTAGCACATATTTATATAACACAGGGAGAGTTATGTGGACACATCTGTGCCAAGCAATCAGCACAGCCTATGACATGCCAGCCAATCACATACCTCCTAACTGATTACAGTGGGACAGTCACGCTATTTGGAGACTGTCCCTCCCCACGAGTGGCTGTGTCCCTGCGGGCGGGGGGCAGTTGTTGCTCTGTGCATGGCATCTCTTCAATGCAAGGAAGAGGAGCACTGGGCACAACGCTCCCACCCACTCTTCTCTTAGGCCCCACCCCCTTTCGGTCTGGCCACGCCCTTTGGGTTGCCCGAAGGAGCGGAAGGTTGGTACGGTGACGGACACTGCTTCTATGTCCTTCACATTGGGCGGAGATTTACTGTATCTAGCCTTGGTGAGAGATAAAGTGGAGAGAGATAAACAACCACCACAGCCTGTAACATGCAGTTACTACGTCTCTCATTATGGGGTACTTTTACTAAGATGGGATGTGTGTCCATAGCAACCAATTCAATGATCTCTATTAACTTCTAGAAAGTACTAAATAAATAAGTTAGAATCTGATTGGTTGCTATGGGCAACATCCCATATTCAATAGAACCCCTTGTTAGTAACATGTACCCCTATAAGTCCTCACATTGGGTGTGAAGATGTAGTATATTGGGAGACGTTGCCCATAGCAACCAGCTTTTGTCATTTTGTTAAACCTGTGGGTAGATTTATGTCCCGGCGACCAGGGGAATAATGCGTAATGCGCTATGCCCGTGCGTTATGGCAGGGGATAGCGCTTCCCCGATCTATGACACCTGCTGTGCGGCGGTGCGGGGCAGGAGGCATAGCGCTGGGGCGATATTTCATACTGAGACCCGGCCTCCTGCCTCATGTATGAACAGTCGGCATCGCTGACCGTTCCGCCCACTGCAGCTATCGACTCCGACAGCTGCAGGCAGCGATGCCCTATACCTACAGCAGGGACAGCGCTGTCCCTGCTGCTGGCTCTGAGCTGCGCTGGGATCTCGCGTGAGTAGCGAGATCCCGCGCAGTGAGCCAGCCGGGGGGGGGGGGGGGGGGGGAGGAGACGGCGCATCGGTATTCACTGATGCGCTGTCTCCAGGAGGGGACATCGCCGGAGGGGGGAGTTAGCGCTCCCCCGCTTCGGCAGACAAGGTGTTGATACATCTTGTCGGTCTCCCCTCCTGCTTGGCCGCGCTAATGAGACGAAGCAGGAAGTGTTATAGCGGCGCGTTTAGCGCCACCATAATAAATCTACCCCTCAATTAGATAAATGACAGTTGTAAGCTGATTGGTTGCTAAGGGCAAATTCTACCATTTATCTCTATCTAAGGTTAGATCCAATCTGCCAATCTGTGACTCTCCTGCTGTGGTGAGACTACAAATCCCAGCATGCCCTGCCACAGTTTTGTTGTTAGGGAATGCTAACACTGTGGCAGGGCATGCTGGGAGGTGGAGTTTCACAAACACACACAAAGAGAGATCATGCAAGTACACACTAAGAACACGGCTAATCGGAACAATTCTACAATAAACTGCGATTTACCACGGAGCCAATCTACCACAGTCAGGTGACCTCATCAGGTGGCGCCAGAGGCGTAACTAGAACTCTGCGGACCCCATAGCAAAATCTTGAAAGGGCCCCCAGCCGGCCGGAGGAATAGACGGAGACAGACTGACAAATGTGAGGGGGCTTTGATGAACAGGAGAGGGCATAGCCGGAGAGGCAGGGTGGCCCCTCTATCTACAGAGAGCGCAGGGGATGCAATTGTTATGGGGCACAATGACTTGTGGTGGCCCCAAGGCAATCCCAATGCACCCTTCAAAGTTTTATCATTTTTATTTTTAATCACTGCTGCCACAGGCCAGGTTGGGCATCACCTCCTCCCTGTATATCCAATAGTGTGCCACCCTCTGCCCGCATAGACCTAATTGTTCCCCATGTCCTCCAGTGTATAGCCATTGCTGAGTGAGGGGATGGAGGTGAAGCTGCTGCAGACTCTGGAAGCTGTACAATGGCTGCCGCTGCCCCATCCTGTCATCAGGAGCAATGCATGTCACTCACGGGGTGAGAGGACAGAGGACGGAGGTGAAGCCACATCATGTGCAGCTTCACCTCCATCCTCTCAACTAGTAAGTTACATGCTGGTCTCACTATCTTATAGAGGGTGCAGGGGATTGCCTTGCCGCCACCTCTCCCCCCCCCCCCCCCCCCCCCCCCCCTGCCGGGTGACTTCCAGAGCACGGAACCCCTCAGCCGGGTGACTTCATCAGGTGGGGCCCAGCTCTACAGCACAGAACCCCTCAGCCAGGTGACCTCATCAGGTGGGGCCCAGCTCCAGAGCACGGAACCCCTCAGCCAGTACCTCATGAGGTGGGGCCCAGCTCCAGAGCATGGAACCCCTCAGCCAGATGACCTCATCAGGTGGTGCCCAGCTCCAGAGCACTGGACCCTTCAGCCAGGTGACCTCATTAGGTGGGGCCTAGCTCCAGAGCGTGGAACCCCTCAGCCAGTACCTCATGAGGTGGGGCCCAGCTCCAGAGCACTGGACCCTTCAGCCAGGTGACCTCATTAGGTGGGGCCCAGCTCCAGAGCACGGAACCCCTCAGCCAGGTGACCTCATCAGGTGGAGCCCAATTCCAGAGCACGGAACCCCTCAGCCAGGTGACCTCATCAGGTGGAGCCCAATTCCAGAGCATGGAACCCCTCAGCCAGTACCTCATCAGGTGGGGCCCAGTTCCAGAGCACTGGACCCTTCAGGCCTTGCGCACATCTGCACTGTGCACACCTTGTCCCCCAGCCCGCGGGATCTCAGTCAGCATGCTGAGCAGAGTGCTGAGTCTGGGACACAGAGGGGAAGTGCCGTGCTGATAGTGATCGGCGCTCCCCTCTCTGTCCTAGACTTTTGGGCCAATTTTCACCCAATTCAGGCAGATCAGGCCGAGAAATTGGAATTGGACCCATCAGTGGCACCTTGATGGTGCTTGTTAGCACCCGCAATGTATTGTGTCCGATTCCATGCATAGGTGTTTAACAAAAAAATGTAAAAGAATGAGCGGCCGCTGATTGGATGAGAGAGCTCTCTCAGCCAATCAGCAAATGTCACCACCACCACTGCTAAAATCACATGTGAGCCTAACAGATGGACAGATAGTGTATGGGGGCCTTTACATCAATAGGAAGCAGCAGACAAGTGCTAGAAGTGTCACACATGTTAGTAGTGGTACTTATGGTACTTATGGTACTTAGGTTGTGCTGGCTCAGGGGGGCCTGTGCTCTGGATTTGGGCCTTAGGAATGTTATATTTCTCCATTGTACCTAATTGCCCCCAATGTATCAGTATCCTCTTACCAGGTGTCTCGCTCCCAAAAGCCTTGAAATCTAAGGCAAGAGACGGTCTCCAGGGGTATGTCTCCAGCAGCCCATCCAGGACACCTCTGTAAGAGAAAAGAGACATTACAGCGCGCAGGTCTCTCGCATGCAGGACTGTTGTATACATCACCGGCCGCAATGACGTCACCTGTTCCTGCCAGGATCCCTAAAACCCTTCGCAAAAGGATTCCTATCAATCTTCAGCTTCGTGATCTGCAGAGAGAAACAACGCAAATGAGCTTAATGTAATCCTGAAAAAGCAATAGACAGGCACAGGTGTGATGTGCAGGTGGGATAGACAGGCGCAGGTGTGATGTGCAGGTGGGATAGACAGGCACAGGTGTGATGTGCAGGTGGGATAGACAGGAACAGGTGTGATGTGCAGGTGGGATAGACAGGCACAGGTGTGATGTGCAGGTGGGATAGACAGGCACAGGTGTGATGTGCAGGTGGGATAGACAGGCACAGGTGTGATGTGCAGGTGGGATAGACAGGCACAGGTGTGATGTGCAGGTGGGATAGACAGGCACAGGTGTGATGTAAGGTGGGATAGACAGGCACAGGTGTGATGTGCAGGTGGGATAGACAGGCGCAGGTGTGATGTGCAGGCGGGATAGACAGGCGCAGGTGTGATGTGCAGGTGGGATAGACAGGCGCAGGTGTGATGTGCAGGTGGGATAGACAGGCGCAGGTGTGATGTGCAGGTGGGATAGACAGGCGCAGGTGTGATGTGCAGGTGGGATAGACAGGAACAGGTGTGATGTGCAGGTGGGATAGACAGGAACAGGTGTGATGTGCAGGTGGGATAGACAGGCACAGGTGTGATGTGCAGGTGGGATAGACAGGCACAGGTGTGATGTGCAGGTGGGATAGACAGGCGCAGGTGTGATGTGCAGGTGGGATAGACAGGCGCAGGTGTGATGTGCAGGTGGGATAGACAGGCGCAGGTGTGATGTGCAGGTGGGATAGACAGGCACAGGTGTGATGTAAGGTGGGATAGACAGGCGCAGGTGTGATGTGCAGGTGGGATAGAAAGGCGCAGGTGTGATGTGCAGGCGGGATAGACAGGCGCAGGTGTGATGTGCAGGTGGGATAGACAGGCGCAGGTGTGATGTGCAGGTGGGATAGACAGGCGCAGGTGTGATGTGCAGGTGGGATAGACAGGAGCAGGTGTGATGTGCAGGTGGGATAGACAGGCGCAGGTGTGATGTGCAGGTGGGATAGACAGGCGCAGGTGTGATGTGCCGGTGGGATAGACAGGCGCAGGTGTGGTGTGCAGGTGTGATATACAGGCACAGGTGTTGTGTGCAGGTGGGATAGACAGGCACAGGTGTGGTGTGCAGGTGTGATAGACAGGCACAGGTGTTGTGTGCAGGTGGGATAGACAGGCACAGGTGTTGTGTGCAGGTGGGATAGACAGGCACAGGTGTTGTGTGCAGGTGGGATAGACAGGCACAAGTGTTATGTGCAGGTGGGATAAACAGGAACAGGTGTGATGTGCAGGTGGGATAGACAGGAACAGGTGTGATGTGCAGGTGGGATAGACATGCACAGGTGGGATGTGCAGGTGGGATAGACAGGCACAGGTGTGATGTGCAGGTGGGATAGACAGGCACAGGTGTGATGTGCAGGTGGGATAGACAGGTGCAGGTGGGATAGACAGGCACAGGTGTGGTGTGCAGGTGTGATATACAGGCACAGGTGTTATGTGCAGGTGGGATAGACAGGCACAGGTGTGATGTGCAGGTGGGATAGACAGGCACAGGCGTGGTGTGCAGGTGGGATAGACAGGCACAGGCGTGATGTGCAGGTGGGATAGACAGGCACAGGCGTGATGTGCAGGTGGGATAGACAGGCACAGGTGTGGTGTGCAGGTGTGATATACAGGCACAGGTGTTGTGTGCAGGTGTGATAGACAGGCACAGGTGTGGTGTGCAGGTGTGATATACAGGCACAGGTGTTATGTGCAGGTGGGATAGACAGGAACAGGTGTGATGTGCAGGTGGGATAGACAGGAACAGGTGTGATGTGCAGGTGGGATAGACAGGCACAGGTGTGATGTGCAGGTGGGATAGACAGGCACAGGAGTGATGTGCAGGTGGGATAGACAGGCACATGTGGGATAGACAGGTGCAGGTGGGATAGACAGGCGCAGGTGGGATAGAGAGGCGCAGGCGCAATAGATAGGGGCAGGTGGGATATACAGTTGCAGGTGGAAAAGAAAGGCCCAGGTGCGATAGGTGCAGGTGGGATAGACAGGTGCAGGTGCAATAGACAGGGGCAGGTGTGATAGACTGGAGCAGGTGAGATAAACAGGCACAGGAGGGATAGAAAGGCGCAGGTGGGATAGACAGGCGCAGGTGGGATAGACAGGCACATGTGGGATAGACAGGTGCAGGTGAGATAGACAGGCGCAGGTGGGATAGTAAGGCACAGGCGCAATAGACAGGGGCAGGTGGGATATACAGTTGCAGGTGAAAAAGAAAGGCCCAGGTGTGATAGGTGCAGGTGGGATAGACAGGTGCAGGTGCAATAGACAGGGGCAGGTGTGATAGACTGGAGCAGGTGAGATAAACAGGCGCAGGAGGAATAGACTGGCGCAGGAGGGATAGACAGGCACAGGTGGGATAGACAGGCGCAGGTGAGATAGACAGGCGCAGGTGAGATAGACAGGCGCAGGTGGGATAGACAGGCGCAGGTGGGATAGACAGGAGCAGGTGGGATAGACAGGCGCAGGTGGGATAGACAGGCGCAGGTGGGATAGACAGGCGCAGGTGAGATAGACAGGCGCAGGTGGGATAGACAGGCGCAGGTGGGATAGACAGGCGCAGATGGGATAGACAGGAGCAGGTGGGATAGACAGGTGCAGGTGGGATAGACAGGAGCAGATGGGATAGACAGGTGCAGGTGGGATAGACAGGAGCAGGAGGGATAGAGAGGAGCAGGTGGGATAGACAGGTGCAGGTGGGATAGAGAGGAGCAGGTGGGATAGACAGGTGCAGGTGGGATAGACAGGCGCAGGTGGGATAGACAGCGCAGGTGGGATAGACAGGCGCAGGTGGGATAGACAGGAGCAGGTGGGATAGACAGGCGCACGTGGGATAGAGAGGAGCAGGAGGGATAGAGAGGAGCAGGTGGGATAGACAGGTGCAGGTGGGATAGACAGGTGCAGGTGGGATAGACAGGCCCAGGTAGGGCAGATACAATAGATAGGCGCAGGTGGGATAGTAAGGCGCAGGCGCAATATACAGTTGCAGGTGGAAAAGAGAGGCCCAGGTGCGATAGGTGCAGGTGGGATTGACAGGTGCAGGTGGGAAAGAAAGGCCCAGGTGCGATAGGTGCAGGAGGGACAGACAGGCGCAGGTGCAATAGACAGGGGCAGGTGTGATAGACTGGAGCAGGTGAGATAAACAGGCGCAGGAGGGATAGACAGGTGCAGGTGGGATAGACAGGTGCAGGTGGGATAGACAGGTTCAGGTGAGGTAGACAGGCCCAGGTAGTGCAGATACAATAGATAGGCGCAGGTGGGATAGTAAGGCGCAGGCGCAATATACAGGTGCAGGTGGGAAAGAAAGGCCCAGGTGCGATAGGTGCAGGAAGGACAGGCAGGCGCAGGTGCAATAGACAGGGGCAGGTGTGATAGACTGGAGCAGGTGAGATAAACAGGCGCAGGAGGGATAGACAGGCGCAGGTGGGATAGACAGGCGCAGGTGGGATAGAGAGGAGCAGGTGTGATAGGCAGGTGCAGGTGGGATAGACACAAGCAGGTGGGATAGACACAAGCAGGTGGGATAGACAGGCGCAGGTGGGATAGACAGGAGCAGGAGGGATAGAGAGGAGCAGGTGGGATAGACAGGTGCAGGTGGGATAGACAGGTGCAGGTGGGATAGACACGAGCAGGTGGGATAGACAGGTGCAGGTGGGATAGACACGAGCAGGTGGGATAGACAGGCGCAGGTGGGATAGACAGGCGCAGGTGGGATAGACTGGCGCAGGTGGGATAGACAGGCGCAGGTGGGATAGACAGGAGCAGGTGGGATAGACAGGTGCAGGTGGGATAGACAGGAGCAGGTGGGATAGACAGGCGCAGGTGGGATAGACAGGCGCAGGTGGGATAGACAGGCGCAGGTGGGATAGACAGGCGCAGGTGGGATAGACAGGCGCAGGTGGGATAGACAGGCGCAGGTGGGATAGACAGGAGCAGGTGTGATAGACAGGTGCAGGTGGGATAGACAGGAGCAGATGTGATAGACAGGCGCAGGTGTGATAGAGAGGCGCAGGTGTGATAGAGAGGAGCAGGTGTGATAGGCAGGTGGGATAGAGAGGAGCAGGTGGGATAGAGAGGAGCAGGTGGGATAGAGAGGAGCAGGTGTGATAGACAGGCGCAGCTGTGATAGAGAGGAGCAGATGTGATAGACAGGCACAGGTGGGATAGAGAGGAGCAGGTGGGATAGACAGGCGCAGGTGGGATAGACAGGCGCAGGTGGGATAGACAGGCGCAGGTGGGATAGACAGGCGCAGGTTGGATAGACAGGCGCAGGTGGGATAGACAGGCGCAGGTGTGATAGAGAGGAGCAGATGGGATAGACTGGCGCTGGTGGGATAGACAGGTGCAGGTGGGATAGACAGGTGCATGTGGGATAGAGAGGAGCAGGTGGGATAGACAGGTGCAGGTGGGATAGAGAGGAGCAGGTGGGGTAGACAGGCCCAGGTAGGGCAGATACAATAGATAGGCGCAGGTGGGATAGTAAGGCGCAGGCGCAATATACAGGTGCAGGTGGGAAAGAAAGGCCCAGGTGCGATAGGTGCAGGAGGGACAGGCAGGCGCAGGTGCAATAGACAGGGGCAGGTGTGATAGACTGGAGCAGGTGAGATAAACAGGCGTGGGAGGGATAGACAGGCGCAGGTGGGATAGACAGGCGCAGGTGGGATAGAGAGGAGCAGGTGTGATAGGCAGGTGCAGGTGGGATAGACACAAGCAGGTGGGATAGACACAAGCAGGTGGGATAGACAGGTGCAGGTGGGATAGACAGGAGCAGGAGGGATAGAGAGGAGCAGGTGGGATAGACAGGTGCAGGTGGGATAGACAGGTGCAGGTGGGATAGACACGAGCAGGTGGGATAGACAGGTGCAGGTGGGATAGACACGAGCAGGTGGGATAGACAGGCGCAGGTGGGATAGACAGGCGCAGGTGGGATAGACTGGCGCAGGTGGGATAGACAGGCGCAGGTGGGATAGACAGGAGCAGGTGTGATAGACAGGTGCAGGTGGGATAGACAGGAGCAGGTGGGATAGACAGGCGCAGGTGGGATAGACAGGCGCAGGTGGGATAGACAGGCGCAGGTGGGATAGACAGGCGCAGGTGGGATAGACAGGCGCAGGTGGGATAGACAGGAGCAGGTGTGATAGACAGGTGCAGGTGGGATAGACAGGAGCAGATGTGATAGACAGGCGCAGGTGTGATAGAGAGGCGCAGGTGTGATAGAGAGGAGCAGGTGTGATAGGCAGGCGGGATAGAGAGGAGCAGGTGGGATAGAGAGGAGCAGGTGTGATAGACAGGCGCAGCTGTGATAGAGAGGAGCAGATGTGATAGACAGGCACAGGTGGGATAGAGAGGAGCAGGTGGGATAGAGAGGAGCAGGTGGGATAGACAGGCGCAGGTGGGATAGACAGGCGCAGGTGGGATAGACAGGCGCAGGTGGGATAGACAGGCGCAGGTGGGATAGAGAGGAGCAGGTGGGATAGACAGGCGCAGGTTGGATAGACAGGCGCAGGTGGGATAGACAGGCGCAGGTGTGATAGAGAGGAGCAGATGGGATAGACTGGCGCTGGTGGGATAGACAGGTGCAGGTGGGATAGACAGGTGCATGTGGGATAGAGAGGAGCAGGTGGGATAGACAGGTGCAGGTGGGATAGAGAGGAGCAGGTGGGATACAGAGGAACAGGTGGGATAGAGAGGAGCAGGTGTGATAGAGAGGAGCAGGTGGGATAGACAGGTGCAGGTGTGATAGAGAGGAGCAGGTGGGATAGACAGGCGCAGGTGGGATAGACAGGCGCAGGAAGGATAGACAGGCGCAGGAGGGATAGACAGGCGCAGGAGGGATAGACAGGCGCAGGTGGGATAGACAGGCGCAGGTGGGATAGACAGGTGCAGGTGGGATAGAGAGGAGCAGGTGGGATAGACAGGTGCAGGTGTGATAGACAGGCGCAGGTGGGATAGACAGGCGCAGGTGGGATAGACAGGCGCAGGTGGGATAGACAGGCGCAGGCGGGATAGAGAGGCACAGGTGGGATAGAGAGGAGCAGGTGGGATAGAGAGGAGCAGGTGGGATAGACAGGCGCAGGTGGGATAGACAGGCGCAGGTGGGATAGACAGGCGCAGGTGTGATAGAGAGGAGCAGGTGGGATAGACTGGCGCTGGTGAGAGACAGGTGCAGGTGGGATAGACAGGTGCAGGTGGGATAGACAGGGGCATGTGGGATAGAGAGGAGCAGGTGGGATAGACAGGTGCAGGTGGGATAGACAGGTGCAGGTGGGATAGACAGGAGCAGCTGTGATAGAGAGGAGCAGGTGGGATAGACAGGTGCTGGTGGGATAGAGAGGAGCAGGTGGGATAGAGAGGAGCAGGTGTGATAGAGAGGAGCAGGTGGGATAGACAGGTGCAGGTGGGATAGAGAGGAGCAGGTGGGATAGACAGGCAGGCGCAGGTGGGATAGACAGGCGCAGGTGGGATAAATCAATCGTTTTCTGTACAGAATTCACGCCATATTCGGACGCGAGTGGCATTCGCACATGCGCAGATACGCCTCTGCACATGCGCAAACACAAACCATCGACCATCTGTCTGCATTCGGAGCCATCCGACTCAATCAGAATAAGTGCCTACTGTAAATCATTAGTCATTGATCAGTATTTATAACGTTCCTGGCGGTATAATAGGTAACAATGGCCACCCACCTGCTGGTTCTGGTACGCTGTTACCGTGGTGAATTCTGTTTCTGTGAATGAGAACGTTCTGACCCCCTCCGCTGGCAAGGACTGTATCTGGGAGAGGTCGAAGCGGGAGTCCTGGACAATGACGTGCACCCGAGGTTTGTACTTGTGCATGGACTGCAGGATAATCTGTAATATAACGCAGGGTTAGTGTGACCCGGGTGTAATCCCTGAGAGATGCATGGACTGTAAAATAATCTGTAATATAACACAGGGTTAGTGTGACCGGGGTGTAATACCTGAGAGGTGCATGGACTGCAGGATAATCTGTAATATAACGCAGGGTTAGTGTGACCCGGGTGTAATCCCTGAGAGGTGCATGGACTGTAGGATAATCTGTAATATAACGCAGGATTAGTGTGACCCGGGTGTAATCCCTGAGAGGTGCATGGACTGTACGATAATCTGTAATATAACGCCGGGTTAGTGTGACTGGGGTGTAATCCCTGAAAGGTGCATGGACTGCGGGATAATCTGTAATATAACGCCGGGTTAGTGTGACTGGGGTGTAATCCCTGAGAGGTGCATGGACTGCAGGATAACCTGTAATATAACGCCGGGTTAGTGTGACCGGGGTGTAATACCTAAGAGGTGCATGTACTGCAGGATAATATGTAATATAACGCCGGGTTAGTGTGACTGGGGTGTAATCCCTGAGAGGTGCATGGACTGCAGGATAATCTGTAATATAACGCCGGGTTACTGTGACCGGGGTGTAATACCTGAGAGGTGCATGGACTGTAGGATAATCTGTAATATAACGCAGGGTTAGTGTGACCCGGGTGTAATCCCTGAGAGGTGCATGGACTGTACAATAATCTGTAATATAACGCAGGGTTAGTGTGACCGGCGTGTAATACCTGAGAGGTGCATGGACTGTACGATAATCTGTAATATAACGCCGGGTTAGTGTGACCGGGGTGTAATACCTGAGAGGTGCATGGACTGTGGGATAATCTGTAATATAACGCCGGGTTAGTGTGACCGGGGTGTAATCCCTGAGAGGTGCATGGACTGCAGGATAATCTGTAATATAACGCAGGGTTAGTGTGACTGGGGTGTAATCCCTGAGAGGTGCATGGACTGCAGGATAATCTGTAATATAACGCCGGGTTACTGTGACCAGGGTGTAATACCGGAGAGGTGCATGGACTGCAGGATGATCTATAATATAACGCTGGGTTAGTGTGACCGGGGTGTAATCCCTGAGAGGTGCATGGACTGCAGGATAATCTGTAAAATAACGCTGGGTTAGTGTGGCCAGGGTGTAATCCCTGAGAGGTGCATGGACTGCAGCATAATCTGTAATATAATGCCGGGTTAGTGTGACCGGGGTGTAATCCCTGAGAGGTGCATGGACTGCAGGATGATCTATAATATAACACCGGGTTAGTGTGACCGGGGTGTAATCCCTGAGAGGTGCATGGACTGCAGGATAATCTGTAAAATAACGCTGGGTTAGTGTGGCCGTGGTGTAATCCCTGAGAGGTGCATGGACTGCAGGATAATCTGATAATCAGGATAATCTGTAATACAACGCCGGGGTAGTGTGGCCGGGGTGTAATCCCTGAGAGGTGCATGGACTGCAGGATAATCTGTAATATAACGCTGGGTTAGTGTGACCTGTGATCTATGTGAGTTGAGAACTGCCAGCTCCGGGGTGGCTCTGACCGAACACTCATGGCCTGATCCACGGCCTGCGATGTGGGTGCGCTGGCTGCTGCTCTGACTGCTCCTGCTGGGGTACCCGGCACACAGAGACAACCGAAGGATCCCCTGACACGTGAGCCGCTAACTATCTCCCCCCTCACACACACACACCCCAACCGGTGGTTGTTTTACCCCCTCCATCCCCTTGCCCCATCTCAATTCTAACTGCCGCTCCATCACTAATAACTGCCCCTGTCACATGGCTGACTGTCCTTCAACTATCCCTATAACCCCACTAACTGCGCCCTCACCACACTAATTGCACCTCCACACCACTAACAGTTATAGCCACTTACCCTGCTAACACATCATCTACCCTCCTGCCCCACTGACTGCACATCCTCTACCCTCCTGCCCCACTGACTGCACATCCTCTACCCTCCTGCCCCACTAACTGCACATCCTCTACCCTCCTGCCCCACTGACTGCACATCATCTACCCTCCTGCCCCACTGACTACACATCATCTACCCTCCTGCCCCACTGACTGCACATCATCTACCCTCCTGCCCCACTGACTGCACATCATATTCCCTCCTGCCCCACTGACTGCACATCATATACCCTCCTGCCCCACTGACTGCACATCATCTACCCTCCTGCCCCACTGACTGCGCATCATCTACCCTCCTGCCCCACTGACTGCACATCCTCTACCCTCCTGCCCCACTGACTGCACATCATCTACCCTCCTGCCCCACTGACTACACATCATCTACCCTCCTGCCCCACTGACTGCACATCCTCTACCCTCCTGCCCCACTGACTGCGCATCATATACCATCCTGCCCCACTGACCGCGCATCCTCTACCCTCCTGCCCCACTGATTGCGCATCATCTCCCCTCCTGCCCCACTGACTGCGCATCATCTACCCCCCTGCCCCACTGACTGCACATCATCTACCCTCCTGACCCACTGACTGCGCATCATCTACCCTCCTGCCCCACTGACTGCGCATCATCTACCCTCCTGCCCCACTGACTGCACATCATATACCCTCCTGCCCCACTGACTGCACATCATATACCCTCCTGCCCCACTGACTGCACATCATCTACCCTCCTGCCCCACTGACTGCGCATCATCTACCCTCCTGCCCCACTGACTGCGCATCATCTACCCTCCTGCCCCACTGACTGCGCATCCTATACCCTCCTGCCCCACTGACTGTGCATCATATACCCTCCTGCCCCACTGACTGCACATCATCTACCCTCCTGCCCCACTGACTGCACATCATATACCCTCCTGCCCCACTGACTGTGCATCATATACCCTCCTGCCCCACTGACTGTGCATCATATACCCTCCTGCCCCACTGACTGCACATCCTCTACCCTCCTGCCCCACTGACTGCGCATCCTCTACCCTCCTGCCCCACTGACTGCGCATCATCAACCCTCCTGCCCCACTGACTGCACATCATATTCCCTCCTGCCCCACTGACTGTGCATCATATACCCTCCTGCCCCACTGACTGCACATCATATTCCCTCCTGCCCCACTGACTGCACATCCTCTACCCTCCTGCCCCACTGACTGCGCATCATATACCATCCTGCCCCACTGACCGCACATCCTCTACCCTCCTGCCCCACTGACTGTGCATCATATACCCTCCTGCCCCACTGACTGCACATCATCTACCCTCCTGCCCCACTGACTGCACATCATATACCCTCCTGCCCCACTGACTGTGCATCATATACCCTCCTGCCCCACTGACTGCACATCCTCTACCCTCCTGCCCCACTGACTGCGCATCATCTACCCTCCTGCCCCACTGACTGCACATCCTCTACCCTCCTGCCCCACTGACTGCACATCATCTCCCCTCCTGCCCCACTGACTGCGCATCATATACCCTCCTGCCCCACTGACTGTGCCTCATCTACCCTCCTGCCCCACTGACTGCGCATCATCTACCCTCCTGCCCCACTGACTGCGCATCCTCTACCCTCCTGCCCCTCTGACTGCGCATCATCTCCCCTCCTGCCCCACTGACTGCGCATCATCTACCCTCCTGCCCCACTGACTGCACATCCTCTACCCTCCTGCCCCACTGACTGCACATCCTCTACCCTCCTGCCCCACTGACTGCACATCCTCTACCCTCCTGCCCCACTGACTGCACATCATCTACCCTCCTGCCCCACTGACTGCGCATCATCTACCCTCCTGCCCCACTGACTGCGCATCCTCTACCCTCCTGCCCCACTGACCGCGCATCATCTACCCTCCTGCCCCACTGACCGCACATCATCTACCCTCCTGCCCCACTGACTGCACATCATCTACCCTCCTGCCCCACTGACTGCACATCATCTACCCTCCTGCCCCACTGACTGCACATCATCTACCCTCCTGCCCCACTGACTGCACATCCTCCTCCCTTCATCGCAGCCTGCTCACAGCCAGCCTACAGGATGCCCTTAGGAAAAAAGCCTGGCAACGGAACCCGCCACTCCCCTACCACAGTATGGACCTCCACAACCCACCAAAGCGGCCCCTCAACACCCACACTACCCTCACACACACCCCTACCCCATCCACCGCTCCCACACCTCACCACAACCACAGACACACACCCGCACCCCCATCAGCACCACACCCACCCGCACATGCCTCTCCCACCACCCGCACTGACCCCACACCGCAGTCAAACACAACTGTAATACCCCCGCACACGACACTCCCTCACCCATGCAATCCTTGCACACACCAGCTACACACCCGCTCATCCCCAACCAAGTAACACTGCACCCACCCACCATACCCCCACAACCACACCTACTGCGCATACAGTACACCCACACCCACCTGCTAATAAACTACACCTGACCCTCAGTTACCAGCAGCACCCCTGCAACCGCTCCTCACCCACCCACAACACCACCACACCCGCCCCAGCCACGGCACCCCCGCAAGTGCAACTAAACCAACCCTCAGCACACCCGCACCCACCCCTCCCACACCCACAGCACCACTGGACACTCTCCACCACCTGCGGCAACCACTCACCCACCGCTTTCCCACCTGCCCTACTAATGCACCCACCCACAGCACCCCCACACCCGGGACTCAACCCGCAGTACCCTTCAAACCAACACCGCACCCACCCATCACCCATTCGCAGTACACATGAACCCATACCTTCCCCACCACCATTTTTACTGCACTCAAAGCACCCCCTCAACTACCCCTCACTCAACCGGTGCACCCAACCAACCCACACCACTCATACGAGGCACCCACACCTGCAACTTCACCGCCCGCAGTATCCCTGCACCCGCCATTCAACCACCCACACCAATCCCAATCAACCTCCCCCACCCACGGCACCCTCACCCACCCACGTCACCCACCAACCAAAGCAGCACCACATCCACTGACACATCCATTCGCCTGCGAGTATACGGGAGAGAAGTCATTCAATGGTCGCCAAGCAGCGAATGACTATACCACTGTCATTCACAAGCCACTTTCATGCGGCTGGGAAATGTCCGAGAACGGGGCAGAAGAGCACGTTGTGATATATAGAGAATATATACCTACATGTCCTTTGTCATCCATCTCATTGTTGGTTAGTTTGACCCGATCGAAGCTGATGATCTGACGCATCCAGGTGTCTCCGGAGCAGGGGGAGTCGGGGTGCAGGTAGAGTCGGGGGGTGATACAGGAATGGTCCGTGTTCCCAGCCACCATCCACTGAGAGCTGTGATAGACGTACCTGCAGGAGAGGCAGCGGCAGGTGAGCTACAGGTGTGTACAGGGGGCGTACACAGCGCCGCAGGGGGCGTGACCAGATGATGATAATGTGACACGGACCTGTAGCGCTTGGAGTCCACAGGGACGATGTCCATGGCGATATAATACTGCTTGGCCGCATCCAGACCTTTCACTTTGATTCGTACAGAGGGGAACATTCTCCTTACACAGGACAGAGATATAAATATTGTTATTCCACATCGACACTGTATATTATCACTCTGCATGGGGTACTGGAGGGGGCTGAGCAGGTGCTGCATGGGGTACTGGAGGGGGCTGAGCAGGTGCTGCATGGGGTACTGGAGGGGGCTGAGCACATGCTGCATGGGGTACTGGAGGGGGCTGAGCAGGTGCTGCATGGGGCACTGGAGGGGGCTGAGCAGGTGCTGCATGGGGTACTGGAGGGGGCTGAGCAGTTGCTGCATGGGGTACTGGGAGTGGCTGAGCACATGCTGCATGGGGTACTGGAGGGGGCTGAGCAGGTGCTGCATGGGGTACTGGAGGTGGCTGAGCAGGTGCTGCATGGGGTACTGGAGGTGGCTGAGCAGGTGCTGCATGGGGTACTGGAGGTGGCTGAGCAGGTGCTGCATGGGGTACTGGGAGTGGCTGAGCACATGCTGCATGGGGTACTGGGGGTGGCTGAGCAGGTGCTGCATGGGGTACTGGAGGGGGCTGAGCACATGCTGCATGGGGTACTGGGGGCGGCTGAACAGGTGCTGCATGGGGTAGTGGTGGTGGCTGAACAAGTGCTGCATGGGGTACTGGAGGCGGCTGAGCAGGTGCTGCATGGTGTACTGGAGGGGGCTGAGCAGGTGCTGCATGGGGTACTGGGGTGGCTGAGCAGGTGCTGCATGGGGTACTGGGGGCGGCTGAGCAAGTGCTGCATGGTGTACTGGAGGTGGCTGAGCTGGTGCTGCATGGGGTACTGGGGTGGCTGAGCAGGTGCTGCATGGGGTACTGGGGGCGGCTGAGCAAGTGCTGCATGGTGTATTGGAGGTGGCTGAGCACGTGCTGCATGGGGTAATGGGGGTGGCTGGATAATATAACGCTGGATAATATAACGCTGGATAATATAACGCTGGATAATATAATGCTGGGAATATAACGCTGGGAATATAACGCTGGGATATATAACGCTGGATAATATAACGCTGGATAATATAATGCTGGGGAATATAATGCTGGGAATAGAAAGCTGGGAATATAACGATGGGATATATAACGCTGGATAATATAACGCTGGATAATATAATGCTGGGGAATATAACGCGGGGGAATATAACGCTGGATAATATAACGCTGGGGATATAACGCTGGATAATATAACGCTGGATAATATAATGCTGGGGAATATAACGCTGGATAATATAACGTTGGATAATATAACGCTGGATAATATAACACTGGATAATATAACGCTGGATAATATAATGCTGGATAATATAACGCTGGATAATATAACGCTGGATAATATAACGCTGGATAATATAACGCTGGGAATATAACGATGGATAATATAACGCTGGATAATATAACGCTGGGGAATATAACGCTGGGAATATAACGCTGGGGGAATATAACGCTGGGAATATAACGCTGGATAATATAACGCTGGGGAATATAACGCTGGATAATATAACGCTGGGGAATATAACGCTGGGAATATAACGCTGGATAATATAACGCTGGGGAATATAACGCTGGGGAATATAACGCTGGGGAATATAACGCTGGATAATATAACGCTGGATAATATAACGCTGGATAATATAACACTGGATAATATAACGCTGGGGAATATAACGCTGGGGAATATAACGCTGGGGAATATAACGCTGGGGAATATAATGCTGGATAATATAACGCTGGGGAATATAACGCTGGGGAATATAACGCTGGGGAATATAACGCTGGGGAATATAACGCTGGGGAATATAACGCTGGATAATATAACGCTGGGGAATATAATGCTGGATAATATAACGCTGGGGAATATAATGCTGGATAATATAACGCTGGGGAATATAACGCTGGGAATATAACGCTGGGGGAATATTATTGCTTGGGAAAGTTTTGTACAATATTTGGCTGGATAATATAAATCTGGATAATATAGTATAAATGTGATGGGGGGGGGGGACTACATTCAGAAAACCCCATATAAGAATATTCGAATTTGAGAAACAATGTGCGATAAAATATACAATTTATTATACACAAAAATGGTACTTGTGACTTATCTGGGCGCCTGATGTTGAAATTGTATGCCAGTACCCTAAGCATGCGATTTGATGTGATTTCCCTTGAAATTCCCTTGAAGAGAAAATCGCGTTGCATTGTATGCTATTGTATTGCATGCGATGCGATTTGATGCGATTTGATGCGATTTTAATATGTACAGGCACCCAGATGCCTGTTTCATATGTGAAATGGCCCCCAGACCCCATTTTTAATTGTATAGCCACCCTGATGGCTAAATGACCCCCATTGTTAAAGCCACCCCACTATCAACGCCAACCCGAAGTGTGGCGAGCGCAGCGAGCCCGCGAGGGGCGGCGGTACGCGTCCTCCGACCTTTTCATACCCCCACTATCCACGTCGGCGTGGAGTTGATTTTATATAGTGTGGCGAGCGCAGCGAGGGGTCGTGGATACCTTCACAGCTATACGCGTCCCCTTGCGGGCTTCACAGGTATCCGCGTCCCCTCGCGGGGCTTGCTGCGCTCGCCACACTATATAAAATCAACTCCATGCCGATGTGGATAGTGGGGGTATGAAAAGGTCGGAGGACGCGTACCACCACCCCTCGCGGGCTCGCTACGCTCGCCACGCTTCGGGTTGGCGTTGATAGTGGGGTGGCGTTAACAATGGGGGGCAGTTAGCCATCAGGGTGGGTATACAATTAAAAATGGGGTCTGAGGGGCAAAATCGCATCGCATGCAATCTGATTGTATGCGATGGGATTTGACGCGATTTTTAGGTGCGATGATGAAAATCTGGCGCCCAGATAAGTCACAAGTACCACAAAAATTCATATGGACTTAAATAAAGCAACCTCCCGGGGTATAGTATAATAATGATGATAATATCAATATACATAAATATAAGCACAATGATTAGCAGCCGGTTATCAGGTGTCAGGTTTTCTGTGAACACTTTTTATTTGTTAGTATTATTATTATATTGTAATTTATTTATAAGGCGCCACAAGTGCACATAAAACATTGGCGGCTGCTAATCCCCCTTCATTCCTTATAAACAACAATGATAACAGAGGTTACGTGTTGTTAGTATCTTTAGAGTATTTAACCAATGTGGCATTGTGCTTAGATTTATTTATATTGATATTATTATTATACTATACCCGGGGAGGCGGCTTTATTGCTTTATTTAATTGTATAGGTTTTTTTGTGTATAATAAATTGTATATATTATTGCAAATTGTTTCTCATGTATATCACTAAGCGCCACAAGATTTGAATATTCCTGTCCGCTGGATTATATAATGATGAATAATATAACGCTGGTTAATATTATACTGGGAATATAACGCTGGTTAATATTATACTGGATAATATAATACTAGACAAAAAAACGCTGGATAATATAACGCTGGGAATATAATGCTGGAAATATAACGCTGAGTAATACAACACTGGATAATATAACGCTGGGAATATAACGCTGGGGATATAACACTGGACAATATAACGCTGGGAGTATAACACTGGATAATATAACTCTGGATAATATAATGCTTGATAATATAACGCTGGGTAATATAACGCTGGGTAATATAACGCTGGGAATATAATGCTGGATAATATAACGCTGGATAATATAACGCTGGGGAATATAACGCTGGATAATATAATGCTGGATAATATAACGCTGGATAATATAACGCTGGATAATATAACGCTGGATAATATAACGCTGGATAATATAACGCTGGATAATATTACGCTGGATAATATAACGCTGGATAATATAATGCTGGGGAATATAACGCTGGGTAATATAACGCTGGGAATATAAAACTGGAAAATATAACGCTGGGAATATAACGCTGGGAATATAATGCTGAGTAATATAACCCTGGATAATATGACGCTGGGAATATAACGCTGGGAATAAAATGCTGGATAATATAACGCTGGATAATATAACGCTGGGGAATATAACGCTGGGGAATATAACACTGGGGAATATAACGCTGGATAATATAATGCTGGATAATATAACGCTGGATAATATAACGCTGGGAATAGAACGCTGGGAATATAACACTGGGGAATATAACGCTGGATAATATAACGCTGGGAATATAACGCTGGGATTATAACGCTGGATAATATAACGCTGGATAATATAACGCTAGATAATATAACGCTAGATAATATAACGCTGGGAATATAACGCTGGATAATATAACGCTGGGATATATAACGCTGGATAATATAACGCTGGATAATATAACGCTGGATAATATAACGCTGGATAATATAACGCTGGGAATATAACGCTGGGGAATATAACGCTGGGGAATATAACACTGGATAATATAACGCTGGGGATATAACGCTGGGAATATAACGCTGGGGAATATAACGCTGGGGAATATAACGCTGGGGAATATAACGCTGGATAATATAACGCTTTATAATATAACGCTGGGGAATATAACGCTGGATAATATAACGCTGGGGAATATAACGCTGGGAATATAATGCTGGGAATATAACGCTGGGGAATATAACGCTGGGGATATAACGCTGGGGGAATATTATTGCTTGGGAAAGTTTTGTACAATATTTTGCTGGATAATATAAATCTGGATAATATAACTATGCATAGTATAAATGTGATGGGGGGGGGACTACATTCAGAAAACCCCATATAAGAATATTCAGAATATTCAAATTTGAGAAACAATGTGCGATAAAATATACAATTTATTATACGCAAAAATTCATATGGACTTAAATAAAGCAACCTCCCGGGGTATAGTATAATAATGATGATAATATCAATATACATAAATATAAGCACAATGATTACAGCCGGTTATCAGGTGTCAGGTTTTCTGTGAACACTTTTTATTTGTTAGTATTATTATTATTATTATAATTTAATTTATTTATAAGGCGCCACAAGTGCACATAAAACATTAGCGGCTGCTAATCCCCCTTCATTCCTTATAAACAACAATGATAACAGAGGTTACGTGTTGTTAGTATCTTTAGAGTATTTAACCAATGTGGCATTGTGCTTAGATTTATTTATATTGATATTATTATTATACTATACCCCAGGGAGGCGGCTTTATTGCTTTATTTAATTGTATAGGTTTTTTTGTGTATAATAAATTGTTTATTTTATTGCAAATTCTTTCTCATGTATATCACTAAGCGCCACAAGATTTGAATATTCTTGTCCGCTGGATTATATAATGCTGAAAAATATAACGCTGGTTAATATTATACTGGATAATATAATACTAGACCAAATAACGCTGGATAATATTACGCGCTGGGGAATATAACACTGGATAATATAACGCTGGATAATATAACGCTGAATAATATAACGCTGGTTAATATTATACTGGTACTGGTGGGAAAAGGGGAGAGTTGGAGTCGGAGAAACCAGCGCGGCGATTTCCCAGGCACGGGTAAGCTGCGAGCATTGAGAACACGGCGGTAAGTCCACTACTGTGGATTATCATATACCAGCTTATACAGTATTTGTTACGGATAACCCACTTATGCCAGTTCAGAGGCACACGTGGAAAATCCTATTCCCGGTACCATTGTATAACATATAACCGGTTACCTGGGGCCACTGTTGCCTGGCCACACGTGTATGACGTTATCTGTCTGTATATACCGGTATTACCTGGAGTAATTTATCTATGTGACACACCTAAACAGCAAAGGATGCACGCACTATTAATAAATAGTAAATTATTACATGTTTATACAAAAGTGACCTGTTAGCTGCTAAGTGATCTCTTTATTTTGAAACCGAATCTAATAACACCAGGAATACTTAAATCACATTGCTCATATCGCTACTTAGCAATCAGGGACAAACTAATCTCCCATATACCAATACATTCTTGGATATAACATATCTCTCTTTTTTGCACAGTATGTCTCTCTAGGCATAAACCTGTCTGGTGATATCGCTTATTTCCTATCAATGCAATTTTGCAATGGGACACAGCAGCGTATTGCACAGATAGACCTATCTTTTCCTATACAGGCACCCACTGTTATTCAGGAGTACTCTCATCCCCAGAAAAGGAATTCGGCAGGACCCTGCACTGGTTTGATATCAACATGGCACCTTATACCTGAATAGGGGGAAAGCAGACACTCTACTGTAATATAGCGCAGTTGTCGCTGGGTACCGCTCACTACCCATTAATGTATGTACAATGGGTAGCAGTAGCCTACTAACACGACTAACGTAAGCCGTCTCTTTCCCACACTTGTGTTCTTATTCTAATAGTACTCTCATATCCCCACTTACGAACTCGGCTAGACCCTGCGCTGACCATTTTTCAACAGGGCACCTTGTTCAAAAGAAAGGTGGAGACAGCAGATACTTCTATTTGCTACTTTAACCTTTTCTTTTTACAGAATAACTACTGTGCACATAGACACATTCTGTGTTTAAGCAATCATTTATGTAATTATATGCTTATGAGATTACCTACAACCGGAGGAAACCCTAGCGCTGATCTCCAATCTCCCTAACGAGGGGGAATATATCTGCCTACCAATTACCATACTTACTATTCCCGAATAGAGAGGGGGATAATAATTACCTACAATTATAACTATACATTAAAATAGACATAAGGCTAAAAGGGTACCAGGCAAGCATTTAAAAGACATGGGGAACTGACCAGAACCATTAAAATAAATAATATTTCGCTAGCTTTTAGAATTTACTAACAGTGCTTTACCTAGAGACTATAACCTAGGATATTCATCTAGCAGTGGACATTAGAATATCCCTGCAATATATGTTTTGTGTTGTCTGTCAGTATGTTAACAAAAGTATTTTAATAAAATAAATAATAAAAGTTATGTATTAATATAATTCATCTTTACATTGCTATCGAACTGATTCTTTCTTTTTCCAAGCGTGCCCCCAAACAAAGGAGAGTACTTTTTTTCTTGTCCTTCTTAAATAATGTTATACTGGGAATATAACGCTGGTTAATATTATACTGGATAATATAATACTAGATAAAATAACGCTGGATAATTTAACGCTGGTTAATATAACACCGGATAATATAACGCTGGATAATTTAACGCTGGATAATATAACGCTGGATAATATAACGCTGGATAATATAACGCTGGATAATATAACGCTGGATAATATAACGCTGGATAATATAACGCTGGATAATATAACGCTGGATAATATAACGCTGGATAATATAACGCTGGATAATTTAACGCTGGATAATTTAACGCTGGATAATATAATACTGGGAATATAACACTGGATAATATAGTGCTGGATAATATAACACTGGATAATATAATGCAGAATAATATAACGCTGGATAATATAACACTAAATAATATATTGCTGGATAATAAAATTGCTGGGAATATAACGCTGGATAATACAATGCTGGATAATATAACGCTGGATAATATAACGCTGGATAATATAACGCTGGATAATATAACGCTGGATAATATAACGCTGGATAATATAACGCTGGATAATATAACGCTGGATAATATAACGCTGGGAATATAACACTGGATAATATAACGCTGGGAATATAACGCTGGATAATATAACACTGGATAATATAACACTGGATAATATAACACTGGGTAATATAATGCTGGATAATATAAGGCTGGGAATATAACGCTGGATAATATACACTGGGAATATAACGCTGGATAATATACGCTGGGAATATAATGCTGGATAATATAATGCTGGATAATATACCGCTAGATAATATAACGCTGGATAATATAACGCTGGATAATATAACACTGGATAATATAACGCTGGATAATATAACGCTGGATAAAATAACACTGGATAATATAACGCTGGATAATATAACGCTGGATAATATAACGCTGGATAATATAACGCTGGGAATATAACACTGGATAATATAACGCTGGGAATATAACGCTGGATAATATAACACTGCATAATATAACACTGGATAATATAACACTGGGTAATATAATGCTGGATAATATAAGGCTGGGAATATAACGCTGGATAATATACACTGGGAATATAACGCTGGATAATATACGCTGGGAATATAATGCTGGATAATATAATGCTGGATAATATACCGCTAGATAATATAACGCTGGATAATATAACGCTGGGTATATAACGCTGGGTATATAAAGCTGGATAATATAACACTGGATAATATAACGCTGGGTAATAAAACGCTGGGGAATATAACGCTGGATAATATAACGCTGGGAATAAAACGCTGGATAATATAACGCTGGATAATATAACGCTGTATAATATAACGCTGGATAATATAAAGCTGGGAATATAATGCTGGATAATATAACGCTGTATAATATAACGCTGGATAATATAACGCTGGATAATATAACGCTGGGGAATATAACGCTGGATAATATAACTCTGGATAATATAACGCTGGGGAATATAACGCTGGATAATATAACTCTGGATAATATAACGCTGGGGAATATAACGCTGGGGAATATAACGCTGGATAATATAACGCTGGATAATATAACTCTGGATAATATAACACTGGGAATATAACGCTGGGGAATATAACGCTGGATAATATAACTCTGGATAATATAACGCTGGGAATATAACGCTGGGGAATATAACGCTGGATAATATAATGCTGGGGAATATAACGCTGGATAATATAATGCTGGATAATATAACGCTGGATAATATACGCTGGATAATATAACACTGGGGAATATAACGCTGGGGAATATAACGCTGGGGAATATAACGCTGGGGAATATAATGCTGGATAATATAAAGCTGGGAATATATTGCTGGATAATATAACGCTGGATAATATAATGCTGGATAATATAAGGCTGGATAATATAACGCTGGATAATATAAAGCTGGGAATATAATGCTGGATAATATAACGCTGGATAATATACGCTGGACAATATACGCTGGGTATATACTAGTGACCTCTTTGGCTGAATCTCCTGCTTTTGGTATCGTACCTTCCGGCTTTGGTGATGATCATCTCGGTTCCTATCTCGTGAAATCTCCGCCACAGCTCGCAGCCCTGCAGTTCCACCCGTATTGCGTTGTGAGGAGCGATGTCCGGAGAAAGGGGTGGCGAGGATTTGGGCCGTTTCTCTGCTGGGGACAGAGCAACAAGGGGTTATATAGCCAGTTGGGTTCCCCGGAATATCCCTGGCTGATATTTACCACAGAGGTAATAATAGAATACTTGGGGAATCACTGGCCCGTGGGGTTTCGGGGACCACATCCTAAATAACACGCAGAACTCCCATATAGTGGTTCCCTGTGAACCCCATAATCCCAGCAGGTTGGTGGCACCTCCGGAGTTGTGTGTCCCAGTGAGGCGCCCAGATATCAGCAGTGGTGTCGGTAGGGGGGTGTGGGGGTATCTCTGGGTATTTGGGGGATATTCTCCCTATAAATCTCTCCTGTAAAGCAGCTTCCACAGATCCGCAACACTAACCAGGCTCCTCATCCTGGGGGACAATCCGGCAAAGTGTGGCCCCCTCCGCGGCCCCCGGGGCCCCATGCTGACTCTTCCCTTCACGCTCCTCCAGCGCTCTCTTAGTAGAAGAACCCACTAATGCCTCCACAGAAAAAGCGTAAGCTCTTGTGCTCAGGGACATCCCTGTGCCAGACAGATGTAACTTCGGGACAGTGAAGTCTCCAATGTTCCCCAAATCTCTCCCCCTCTGATGTGCTGGGAGCTGAGGCAGGAGGAGGACAGGGGGGGCCTGTCCTGAAGTCAGAGCCCTCCAATCAGTGTGGGGGAGAGGGAGGGGGCGTGTTCTAGTGAAGATGCTGCCTGTCCCATCAGTTACATTGTAGCATGTTACACAGTGTGGTGTCAGGGGAAGGGCAGATGTACTAAGCCTTATGGAGCATACACACAAGTGATCTGTACAACCCAGTGCGCAGTCCCACACGTCGCCATCGCCCGCTCAGATATTCAGTGCATGCGCCGGGTCTAGATCGCTCAGCATGGATCGCATGTGTGTCACCCTGTGTGTATGCGGCTTTAGAGAGGGAAAAGTGGAGAGAGATAAAGGGGCCTATGTACTAAGTCTAGAGAGAGAGATAAAGTACAAAGTAATCAGCTCTTGTCAGATATTACAACCAGCCTGTGGATGCGCTTCATGATATTTTTTTACTAAACGACTTGTTCTTACTTAGACATCAATGTCGGCGTAGATGAAGAATATAAGAGTGTGCCGACATGTTACACTAACTGGGGTCCACGCTGACATGTGTCGACCCTCTGACCCTGAGAACTGATTGCATGTTGAACCATTGTCTGTCTAATAGTCCACCTACTAGATGGTACTTTACTTCTCACCACTGTATCACTCTACCAGGCTTAGTACATCTGTCCCTCACTGGTATACAGGGAAACAGCTGCTATGTATCCAGGGCCGGTGCAAGGCACCGGAGTGCCCCAGGCGAGTCGGGGTGGGGGCGCCCCGGTGCCGGGGTACCTGCTGCGCCATCTGGGGAGCGGGCAGGGGGGTCCAGGCTTGTGTCTGACAGGAGCCAGCCCTGCAGTGGTGTCCACGGCGCTGAGTATAAAGCTGGCGGCGGTGGGGGCTCCCTTCAGTGAATAAGAAATCACTAGCGCTATGCGGCGGCGCGGGAAGCGCTTCTGTTTTGAAAACACTGGCCGCACGGCGCACGCTGATTGGCTGAATCTTAAGCTTAAGCTTTATACTCAGCGCCGCAGGAGGTACCCGCGCGACAAGGACACCACTGCAGGCTTCGGTCAGAAGCCGGCATGGACCCCCTTTGCACGGGTGGCGAGGGTCGAACTGCCGCCCTCCAGTGGCACAGAGCTACAGGACAGGTGCAGTGTTACACAGTGTGGTACCGGGGGGCACAGAGCTACAGGACAGGTGCAGTGTTACACAGTGTGGTACCGGGGGGCACAGAGCTACAGGGCAGGTGCAGTGTTACACAGTGTGGTACCGGGGGGCACAGAGCTACAGGACAGGTGCAGTGTTACACAGTGTGGTACCGGGGGCACAGAGCTACAGGACAGGTGCAGTGTTACACAGTGCGGTACCGGGAGGCACAGAGCTACAGGACAGGTGCAGTGTTACACAGTGTGGTACCGGAGGCTCAGAGCTACAGGGCAGGTGCAGTGTTACACAGTGTGGTACCGGGGGCACAGAGCTACAGGACAGGTGCAGTGTTACACAGTGTGGTACCGGGAGGCACAGAGCTACAGGACAGGTGCAGTGTTACACAGTGTGGTACCGGGGGGCACAGAGCTACAGGACAGGTGCAGTGTTACACAGTGTGGTACCAGGGGGGAACAGAGCTACAGGACAGGTGCAGTGTTACACAGTGTGGTACCGGGGGGCACAGAGCTACAGGACAGGTGCAGTGTTACACAGTGTGGTACCGGGGGGCACAGAGCTACAGGACAGGAGCAGTGTTACACAGTGTGGTACCGGGGGGCACAGAGCTACAGGACAGGTGCAGTGTTACACAGTGTGGTACCGGGGGGGCACAGAGCTACAGGACAGGTGCAGTGTTACACAGTGTGGTACCGGGGGGCACAGAGCTACAGGACAGGTGCAGTGTTACACAGTGTGGTACCGGGGGGCACAGAGCTACAGGGCAGGTGCAGTGTTACACAGTGTGGTACCGGGGGCACAGAGCTACAGGGCAGGTGCAGTGTTACACAGTGTGGTACCGGGGGGCACAGAGCTACAGGGCAGGTGCAGTGTTACACAGTGTGGTACCGGAGGCTCAGAGCTACATGACAGGTGCAGTGTTACACAGTGTGGTACCGGGGGGGCACAGAGCTACAGGACAGGTGCAGTGTTACACAGCGCGGTACCGGGGGCACAGAGCTACAGGACAGGTGCAGTGTTACACAGTGTGGTACCGGGGGGCACAGAGCTACAGGACAGGTGCAGTGTTACACAGTGTGGTACCGGGGGGCACAGAGCTACAGGAAAGGTGCAGTGTTACAGTGTGGTACCGGGGGCACAGAGCTACAGGACAGGTGCAGTGTTACACAGCGTGGTACCGGGGGGCACAGAGCTACAGGACAGGTGCAGTGTTACACAGTGTGGTACCGGAGGCTCAGAGCTACAGGACAGGTGCAGTGTTACACAGTGTGGTACCGGGACGCACAGAGCTACAGGACAGGTGCAGTGTTACACAGTGTGGTACCGGGGGGCACAGAGCTAAAGGGCAGGTGCAGTGTTACACAGTGTGGTACCGGGGGGCACAGAGCTACAGGGCAGGTGCAGTGTTACACAGTGTGGTACCGGGGGGCACAGAGCTACAGGGCAGGTGCAGTGTTACACAGTGTGGTACCGGAGGCTCAGAGCTACAGGACAGGTGCAGTGTTACACAGTGTGGTACCGGGACGCACAGAGCTACAGGACAGGTGCAGTGTTACACAGTGTGGTACCGGGGGGCACAGAGCTACAGGGCAGGTGCAGTGTTACACAGTGTGGTACCGGGGGCACAGAGCTACAGGGCAGGTGCAGTGTTACACAGTGTGGTACCGGGGGCACAGAGCTACAGGGCAGGTGCAGTGTTACACAGTGTGGTACCGGGGGCACAGAGCTACAGGGCAGGTGCAGTGTTACACAGTGTGGTACCGGGGGCACAGAGCTACAGGACAGGTGCAGTGTTACATAGTGTGGTACCGGGGGGCACAGAGCTACAGGGCAGGTGCAGTGTTACACAGTGTGGTACCGGGGGGCACAGAGCTACAGGGCAGGTGCAGTGTTACATAGTGTGGTACCGGGGGGCACAGAGCTACAGGACAGGTGCAGTGTTACACAGTGTGGTACCGGGGGGCACAGAGCTACAGGACAGGTGCAGTGTTACACAGTGTGGTACCGGGGGGCACAGAGCTACAGGACAGGTGCAGTGTTACACAGTGTGGTACCGGGGGGCACAGAGCTACAGGGCAGGTGCAGTGTTACACAGTGTGGTACCGGGGGGGGCACAGAGCTACAGGACAGGTGCAGTGTTACACAGTGTGGTACCGGGAGGCACAGAGCTACAGGACAGGTGCAGTGTTACACAGTGTGGTACCGGGGGGCACAGAGCTACAGGACAGGTGCAGTGTTACACAGTGTGGTACCGGGGGGCACAGAGCTACAGGACAGGTGCAGTGTTACACAGTGTGGTACCGGGGGGCACAGAGCTACAGGACAGGTGCAGTGTTACACAGTGTGGTACCGGGGGCACAGAGCTACAGGGCAGGTGCAGTGTTACACAGTGTGGTACCGGGGGCACAGAGCTACAGGACAGGTGCAGTGTTACACAGTGTGGTACCGGGGGGCACAGAGCTACAGGACAGGTGCAGTGTTACACAGTGTGGTACCGGGGGGCACAGAGCTACAGGGCAGTTGCAGTGTTACACAGTGTGGTATCGGGGGGCACAGAGCTACAGGGCAGGTGCAGTGTTACAGTGTGGTACCGGGGGCACAGAGCTACAGGGCAGGTGCAGTGTTACACAGTGTGGTACCGGGACGCACAGAGCTACAGGGCAGGTGCAGTGTTACACAGTGTGGTACCGGGGGGCACAGAGCTAAAGGGCAGGTGCAGTGTTACACAGTGTGGTACCGGGGGGCACAGAGCTACAGGGCAGGTGCAGTGTTACACAGCGTGGTACCGGGGGCACAGAGCTACAGGACAGGTGCAGTGTTACACAGTGTGGTACCGGGGGCACAGAGCTACAGGACAGGTGCAGTGTTACACAGTGTGGTACCGGGGGGCACAGAGCTACAGGACAGGTGCAGTGTTACACAGTGTGGTACCGGGGGGGGGGGGCACAGAGCTACAGGGCAGGTGCAGTGTTACACAGTGTGGTACCGGGGGGCACAGAGCTACAGGACAGGTGCAGTGTTACACAGTGTGGTACCGGGGGGCACAGAGCTACAGGACAGGTGCAGTGTTACACAGTGTGGTACCGGGGGGCACAGAGCTACAGGGCAGGTGCAGTGTTACACAGTGTGGTACCGGGGGGCACAGAGCTACAGGGCAGGTGCAGTGTTACACAGTGTGGTACCGGGGGGGCACAGAGCTACAGGACAGGTGCAGTGTTACACAGTGTGGTACCGGGGGGCACAGAGCTACAGGACAGGTGCAATGTTACACAGTGTGGTACCGGGGGGCACAGAGCTACAGGACAGGTGCAGTGTTACAGTGTGGTACCGGGGGGCACAGAGCTACAGGACAGGTGCAGTGTTACACAGTGTGGTACCGGGAGGCACAGAGCTACAGGGCAGGTGCAGTGTTACACAGTGTGGTACCGGGGGGCACAGAGCTACAGGACAGGTGCAGTGTTACACAGTGTGGTACCGGGGGGGCACAGAGCTACAGGACAGGTGCAGTGTTACACAGTGTGGTACCGGGAGGCACAGAGCTACAGGACAGGTGCAGTGTTACAGTGTGGTACCGGGGGGCACAGAGCTACAGGACAGGTGCAGTGTTACACAGTGTGGTACCGGAGGCACAGAGCTACAGGGCAGGTGCAGTGTTACAGTGTGGTACCGGGGGGCACAGAGCTACAGGACAGGTGCAGTGTTACACAGTGTGGTACCGGGGGGCACAGAGCTACAGGACAGGTGCAGTGTTACACAGTGTGGTACCGGGGGCACAGAGCTACAGGACAGGTGCAGTGTTACACAGTGTGGTACCGGGAGGCACAGAGCTACAGGTCAGGTGCAGTGTTACACAGTGTGGTACCGGGAGGCACAGAGCTACAGGGCAGGTGCAGTGTTACACAGTGTGGTACCAGGGGGGAACAGAGCTACAGGACAGGTGCAGTGTTACACAGTGTGGTACCGGGGGCACAGAGCTACAGGACAGGTGCAGTGTTACACAGTGTGGTACCGGGGGGCACAGAGCTACAGGACAGGTGCAGTGTTACACAGTGTGGTACCGGGGGGCACAGAGCTACAGGACAGGTGCAGTGTTACACAGTGTGGTACCGGGGGGCACAGAGCTACAGGACAGGTGCAGTGTTACACAGTGTGGTACCGGGGGGCACAGAGCTACAGGACAGGTGCAGTGTTACACAGTGTGGTACCGGGGGCTCAGAGCTACAGGGCAGGTGCAGTGTTACACAGTGTGGTACCGGGGGCACAGAGCTACAGGACAGGTGCAGTGTTACACAGTGTGGTACCGGGGGGGCACAGAGCTACAGGACAGGTGCAGTGTTACACAGTGTGGTACCGGGGGGGCACAGAGCTACAGGACAGGTGCAGTGTTACAGTGTGGTTCCGGGGGGCACAGAGCTACAGGACAGGTGCAGTGTTACAGTGTGGTACCGGGGGGCACAGAGCTACAGGACAGGTGCAGTGTTACACAGTGTGGTACCGGGGGCACAGAGCTACAGGGCAGGTGCAGTGTTACACAGTGTGGTACCGGGGGCACAGAGCTACAGGGCAGGTGCAGTGTTACACAGTGTGGTACCGGGACGCACAGAGCTACAGGGCAGGTGCAGTGTTACACAGTGTGGTACCGGGGGGCACAGAGCTACAGGGCAGGTGCAGTGTTACACAGTGTGGTACCGGGAGGCACAGAGCTACAGGACAGGTGCAGTGTTACACAGCGTGGTACCGGGGGGCACAGAGCTACAGGACAGGAGCAGTGTTACACAGCGCGGTACCGGGGGGCACAGAGCTACAGGACAGGTGCAGTGTTACACAGTGTGGTACCGGGGGGGGCACAGAGCTACAGGACAGGTGCAGTGTTACACAGTGTGGTACCGGGAGGCACAGAGCTACAGGGCAGGTGCAGTGTTACACAGTGTGGTACCGGGAGGCACAGAGCTACAGGACAGGTGCAGTGTTACACAGCGTGGTACCGGGGGCACAGAGCTACAGGACAGGAGCAGTGTTACACAGTGTGGTACCGGAGGCACAGAGCTACAGGACAGGTGCAGTGTTACACAGTGTGGTACCGGGGGGCACAGAGCTACAGGACAGGTGCAGTGTTACACAGTGTGGTACCGGGGGGCACAGAGCTACAGGACAGGTGCAGTGTTACACAGTGTGGTACCGGGGGGCACAGAGCTACAGGGCAGGTGCAGTGTTACACAGTGTGGTACCGGGGGCACAGAGCTACAGGGCAGGTGCAGTGTTACACAGTGTGGTACCGGGGGCACAGAGCTACAGGACAGGTGCAGTGTTACACAGTGTGGTACCGGGGGGCACAGAGCTACAGGGCAGGTGCAGTGTTACACAGTGTGGTACCGGGGGCACAGAGCTACAGGACAGGTGCAGTGTTACACAGTGTGGTACCGGGGGCACAGAGCTACAGGACAGGTGCAGTGTTACACAGTGTGGTACCGGGGGGCACAGAGCTACAGGACAGGTGCAGTGTTACACAGTGTGGTACCGGAGGCTCAGAGCTACAGGACAGGTGCAGTGTTACACAGTGTGGTACCGGGGGGCACAGAGCTACAGGACAGGTGCAGTGTTACACAGTGTGGTACCGGAGGCACAGAGCTACAGGACATGGGCAGTGTTACACAGTGTGGTACCGGGGGGTACAGAGCTACAGGACAGGTGCAGTGTTACACAGTGTGGTACCGGGAGGCACAGAGCTACAGGACAGGAGCAGTGTTACACAGTGTGGTACCGGAGGGCACAGAGCTACAGGACAGGTGCAGTGTTACACAGTGTGGTACCGGGGGCACAGAGCTACAGGGCAGGTGCAGTGTTACACAGTGTGGTACCGGGAGGCACAGAGCTACAGGACAGGTGCAGTGTTACACAGTGTGGTACCGGGGGGCACAGAGCTACAGGACAGGAGCAGTGTTACACAGTGTGGTACCGGGGGCACAGAGCTACAGGGCAGGTGCAGTGTTACACAGTGTGGTACCGGGGGCACAGAGCTACAGGACAGGTGCAGTGTTACACAGTGTGGTACCGGGGGGCACAGAGCTACAGGGCAGGTGCAGTGTTACACAGTGTGGTACCGGGGGGCACAGAGCTACAGGACAGGTGCAGTGTTACACAGTGTGGTACCGGGGGCACAGAGCTACAGGACAGGTGCAGTGTTACACAGTGCGGTACCGGGGGGCACAGAGCTACAGGACAGGTGCAGTGTTACACAGTGTGGTACCGGGGGCACAGAGCTACAGGGCAGGTGCAGTGTTACACAGCGTGGTACCGGGGGGCACAGAGCTACAGGGCAGGTGCAGTGTTACACAGCGCGGTACCGGGGGGCACAGAGCTACAGGGCAGGTGCAGTGTTACACAGTGTGGTACCGGGGGCACAGAGCTACAGGACAGGTGCAGTGTTACAATGTGGTACCGGGGGGGGCACAGAGCTACAGGACAGGTGCAGTGTTACACAGTGTGGTACCGGGGGGCACAGAGCTACAGGGCAGGTGCAGTGTTACACAGTGTGGTACCGGGGGGCACAGAGCTACAGGGCAGGTGCAGTGTTACACAGCGCGGTACCGGGGGGCACAGAGCTACAGGACAGGTGCAGTGTTACACAGTGTGGTACCGGGGGGCACAGAGCTACAGGACAGGTGCAGTGTTACACAGTGTGGTACCGGGGGCACAGAGCTACAGGACAGGTGCAGTGTTACAGTGTGGTACCGGGGGGCACAGAGCTACAGGACAGGTGCAGTGTTACACAGTGTGGTACCGGGGGCACAGAGCTACAGGACAGGTGCAGTGTTACACAGTGTGGTACCGGGGGCACAGAGCTACAGGACAGGTGCAGTGTTACACAGTGTGGTACCGGGGGCACAGAGCTACAGGACAGGTGCAGTGTTACAATGTGGTACCGGGGGGGGCACAGAGCTACAGGGCAGGTGCAGTGTTACACAGTGTGGTACCGGGGGGCACAGAGCTACAGGACAGGTGCAGTGTTACACAGTGTGGTACCGGGGGGCACAGAGCTACAGGACAGGTGCGGTGTTACACAGTGTGGTACCGGGGGGCACAGAGCTACAGGACAGGTGCAGTGTTACAATGTGGTACCGGGGGGGGCACAGAGCTACAGGGCAGGTGCAGTGTTACACAGTGTGGTACCGGGGGGCACAGAGCTACAGGACAGGTGCGGTGTTACACAGTGTGGTACCGGGGGGCACAGAGCTACAGGACAGGAGCAGTGTTACACAGTGTGGTACCGGGGGGCACAGAGCTACAGGGCAGGTGCAGTGTTACACAGTGTGGTACCGGGGGGCACAGAGCTAAAGGGCAGGTGCAGTGTTACACAGTGTGGTACCGGGGGGCACAGAGCTACAGGGCAGGTGCAGTGTTACACAGTGTGGTACCGGGGGGCACAGAGCTACAGGACAGGTGCAGTGTTACACAGTGTGGTACCGGGGGGCACAGAGCTACAGGACAGGAGCAGTGTTACACAGTGTGGTACCGGGGGGCACAGAGCTACAGGACAGGTGCAGTGTTACACAGCGCGGTACCGGGGGCACAGAGCTACAGGACAGGTGCAGTGTTACACAGTGTGGTACCGGGGGGCACAGAGCTACAGGACAGGTGCAGTGTTACACAGTGTGGTACCGGGGGGCACAGAGCTACAGGACAGGTGCAGTGTTACACAGTGTGGTACCGGGGGGCACAGAGCTACAGGACAGGTGCAGTGTTACAGTGTGGTACCGGGGGGCACAGAGCTACAGGACAGGTGCAGTGTTACACAGTGTGGTACCGGGGGCACAGAGCTACAGGACAGGTGCAGTGTTACACAGTGTGGTACCGGGGGGCACAGAGCTACAGGACAGGTGCAGTGTTACACAGTGTGGTACCGGGGGGCACAGAGCTAAAGGGCAGGTGCAGTGTTACACAGTGTGGTACCGGGGGCACAGAGCTACAGGGCAGGTGCAGTGTTACACAGTGTGGTACCGGGGGGCACAGAGCTACAGGACAGGAGCAGTGTTACACAGTGTGGTACCGGGGGGCACAGAGCTAAAGGGCAGGTGCAGTGTTACACAGTGCGGTACCGGGAGGCACAGAGCTACAGGACAGGTGCAGTGTTACACAGTGTGGTACCGGGGGGCACAGAGCTACAGGACAGGTGCAGTGTTACACAGTGTGGTACCGGGGGCACAGAGCTACAGGACAGGTGCAGTGTTACACAGTGTGGTACCGGAGGCTCAGAGCTACAGGACAGGAGCAGTGTTACACAGTGTGGTACCGGGGGGCACAGAGCTACAGGACAGGTGCAGTGTTACACAGTGTGGTACCGGGGGGCACAGAGCTACAGGGCAGGTGCATTGTTACACAGCGTGGTACCGGGGGGCACAGAGCTACAGGACAGGTGCAGTGTTACACAGTGTGGTACCGGGGGGCACAGAGCTACAGGACAGGTGCAGTGTTACACAGTGTGGTACCGGGAGGCACAGAGCTACAGGACAGGTGCAGTGTTACACAGTGTGGTACCGGGAGGCACAGAGCTACAGGACAGGTGCAGTGTTACACAGTGTGGTACCGGAGGCTCAGAGCTACATGACAGGTGCAGTGTTACACAGTGTGGTACCGGGGGGCACAGAGCTATAGGACAGGTGCAGTGTTACACAGTGTGGTACCGGGGGGCACAGAGCTACAGGACAGGTGCAGTGTTACAGTGTGGTACCGGGGGCACAGAGCTACAGGACAGGTGCAGTGTTACACAGTGTGGTACCGGGGGGCACAGAGCTACAGGACAGGTGCAGTGTTACACAGTGTGGTACCGGGGGCACAGAGCTACAGGACAGGTGCAGTGTTACACAGTGTGGTACCGGGGGGCACAGAGCTACAGGACAGGTGCAGTGTTACACAGTGTGGTACCGGGGGCACAGAGCTACAGGGCAGGTGCAGTGTTACACAGTGTGGTACCGGGGGGCACAGAGCTACAGGGCAGGTGCATTGTTACACAGCGTGGTACCGGGGGGCACAGAGCTACAGGACAGGTGCAGTGTTACACAGTGTGGTACCGGGGGGCACAGAGCTACAGGACAGGTGCAGTGTTACACAGCGTGGTACCGGGGGGCACAGAGCTACAGGACAGGAGCAGTGTTACACAGTGTGGTACCGGGGGGCACAGAGCTACAGGGCAGGTGCATTGTTACACAGCGTGGTACCGGGGGGCACAGAGCTACAGGACAGGTGCAGTGTTACACAGTGTGGTACCGGGGGCACAGAGCTACAGGGCAGGTGCAGTGTTACACAGCGTGGTACCGGGAGGCACAGAGCTACAGGACAGGTGCAGTGTTACACAGCGTGGTACCGGGGGCTCAGAGCTACATGACAGGTGCAGTGTTACACAGCGTGGTACCGGGGGGCACAGAGCTACAGGACAGGTGCAGTGTTACACAGTGTGGTACCGGGGGGCACAGAGCTACAGGACAGGTGCAGTGTTACACAGTGTGGTACCGGGGGGCACAGAGCTACAGGGCAGGTGCAGTGTTACAGTGTGGTACCGGGGGGCACAGAGCTACAGGACAGGTGCAGTGTTACACAGTGTGGTACCGGGGGGCACAGAGCTACAGGACAGGTGCAGTGTTACACAGTGTGGTACCGGGGGGGGGGGGGGCACAGAGCTACAGGGCAGGTGCAGTGTTACACAGTGTGGTACCGGGGGCACAGAGCTACAGGACAGGTGCAGTGTGGTACCGGGGTAAACAGAACTACAGGACAGGTGCAGTGTTACAATGTGGTACCGGGGGGGCACAGAGCTACAGGGCAGGTGCAGTGTTACAGTGTGGTACCGGGAGGCACAGAGCTACAGGACAGGTGCAGTGTTACACAGCGTGGTACCGGGGGCTCAGAGCTACAGGACAGGTGCAGTGTTACACAGCGTGGTACCGGGGGGCACAGAGCTACAGGACAGGTGCAGTGTTACACAGCGTGGTACCGGGGGGCACAGAGCTACAGGACAGGTGCAGTGTTACACAGTGTGGTACCGGGGGGCACAGAGCTACAGGACAGGTGCAGTGTTACACAGTGTGGTACCAGGGGGGAACAGAGCTACAGGACAGGTGCAGTGTTACACAGTGTGGTACCAGGGGGGAACAGAGCTACAGGACAGGTGCAGTGTTACACAGTGTGGTACCAGGGGGGCACAGAGCTACAGGACAGGTGCAGTGTTACACAGTGTGGTACCGGGGGCACAGAGCTACAGGACAGGTGCAGTGTTACAGTGTGGTACCGGGGGGTACAGAGCTACAGGACAGGTGTAGTGTTACACAGTGTGGGGCACAGAGCTACAGGACAGGTGCAGTGTTGCAGTGTGGTACCGGGGGGCACAGAGCTACAGGGCAGGTGCGGAATATGTGTGCGCTTTATAAATAACTGGTAATAATAGTCTCTGTACAGCGCTGCGGAATATGTGTGCGCTATATAATAACTGGTAATAATAGTCTCTGTACAGCGCTGCTGAATATGTGTGCGCTATATAATAACTGGTAATAATAGTCTCTGTACAGCATTGTGGAATATGTGTGCACTATATATAATAACTGGTAATACTAGTCTCTGTACAGCGCTGCGGAATATGTGTGCGCTATATAATAACTGGTAATACTAGTCTCTGCACAGCACTGCGGAATATGTGTGCACTATATAATAACTGGTACTAATAGTCTCTGTACAGCGCTGCGGAATATGTGTGTGCTATATAAATAACTGGTAATAATATTCTCTGTACAGTGCTGCGGAATATGTGTGCGCTATATAATAACTGGTAATAATATTCTCTGTACAGCGCTGCGGAATATGTGTGAGCTATATAATAACTGGTAATAATAGTCTCTGTACAGCGCTGCGGAATATGTGTGCACAATATAAATAACTGGTAATAATATTCTCTATACATCGCTGCGGAATATGTGTGCACTATATAAATAACTGGTAATAATCTCTGTACAGTGCTGTGGAATATGTGTGCGCTATATAAATAACTGGTAATAATATTCTCTGTACAGCGCTGCGGAATATGTGTGCGCTATATAATAACTGGTAATAATATTTTCTGTACAGAGCTGCGGAATATGTGTGCGCTATATAATAACTGGTAATAATCTCTGTACAGTGCTGCGGAATATGTGTGCGCTATATAAATAACTGGTAATAGTCTCTGTACAGCACTGCGGAATATGTGTGCGCTATATAATAAGTGGTAATAATAGTCTCTGTACAGCGCTGTGGAATATGTGTGCACTATATAATAACTGGTAATAATATTCTCTGTACAGAGCTGCGGAATATGTGTGCGCTATATAATAACTGGTAATACTATTCTCTGTACAGCGCTGTGGAATATGTGTGCGCTATATAATAACTGGTAATAATATTCTCTGTACAGCGCTGTGGAATATGTGTGCGCTATATAATAACTGGTAATAATATTCTCTGTACAGCGCTGCGGAATATGTGTGCGCTATATAATAACTGGTAATAATAGTCTCTGTACAGCGCTGCGGAATATGTGTGCGCTATATAAATAACTGGTAATAATATTCTCTGTACAGAGCTGCGGAATATGTGTGCGCTACATAAGAATAAATAATGAATAAATAAACTGTAAATAAATAAACTACTATTATACTATAACTCAATGAATACAGCCTATTACAATATAAGTACTATAAAGCTAATACAACCTATTATACAGTATATAACTGAGAGTATACAACCTATTATATATAACTGCTATAATAATATAACTCAGTGTATACAACCTATTACATATATGGCTGATGTGAAATATCACTGAGATCGCCATATGACCTACACAGAAAATAATCTGCAGCAGTGGGAACACTACCTGGGAGAGGATTTAAGCAGAGATTAAAGAAACTTCAAAATGTAAAATGATCACAACAATATAATACATAGAATAATAATAATAATTAGTAGTAGTTATATCACTGTTATATCAATATTATTATTATTATTATTATTATTAGTAGTAGTAGTAGTAGTAAGTGTTATTTTTCTTAATTATTATTATTAGTTAGTGTTATTTTTAATTATTATTATTAGTGTTATTTGTATTTATTATTATTAGTTAGTGTTATTTTTATTTATTATTATTATTATTATTATTAGTTAGTGTTATTTTTATTTATTATTATTATTATTAGTTGGTGTTATTTTTATTTATTATTATTATTATTATTATTATTATTATTATTATTAGTTAGTGTTATTTTTATTTATTATTATTATTAGTTAGTGTAATTTTTATTTATTATTATTATTATTATTAGTTAGTGTTATTTTTATTTATTATTATTATTATTAGTTGGTGTTATTTTTATTTATTATTATTATTATTATTATTATTAGTTAGTGTTATTTTTATTTATTATTATTAGTGTTATTTTTATTTATTATTATTAGTTAGTGTTATTTTTATTAATTATTAATATAATTTTAATAATAATTATTATAATAACGCTAATAAAAATAATAGTAATACCAATAACAGTTATGATGTTAAGAACAACAATAATAACAGGGATAATTCCAGCGATAACAAAAATAACAACAATAACATCATCCCCAACATAATGGTGGTGATAATAGTAACATCATAATCATCATAATAATATAAGTTATTATTACTGACTTTATTAATGCTAACATCATAATGGATATTATTGGTGTTAATATTATTATTATTAGAATGATTAATATTCATTATTATCTTATTATTACCATCATTATAATTTTTATTATTAACATCATATTAATAATAAGTAGTATCACTGTCATTATAATTTTTATTAACATCTTAACTATGATTGTTATTAGAGTTGTTGTTATTATTCATTATTATAATATTACCATTATTATCATTGTTATTTTTAACATTATTATTATTATTATAATTATTATGATAATGTCCCTATAGATTGTAATGCCCCTTTCCCACTGCAGCCTTAAAACGGTATTTTGCCGATTTTTTAGGGCAAAATACCGTTTAAGGCTGCAGTGGGAAAGCGCCAGAGTTGAAATACCGTTTAAAGTTAAACGGTATTTCAACCCGTTTTCAGAGCAGGGTTTTACACGGTAATCTACCGTTTAAGAGGCAATGGGAATGCATCTTAAACGGTAGAGATGATGGCTGATTTTTTCAGCCATCATCTCCGTGTGTGTACGCTGCCGGGCTGAAAGATTAACCACTTTCAGCCCGGCGGTACGCCCCGCTGCCACCCCCCGCCCCGGCCCTCCCCCTCCTGTCATACTCACTTGTCCACGCTGCCCCGCTGTGTCCGGCTGGCTGCTGCTGCGGCTGGATGCCGTTAGCGACGCTGGCCGGGTCCGGCCACATGCCCCGCCTCCCTCTGTCCTGCTCCACACGGAGCAGCACTGGCCACCAATGTTTTATTTTGTAAGCCAGTAATATATAGATTGCTGGCACATGCCAGCAATCTATATATTTCTGGAACCACTGGGCACCATTGAGAATCCTAAGCCAGTAATATATAGATTGCTGGCACATGCCAGCAATCTATATATTTCTGGAACCACTGGGCACCAATGAGAATCCTAAGCCAGTAATATATAGATTGCTGGCACATGCCAGCATTCTATTTATTACAGGCACCACTGGGCACCAATGATTTAGTTATTAGGCAGTAATATATACATAGCTGGCACTGGCCAGCAATGTATATTTTACTGTCCACCATGGGTTAAATTGAGCTGACACATAGCACAAATGTTGACAGCTGCGGGATTTGTACGCACCACTGGCCCCTCCCCCTCCTTTTATTATGTGAAAACAACTGTAGGTCAGGGTTGCCAACCCTCCCGGAATCTGGGGGACCCCCCTGAACCCCCCGAATCGCGGCATGTAAATGCCGCAATCCGCAGGTCTCAGAGGAGGGGGCGGAGCTAAAATGGCACAATCGCGTCATTTTAGCCCCGCCCCCTCCATGGATATCAGTAATTTCTACTATTTCCCGTAGTGGGGGCGGGGCTTAATGACGTCACCGTCAAGCCCCGCCCCCGATCGGGTAAGGAAAGTCTCCTCTCCGGGCTTCTCCCGGAGAGGAGCATTAAAAAGTCGGCAACCCTGCTGTAGGTGTGCACCTTTTTAACCCTGAAAAGCCCATTAAAGTCACAGGCACTCATTTGTGCTGTAAAAACGTTTTGAAGAGCTAAAACGTTTTACCTGCAATGGGAATGGTACTTAAATGGCATTTAAAACTGTAATCTGCTGCAGTGGGAATGCTAAATACCGTTTAAGATTACCTGTAACTTAAAACGGGTCTGCAGTGGGAAAGCAGCATAAGCTAGCAGCAGGGCCCTCCTACCTCCAAGTCTGTTGTTACCCAGTTTGTTCTATCACTGTCTACTATTGTAAAGCGCAACGGAATCTGCTGCGCTATATAAGCCGCTGTAACGGAATCTGCTGCGCTATATAAGACGCTGTAACGGAATCTGCTGCGCTATATAAGACACTGTAACTGAATCTGCTGCGCTATATAAGACGCTGTAACGGAATCTGCTGCGCTATATAAGACACTGTAACGGAATCTGCTGCGCTATATAAGACGCTGTAACGGAATCTGCTGCGCTATATAAGACGCTGTAACGGAATCTGCTGCACTATATAAGACGCTGTAACGGAATCTGCTGCGCTATATAAGACACTGTAACGGAATCTGCTGCGCTATATAAGACGCTGTAACGGAATCTGCTGCGCTATATAAGACGCTGTAACGGAATCTGCTGCGCTATATAAGACACTGTAACGGAATCTGCTGCACTATATAAGACGCTGTAACGGAATCTGCTGCGCTATATAAGACGCTGTAACGGAATCTGCTGCGCTATATAAGACGCTGTAACGGAATCTGCTGCACTATATAAGACGCTGTAACGGAATCTGCTGCGCTATATAAGACACTGTAACGGAATCTGCTGCGCTATATAAGACGCTGTAACGGAATCTGCTGCGCTATATAAGACGCTGTAACGGAATCTGCTGCGCTATATAAGACACTGTAACGGAATCTGCTGCGCTATATAAGACACTGTAACGGAATCTGCTGCGCTATATAAGAACCTGTAACGGAATCTGCTGCGCTATATAAGACACTGTAACGGAATCTGCTGCGCTATATAAGACACTGTAACGGAATCTGCTGCGCTATATAAGACACTGTAACGGAATCTGCTGCGCTATATAAGACACTGTGACACAATCTGCTGCGCTATATAAGATATTGTAAATAAATAAATTACTACTACCATTTATGTATATAGCGCACACATATTCCGCAGCGCTGTACAGAGAATAGTTGAACACTCACATCAGCCCCTGCCCCAGTGGTGCTTACACTCTATATTCCTTACCACATGTACACACATTACAGAGAGCGTATCAGTCACACACAGACGTTTTAGGTTTAGTTTTGTTTGGAGCCAATTAAGCTACCAGTATATTTGTGGTGGTAACCGGAGTACCCAGAGGAAACCCACGCAGGAGAATATACAAACTCTACACAGTTAAGGACATGGTGGGAATCTGGCATTATCATTTGTTATTATTGGTTTTATACATTATTATAATCACCATCATTATCACTGTTATTTGTAATATAATTTGTGTTATTATTATCGCTGCATTATCATTGTTATTATCATTGTTATGAATAAATCCATATTATTTTGATCCTTATTAATACTGATAATATTTTTATCATGATCATCTTAACAAGTGTTATTATTACTTTGTCATAATTGAAATCTTTATCTTGTTATCTTAGTCATCGTCACCATCTTTTTCACAATTTTTTTTAAATGTTCCCATTTACTATAATGAATTTTGTTATCATTATGGAATTGTTAGTATCACCTTAGTTATTATTATGTTTGCAGATGTTTCATGTTTTATTACATCTAATAATAATAATAATAATAATAATAATAATAATAATATATTATTATTTACATAAATAAAATTAATTTTGGTGATTATAATTGAATTCACTTGGATTGGGAGAATTCACTAAGCCCAATAATGTATAATAATGTTTATAGTAGTGTTTGTGTTATCAGTTGTATACACACTGATTGGCTCTGCTCCCTATCCAGCTGTCCGTGCCTAATGTTTGTTTTTCTCCTAAACCCTCACTCCCGTACCCCCCCCCCACCACCACCACCACCACCCCCGGCCCAAACTGTGACTCAGATGATTGTTTAATTGTCCAGATAATGTACAGTGTGTTAGTGGGTACACACGGTGAGATTTTGCTTGCGATTCGAGTCGCTTATGATCGACTCGGGATCTAATCGAATGGTACGCAAAATGCATTTGATTTGACTATATATAGTACAGATCTGTACTATATAATCTTGGCTGCCAAGATTATTTTTCTATTCGTTTTACACTACACAGAAGATCGCATTGGGATCGAATCTGCATCAAATGTAGAAAAACCATTCAATGCCCATTCGATTTTTTTCTTCTTCTTCTATAAGCAAAATCTAATAGAAATATAGTGCATATCACCACTGATATTTATGAGCTAGATAGACAGATTTGAGATAGATAGATATATAGATAGATAGATAGATAGATAGATAGATAGATTAGGATATAGATAGATAGATATGAGATAGATAGATAGATATGAGATATATAGATAGATAGATAGATATGAGATAGATAGATAGATATATAGATAGATAGATAGATAGATAGATAGATAGATATGAGATAGATAGATAGATAGATAGATAGATAGATAGATATGAGATAGATAGATAGATAGATAGATAGATATGAGATAGATAGATAGATAGATATGAGATAGATAGATATATAAATATGAGATAGATAGATAGATATGAGATAGAGAGATAGATATATCGCTCTCATATCTATCTATCTCATATCTATCTATCTACCTCATATCTATCTATCTACCTCATATCTATCTATCTATCTATCTATCTCATATCTATCTATCTCATATCTATCTATCTATCTCATATCTATCTATCTATCTCATATCTATCTATCTATCTCATATCTATCTATCTATCTCATATCTATCTATCTATCTCATATCTATCTATCTCATATCTATCTATCTGTCTATCTATCTCATATCTATCTATCTGTCTATCTATCTCATATCTATCTATCTGTCTATCTATCTCATATCTATCTATCTAATATCTATCTATCTAATATCTATCTATCTATCTATCTATCTCATATCTATCTATCTCATATCTATCTAACTATCTATCTAATATCTATCTATCTCATATCTATCTATCTCATATCTATCTATCTCATATCTATCTATCTCATATATATCTATCTAATATCTATCTATCTATCTATCTATCTATCTATCTATCTCATATCTATCTATCTCATATCTATCTATCTATCTATCTATCTATCTATCTATCTATCTATCTATCTATCTATCTATCTATCTATCTCATATCTATCTATCTATCTCATATCTATCTATCTATCTCATATCTATCTATCTATCTATCTATCTATCTATCTCATATCTATCTATCTATCTATCTATCTCATATCTATCTCATATCTATCTATCTATCCCATATCTATCTATCTATCTATCTATCTATCTATCTATCTATCTATCTATCTATCTATCTATCTATCTATCTCATATGTATCTATCTATCTATCTATCTATCTCATATCTATCTATCTATCTATATCATATCTATCTATCTATCTCATATCTATCTATCTATCTATCTATCTATCTATCTATCTCATATGTATCTATCTATCTATCTATCTATCTCTCTCATATCTATCTATCTATCTATCTATCTATCTATCTATCTATCTATATCATATCTATCTATCTATCTATCTATCTATCTATCTATCTAATCTATCTATCTATCTATCTCATATCTATCCCATATCTATCTCATATATATCTATCTATCTATCTCATATCTATCTATCTATCTATCTATCTATCTATCTATCTATCTACCATCCAGCCAGCAGCATAGCGGCACATTTGGGGTCCGGCCGGTGCGGCCCAGCCCCCCCGCTCCCGGCTTTTCCGGCTGGATATAGTGATGTGGAGCATGTGTAGTACAGGGAACGGTTCTGTAGCCTGGGGAGAATAACTCTGCATTATGAAGCCATCCATCACTTGGGGACCCCAGCTTGTGGCAGGGAACATACGCCCCCTGTCCGGGCACACCCCGTGTACTGCGTGACCCTATATAACAGCACCATGCAGAGCTGAGAGAGGACAGTTCTTACTTCAGCTCAGGATAAACCCCAGGAGACAGTCAGAGATGAGACCCCACTAACGCCGCAGAGACCCTACTTCCAGCCAGCACAAATGTTAGAGCTTCAGTGTATTTCTTCTATTTGCTGGATGGGAAACGAGACTCGATGTCATATCTGTGAAATGATCCTGACACTTCCCTGTAAGTGATGAAGGGAGAACACAGACTGCGCCCGGGCACAGAGGACAGAGGGGGACCAGTAATCTCACTGCCCCTCACAAAGAAACATAGTGTTACATTATTCCAGCTCTGACTGGCACGTGTGAGCCAGAGACAGGAGAGGGGGGGGTGGGGTGGGGGTAGAGAGAGTGCGACAGGAGGAAGAGAGCAGGAGTGAGACCGTGCGGGAGAGGTAGAGAGCTACAGAGATGGAACAAAACAGAGGAGAGGGAGAGAAAGAATGAGGGAGAGGGAGGGGTTAGAGAGAGGAGGGATGGAGAGTGAGAGAGGTAGAGTGGGGAGAGAGAAAAATAGTCAGAGAGGGGGACCAAAGAAGAGAGAGAGAAATAGAGAGAGAGAGGGAGAAGAGAGAGGGCTGGAGTGGGAGAGAGGGGTAGATAGAAAGCTAGAGAAGATAGGGGTAGAGTGGGAGAGTAGATAGAGAGAGGGAGAGGAAGAGAGAGTGGGAGGAGAGATGGAGAGAAGGGTGGATCGGAAGAGTGGAGAGAGATGGAGGAAGAGGGGGACAAGAGAGAAAGAGAGAAAAGAAAGGCAAGAGAGAGAGATAGGGGTAGAGTGGGAGAGTAGAGAGAGATGGAGAGAGTAGAGAGATGGGGAAGAGACAGAGTGGGGGGGAGACAAAGAAAGAGAAATGGAGAAGGAAGAGAGAGGGGTGGAGTGGGAGAGAGTGGAGAGAGGGACAAGAGAAAGAGAGGGACAGAGTGGGATGGGCAGAGAGAGAGGAGGGAAGAGAGAGAGGGTGGAAGAGAGAGGGAGAGAGAGGCAAAAAGAAAGAGAAGAGGAAAGATAAAGAAGGCGGAAGAGAGAGAGAGGGTTGGAGTAGGAAAGAGAGTGTAGAGACATGGAGAGAGAGGGAAGTGAGAGGGTGGAAGAGAGATACAGGGAGATAGAGGGTTGGATTGGGAAAGTAGAGACAGATTGAGGGAGAGAGGGAAGAGATAGAGAGGAAAGAGGGAGGGGAGAGGGAGGCAGAGAGAGGGGTGGAGTGGAAAAGTGAGAGAGAGATAGAGGGAGAGGGGCAATGGAGAGGGAGAATAGGGGGAGGGAGATGGAGGGAGAGGGTTATGGTCCTAGCGGATCACGTAGCCGACCACTAATGGTGGATAGAGTCTAGTTAGCACCTATAGTCGGCAGCGTTAGATCAAACAGTAACAGAAGATCGATGCTAGCAACAAGTCCACCGCAACGCTGTCGCCAGTGACGCATTTCACCATTCCATCAAGACATCGTCGATCCATTGACCGGATACGTGAGAGAAATAAAGTAAGAGAGATGGGGGGAGATGGAGAGAGATAGAGTAAGAGAGAGGGGGAGATGGAGAGACACAGAGTAAAAGAGAGGGGGAGATGGAGAGAGATAGAGTAAGAGAGGGGGATATGGAGAGAGATAGAGTAAAAGAGAGGGGGAGATGGAGAGACACAGAGTAAGAGAGGGGGGGAGATGGAAAGAGATAGAGTAAGAGAGAGGGGGAGATGGAGAGAGATAGAGTAAGAGAGAGGGGGAGATGGAGAGACACAGAGTATAAGAGAGGGTGAGATGGAGAGAGATAGCGTAAGAGATAGGTGGGGGATGGAGAGAGATAGAGTAAGAGAGAGGGGGAGATGGAGAGAAACAGAGTAAGAGAGGGGGGAGATGGAGAGAGATAGAGTAAGAGAGAGGGGAGATGGAGAGAGATAGAGTAAGAGAGAGGGGGAGATGGAGAGAGATAGAGTAAGAGAGAGGGGGAGATGGAGAGACACAGAGTAAGAGAGAGGGGGAGATGGAGAGAGATAGAGTAAGAGAGAGGGGGAGATGGAGAGAGATAGAGTAAGAGATAGGTGGGGAATGGAGAGACACAGAGTAAGAGAGAGGGGGAGATGGAGAGAGATAGAGTAAGAGAGAGGGGAGATGGAGAGAGATAGAGTAAGAGAGAGGAGAGATGGAGAGAGATAGAGTAAGAGAGAGGGGGAGATGGAGAGACACAGAGTAAGAGAGAGGGGGAGATGGAGAGAGATAGAGTAAGAGAGAGGGGGAGATGGAGAGAGATAGAGTAAGAGATAGGTGGGGAATGGAGAGACACAGAGTAAGAGAGAGGGGGAGATGGAGAGAGATAGAGTAAGAGAGAGGGGGAGATGGAGAGAGATAGAGTAAGAGAGAGGGGGAGATGGAGAGACACAGAGTAAGAGAGAGGGGGAGATGGAGAGAGATAGAGTAAGAGAGAGGGGGAGATGGAGAGAGATAGAGTAAGAGAGAGGGGGAGATGGAGAGACACAGAGTAAGAGAGAGGGGGAGATGGAGAGAGATAGAGTAAGAGAGAGGGGGAGATGGAGAGAGATAGAGTAAGAGAGAGGGGGAGATGGAGAGACACAGAGTAAGAGAGAAGGGGAGATGGAGAGACACAGAGTAAGAGAGAGGGGGAGATGGAGAGAGATAGAGTAAGAGAGAGGGGAGATGGAGAGACACAGAGTAAGAGAGAGGGGGAGATACAGTAGATGTGCAGAATGAACCAGCAGACCGTCCTGGCTGATGGTGTATATACTGTTATCGCTACCCCAGGCTGACCCTCAGCCATTACAACGTGATCCTCTAGACTTCCACACATGGAAAATGTGCTGTGTTTTCCCTGGTTCCCTATTCCCTATTCACCGGCACCATGGACAGAACATTTGCCATTTAAGACACATTTGTCTCCACATTAGGAGGTAACGTGACTAGCAGACCCCAGCCAGGGACGAGGGTGGGGGGAGGCTGGTAAGCAGAGGCCGGGGGGGGGGGGGATATTGTGCATTATATCAGACTTGAAATGTGTTGCAATATGGTTTTTGGATTTGATAGTTTTTCGAAACAATTTTATGGGATAGTGTGAGCGGGACAGGGGGACGGAAAGAGATAAAAATATGATATGTAGGAATTATTATGTACTATTGGCCGTGTAATACACAGTGACCTATTCATATCAGTGCCTGGATAGACCCGATGATTACAGTGCTGCTTTGTTATATTCAGCACAATATGGTATATCATATGTGTGTGTGTGTGTGTGTGTATGTATATATATATATATATATAATCCACAGACGTGTCGCACTACAGCCAATTTCCAAAATGCTTTATTGCAGACAACGATGACACAGCAACGTTTCAATACACTTAAGTATTATCGTCAGGCTCATTGATCTTTCACATAGCCACGGTTTAAATAATGAACACCGCGCCACACAGCCGGCGTCCACGCCCAGCCAGGCGGCGCTATCAGATGACATCACAGAACGTTACTAAGTTGCAATATCTAAGACAATATATCAAAGTGACAAAATAACCAAAACACCTATAAAAGAAGAACTAACAACATATAACATACATAGCAATCGAAAAATATACGATTTTGCAATATTTACAAGAAAATGAATGCCGTGCTTAAGTGATATATGCATAGACATGACAATCCCAAAGTAACCAAAACACTTATAAAAGATACACTAACAACACATAACATATATGACAGAAGGTCTCAGGTACTAAATGCTCAAATTGTATACGATCGGGCAAACAACAATGCAAACAGGAAATAGGATATATACATATGGACTAGTACTTATATAGCAGACTAAGTACATCAATCAATAAAGGGTGTATGTAACCACTCCTTACTTATAGTAGATGGATTATTGCAATAAAACGTTAAGACCCATATTCTCATTAAGCCCCTTCGGGGCAACTGTGTCTAGTCTTATTATCCATCTAGACTCACATTGCAACAACTGAAGACTACGATCACCCCCCCTCCCCCCGTAGAGAGGGTGCAATGTGATCTATCATGCGGTATTTTAAAGTAGAGATATTATGCCTGGCTGGTCACTTTTACCGATCTTTAAGGCTTTGGAAATCGATGAGCGGTGTCCCGCCATTCTCTCTTTAAAACTTCGATCGGTTTTACTGATGTAGCTTAAGCCGCACGGGCACAGGATTTGGTATACCACGTATTTAGAGTTACAAGATAACGTGTGTCTGATATTATAAGCTTTTCCTGTGTGGTGGTGGTAAAATACTGGACCAGGGATCATAAATCTGCACGTAGTGCAGGGGCATCTCACACAGCCTCATTTTTTTGATCTATCAATACCGCCGCTCCCATCGCACATCCCATGTTTTGAACAAAGAAATGATCTCTATAGAGGAAAAAGTTCTTTGTGAGTATCAATTCAAGTAATTCAACTACAAGATCAACATTAGGACCATTATAATCATTGTTATTTCTAAAAAAAAATTTTTAGGGCTAACAACCCTTCTTTATTGGGAATTGCCGTATACAGGCTGCAAACATCGATGGTAAACAACCATATATCGGCACCCCAGTTAGGAATCACAGCTAGTTTGCGCAACAAAGTTGAAGTATCCAGTAGGTAGCGTGGGTGGGCTCTAATGCTAGGTTGGAGTACACTGTCAATGTATACTGACACAAGTTGAAATAAAGAGCCCCGGGCAGACACTATAGGTCTACCCGGGGGGGTCAATAAGCGACTTGTGCACCTTTGGGATGCAATAGAAGACCTGTACCATGGGGAATTTAGGAACAAGGCTGTCCATCAATTTTTCAGAGATAAAGTTCTGATCAACTCCCTTCTGTAAAACTTGTAATAAAGTCTTTTTATAATCCTCAGTAGGATCCCTCGGTAATGCACTGTAGGTTTTGTCATCATTAAGATGCTGCATCACTTGCGTATGATATTTATCTGTGTCCTGGATTACCAGGGCACCCCCTTTATCAGCAGATCTAAAAACGAGTGACTGGTTATCACAAAGGGCTTTCAATGCCAGTCTGTCTGTTTTGCTGAAATTGCTCCTTGTCAATGAAGTGGTGGGAACTACCTCTTCCACCTGTTCATTTAGGAGGCGCATAAAAGTTCTCACAGAGGGGTTAAACGACTGAGGTTCAAAGTTAGACTTGGGCAACAGTTTTTTAAGTTGGAGGGGTATCACTTCGGGTTGGGCCGGAGGGGGTATGATAGAAATCTTAGCAAAAGGTTCTTTTAATTTGAGGCCACGATGTAATCGATGTTGATCAATAGTCCAATCTAATTTGGAAAAATTTGAGGACGGGCAGAAAGATAGGCCTTTAGATAAAACTCTCTGTTCATCTGCAGATAACTCATAGGAAGACAAATTGATAACAATGTCCTCTAATGGGTCGACGGCTTCGCCGCCCGGCCTCTGCCTTTGCCTTTTACCTTCTCCGCCTCGTCTAGTGTAACCTCGCCTCCTCCTGCCAACCGTGCCCTCGTGAATACCCCCCTAAAGGGTGTGACGGCTGATATCTATTTTTGTTTTTGTTAACTCTAGGTACTTCAGACTCACTATTAGATGAGTTGAACTCCGTAGAGGACGCTTGATCTGTATTGCCCCTGGTTCTTTATAGGTGTTTTGGTTATTTTGTCACTTTGATATATTGTCTTAGATATTGCAACTTAGTAACGTTCTGTGATGTCATCTGATAGCGCCGCCTGGCTGGGCGTGGACGCCGGCTGTGTGGCGCGGTGTTCATTATTTAAACCGTGGCTATGTGAAAGATCAATGAGCCTGACGATAATACTTAAGTGTATTGAAACGTTGCTGTGTCATCGTTGTCTGCAATAAAGCATTTTGGAAATTGGCTGGAGTGCGACACGTCTGTGGATTATAAATAGCTATATTGCTGTGTGGGCACCCGCTGAAGCTGATACTATAAGTGGCCGTGCCGGATCTTCTGTCTATTATATATATATATATATATATATATATATATATATATATATATATATATATATGAAAAGACAAAAAGATGGAGCGCACAGATGAGCAAATAGTATATCAATCCTTTACTAAAAGAAATAAGGCTCACATACAATTTAAAATAGCACTTATCAGCGTGGGACACTTCACACAGCACATGCGGCGTAACAGGTCTTGATACGTTGGCCAGATGGAACCAAGGTAGCGGCAGCGTCTCCACGATACAGGTGATGGGATTCAGACACAGCACGTCAGAAGAGACACACCCCAACGCGTTTAGTCATCTAGGACTTGTCTCCTGACGAAAACACGGTTGTTGTTGTTGTTGAAACGTTGCTTGCTGTTCACATTTAAAGAAGATTTTTACACTGAAGCTGGAGTGCTGCATTATTGGTTTCTTATATATATATATAATACTCACGCTGCCTTGTCAGCAGCAACAGCAGCACTCAGTCTTCCAATGGAGAGCAATAATGGCAGGCAGAAATAGGCAAAGTTTCGATTTTATTTATAAAATCGTCATCAGGCATAAAAAATACAAGATCACATCTTACCTTATATCCCCAAACCATAAGTGAACTCTGTCCTACGTTTCCCGCCACCGGGGACGCTCACCGTGCATGTATGTCATCACTGCGTCTGACCTCCCCGCACAAGAGGCTCAGAGCGCATCGCGTCTTACCATGGAGACCGGCCCACGGACATGACGTGCCCACAAACACCGCGGGATAGCCAATGACCATCCCTGCCATGTCAATGCGTCACCGCCGGGTCCGTCACCAAGGCTCCCACAACACGCACGCTGAGTCTGATGCTAAGGAGACAGACAGCCACAGTGAGACGTATCTACATGCCGGGCGTACAACCTTACCCGGAGGGGTCAGCAGGACAACAAACACAATAAAGGAAAAATAAAGAAAAAATAAACAAATGACTGCAGATACCACATAAAGCAACTATAGAAACTACAGAAACTATAGAAAGGCATGAAGCCCCAGGTGATCATTAAGACCATATGGAGTCATGGTCCTAACTCTCTATCAGTTGACTCTCTATCTCTGGACTCTCTGTCTCTGGACTCTATCTCATGGGACTCTACATCAGTGGACTCTCTATCTCTGGACTCTATCAGTGGACTCTCTGTCCCTGGACTCTCTATCACTGGACTTTATCAGTGGACTCTCTATCAGTGGACTCTCTATCAGTGGACTCTCTATCAGTGGACTCTCTGTCCCTGGTCTCTCTATCAGTGGAGCCTCTGTCCCTAGACTCTCTATCACTGGACTCTATCAGTGGACTCTCTGTCCCTGGACTCTCTGTCAGTGGACTCTCTATCAGTGGACAATCTGTCCCTGGACTCTCTATTAGTGGACTCTCTATCTATGGACTCTCTGTCTCTGGACTATCTGTCTCTGGACTTTCTGTCTCTGGACTCTCATTCAGTGGACTCTCTATCTCTGGACTCTCTATCTCTAAAATCTCTATCAGTGGACTCTCTATCTGTGGATTCTCTATCTGTGGACTCTCTATCAGTGGACTCTCTATCAGTGGACTCTCTGTCCCTGGACTCTCTATCAGTGGACTCTCTATCAATGGACTCTCTATCAGTGGACTCTCGATCAGTGGACTCTCGATCAGTGGACTCTATGTCTCTGGACTCTCGATCAGTGGACTCTCGATCAGTGGACTCTATGTCTCTGGACACTCTATCAGTGGACTATCTGTGCCTGGACTCTATGTCTCTGGACTTTCTGTCTCTGGACTCTCTGTCCCTTGACTCTCTATCAGTGGACTCTCTATCTCTGGATTCTCTATCTCTGGATTCTCTATCTCTAGACTCTATCAGTAAACTCTCTATCAGTGGAATCTCTATCTGTGGACTCTCTATCATGGGACTCTCTATCAGTGGACTCTCTATCAGTGGACTCTGTCTCTGGATTCTCTATCTCTATACTCTATAAGTGGACTCTCTATCAGTGGACTCTCTATCAGTGGACTCTCTATCAGTGGACTCTCTATCTGTGGATTCTCTATCTGTGGACTCTCTATCAGTGGACTCTCTATCAGTGGATTCTCTATCAGTGGACTCTCTATCAGTGGACTCTCTATCAGTTAACTCTCTATCTCTGGACTCTCTGTCTCTGGACTCTCTATCATGGGACTCTCTATCAGTGGACTCTCTATCTCTGAACTCTATCAGTGGACTCTCTGTCCCTGGACTCTCTCTCACTGGACTCTATCAGTGGACTCTCTATCAGTGGACTCTCTATCAGTGGACTATCTGTCCCTGTACTCTATCACTGGACTCTCTATCACTGGACTCTATCAGTGGACTCTCTATCAGTGGACTCTCTATCAGTGGACTCTCTATCAGTGGACTCTCTATCAGTGGTCTCTATGTCTCTGGACTCTCTATCAGTGGACACTCTATCAGTGGACTATCTGTGCCTGGACTCTATGTCTCTGGACTTTCTGTCTCTGGACTCTCTGTCCCTTGACTCTCTATCAGTGGACTCTCTATCTCTGGATTCTCTATCTCTGGATTCTCTATCTCTGGATTCTCTATCTCTAGACTCTATCAGTAAACTCTCTATCATGGGACTCTCTATCAGTGGACTCTCTATCAGTGGACTCTATCTCTGGATTCTCTATCTCTATACTCTATAAGTGGACTCTCTATCAGTGGACTCTCTATCAGTGGACTCTCTATCTGTGGACTCTCTATCAGTGGACTCTCTATCAGTGGATTCTCTATCAGTGAACTCTCTATCAGTTGACTCTCTATCTCTGGACTCTCTGTCTCTGAACTCTCTATCATGGGACTCTCTATCAGTGGACTCTATCTCTGAACTCTATCAGTGGACTCTCTGTCCCTGGACTCTCTATCACTGGACTCTATCAGTGGACTCTCTATCAGTGGACTCTCTATCAGTGGACTCTATGTCTCTGGACTCTCTATCAGTGGACTATCTGTCCCTGTACTCTCTATCTTTGGACTCTCTATCTGTGGACTCTCTATCTATGGACTCTCTATCAGTGCACTCTCTATCAGTGGACTCTATGTCTCTGGACTTTCTGTCTCTGGACTCTCTGTCCCTGGACTCACTATCAGTGGAATCTCTATCTCTGGATTCTCTATCTTTGGACTCTCTATCTTTGGACTCTCTATCTGTGGACTCTCTATCTGTGGACTCTCTATTTGTTGACTCTATATCAGTGGACTCTATGTCTCTGGACTTTCTGTCTCTGGACTCTCTGTCCCTGGACTCTCTATCAGTGGAATCTCTATCTCTGGATTCCCTATCTCTAGACTCTATCAGTGGACTCTCTATCTGTGGACTCTCTATCAGTGGACTCTCTATCAGTGGATTCTCTATCAGTGAACTCTCTATCAGTTGACTCTCTATCTCTAGACTCTCTATCAGTGGACTCTATGTCTCTGGACTCTCTATCTGTGGATTCTCTATCAGTAAGCTCTCTATCAGTTGACTCTCTATCTCTGGACTCTCTGTCTCTGGACTCTCTATCATGGGACTCTCTATTAGTGGACTCTCTGTCTCTGGACTCTCTATCATGGGACTCTCTATTAGTGGACTCTCTATCAGTGGACTCTCTATCAGTGGACTCTAACAGTGGACTCTCTATCAGTGGACTCTCTATCACTGGACTCTATCAGAGGAGTCTCTGTCCCTGGACTCTCTATCAGTGGACTATCTGTCCCTGGACTCTCTATCAGTGGACTATCTGTCCCTGGACTCTCTATCCGTGGACTCTCTATCAGTGGACAATCTGTCCCTGGACTCTCTATCAAAGGACTCTCTATCTATGGACTCTCTGTCTCTGGACTATCTGTCCCTGGACTCTCTATCTGTGGACTCTATTAGTGGACTCTCTATCAGTGGACTCTCTATCAGTGGACTCTATGTCTCTGGACTTTCTGTCTCTGGACTCTCTGTCCCTGGACTCTATGTCTCTGGGCTTTCTGTCTCTGGATTCTCTATCTCTAGACTCTCTATCAGTGGACTCTATGTCTCTGGACTCTCTATCTGTGGATTCTCTATCAGTAAGCTCTCTATCAGTTGACTCTCTATCTCTGGACTCTCTGTCTCTGGACTCTCTATCATGGGACTCTCTATCAGTGGACTTTATCAGTGGACTATCTATCAGTTGACTCTCTATCAGTGGACTCTCTATCAGTGGACTCTCTATCAGTGGACTCTCTGTCCCTGGAATCTCTATCATTGGAGTCTCTGTCCCTAGACTCTCTGTCAGTGGACTCTCTATCAGTGGACAATCTGTCCCTGGACTCTCTATCAGTGGATTCTTTATCTATGGACTCTCTGTCTCTGGACTATCTGTCCCTAGACTCTCTCCCTGTTGACTCTATTAATGGACCCTCTATAAGTGGACTCTCTATCAGTGGACTCTATGTCTCTGGACTTTCTGTCTCTGGACTCTCTGTCACTGGACTCTTTATCAGTGGACTCTCTATCTCTGGATTCTCTATCTCTAGACTATCTATCAATGGACTCTCTATCAGTGGACTCTCTATCTGTGGATTCTCTATCTGTGGATTCTCTATCAGAGGACTCTCTATCAGTTGACTCTCTATCTCTGGACTCTATCAGTGGACTCTCTGTCCCTGGACTCTCTATCACTAGACTCTCTATCAGTGGACTCTCTATCAGTGGACTATCTGTGCCTGGACTCTATGTCTCTGGACTCTCTATCAGTGGACACTCTATCAGTGGACTATCTGTGCCTGGACTCTATGTCTCTGGACTTTCTGTCTCTGGACTCTCTGTCCCTGGACTCTCTATCAGTGGACTCTCTATCTCTGGATTCTCTATCTCTGGATTCTCTATCTCTAGACTCTATCAGTGGACTCTCTATCAGTGGACTCTCTATCTGTGGACTCTCTATCAGTTGACTCTCTATCTCTGGACTCTCTGTCTCTGGACTCTCTATCATGGGACTCTCTATCAGTGGACTCTCTAACTCTGGACTCTATCAGTGGACTCTCTATCAGTGGACTCTCTATCTGTGTATTCTCTATCTGTGGACTCTCTATCAGTGGATTCTCAATCAGTGGACTCTCTATCAGTTGACTCTCTATCTCTGGACTCTCTTTCTCTGGACTCTCTATCATGGGACTCTCTATCAGTGGACTCTCTATCTCTGGACTCTATCAGTGGACTCTCTGTCCCTGGACTCTCTATCACTAGACTCTATCAGTGGACTCTCTATCAGTGGACTCTCTATCAGTGGACTCTCTATCAGTGGACTCTCTATCAGTGGACTCTCTATCAGTGGACTCTCTATCAGTGGACTCTATGTCTCTGGACTCTCGATCAGTTAACTCTCTATCAGTGGACTATCTGTCCCTGGACTCTATCACTGGACTCTCTATCACTGGACTCTCTATCTGTGGACTCTCTATCTGTGGACTCTCTATCTGTGGACTCTCTATCTGTGGACTCTATGTCTCTGGACTTTCTGTCTCTGGACTCTCTGTCCCTGGACTCTCTATCAGTGGACTCTCTATCTCTGGATTCATTATCTCTAGACTCTATCAGTGGACTCTTTATCAGTGGAATCTCTATCTGTAGATTCTCTATCAGTGGACTTTCTATCAGTAGATTCTCTATCAGTGGACTATCTGTCCCTGGACTCTCTATCAGTGGACTCTCTGTCTCTGGACTCTCTACCATTGAACTCTCTATCTATAGACTCTATCAGTGGACTCTCTATCAGTGGACTATCTGTCCCTGGACTGTCTATCAGTGGACTCTCTATCTCAGGACTCTATCAGTGGACTCTCTATCTCTGGACTCTCTATGAGTGGACTCTCTATCAGTGGACTCTCTATCAGTGGACTCTCTAACAGTGAACTCTCTATCTCTGGACTCTCTATGAGTGGACTCTCTATCTCTGGACTCCCTATCATGGGACTTTCTATCAGTGGACTCTCTATCTCTATCAGTGGAGTCTCTGTCCCTGGACTCTCTATCACTGGAATCTCTATCAGTGGACTCTCTTTCCCTGGAGTCTCTATCAGTGGACTCTCTGTCCCTGGACTCTCTATCAGTGGACTCTCTATCAGTGGACAATTTGTCCCTGGACTCTCTAGCAGTGGACTCTCTATCTATGGACTCTCTGTCTCTGGACTATCTGTCCCTGGACTCTCTATCTGTGGACTCTATTAGTGGACTCTCTGCCAGTGGACTCTCTATCAGTGGACTCTATGTCTCTGGACTTTCTATCTCTGGACTCTCTGTCCCTGGACTCTATGTCTCTGGGCTTTCTGTCTCCTGACTCTCTGTCCCTGGACTCTCTATCTGTGGACTCTATTAGTGGACTCTCTATCAGTGGACTCTCTATCAGTGGACTCTATGTCTCTGGACTTTCTGTCTCTGGACTCTCTATCAGTGGACTCTCTATCAGTGGACTCTCTATCAGTGGACTCTCTATCAGTGGACTCTCTATCTCTAGACTCTCTATCAGTGGACTCTCTTTCAGTGGACTCTCTATCTGTGGATTCTCTATCAGTGGACTCTCTATCAGTTGACTCTCTATCTCTGGACTCTCTGTCTCTGGACTCTCTGTATCTGGACTCTCTATCAGTGGACTCTCTATCAGTGGACTCTCTATCAGTGGACTCTCTATCTCTGGACTCTATCAGTGGACTCTCTGTCCCTGGACTCTCTATCACTGGACTTTATCAGTGGACTATCTATCTGTGGACTCTCTATCAGTGGACTCTCTATCAGTGGACTCTCTGTCTCTGGACTCTCTATCAGTGGAGTCTCTGTCCCTGGACTCTCTATCACTGGACTCTATCAGTGGACTCTCTGTCCCTGGACTCTCTGTCAGTGGACTCTCTGTCAGTGGACAATCTGTCCCTGGACTCTCTATCGGTGGACTCTCTATCTATGGACTCACTGTCTCTGGACTATCTGTCCCTGGACTCTCTATCTGTTGACTCTATTAGTGGACTCTCTATAAGTGGACTCTCTATTAGTGGACTCTCTGTCTCTGGACTTTCTGTCTCTGGACTCTCTGTCCCTGGACTCTCTATCAGTGGACTCTCTATCTCTGTATTCTCTATCTCTAGACTCTCTATCAGTGGACTCTCTATCTGTGGACTCTCTATCTGTGGATTCTCTATCAGTGGACTCTCTATCAGTGGACTCTCTATCTCTGGACTCTCTATCACTGGACTCTCTATCACTGGACTCTCTATCACTGGACTCTCTATCAGTGGTCTCTATGTCTCTGGACTCTCTATCAGTGGACACTCTATCAGTGGACTCTCTGTCCCTGGACTCTCTATCACTGGACTCTCTATCAGTGGACTTTCTATCAGTGGACTTTCTATCAGTGGACTCTCTATCAGTGGTCTCTATGTCTCTGGACTCTCTATCAGTGGACACTCTATCAGTGGACTATCTGTGCCTGGACTCTATCACTGGACTCTCTATCACTGGACTCTCTATCTCTGGACTCTCTATCTGTGGACTCTCTATCAGTGGACTCTCTATCAGTGGACTCTATGTCTCTGGACTTTCTATCTCTGGACTCTCTGTCCCTGGACTCTCTATCAGTGGACTCTCTATCAGTGGACAATTTGTCCCTGGACTCTCTATCAGTGGACTCTCTATCTATGGACTCTCTGTCTCTGGACTATCTGTCCCTGGACTCTCTATCTGTGGACTCTATTAGTGGACTCTCTATAAGTGGACTCTCTATCAGTTGACTCTCTATCAGTGGACTTTCTATCTCTGGACTCTCTGTCCCTGGACTCTATGTCTCTGGGCTTTCTACCTCTGGACTCTCTGTCCCTGGACTCTCTATCAGTGGACTCTCTATCTCTATCAGTGGACTCTGTATTAGTGGACTCTCTAACAGTGGACTCTATCACTGGACTCTCTGTCTCTGGACTCTCTGTCTCTGGACTCTCTATCAGTGGACTCTCTATCTGTGAACTCTATCTCATTGGACTCTCTATCAGTGGACTCTCTATCAGTGGACTCTCTATCAGTGGACTCTCTGTCCCTGGACTCCCTATCAGTGGACTCTCTGTCCTTGGACTCCCTATCAGTGGACTCTCTATCAGTGGATTCTCTGTCTCTGGACTCTCTGTCTCTGGACTCTCTATCAGTGGACTCTCTATCTGTGAACTCTATCTCAGTGGACTCTCTATCAGTGGACTCTCTATCAGTGGACTCTCTGTCCCTGGACTCCCTATCAGTGGACTCTCTGTCTCTGGACTCTCTGTCTCTGGACTCTATGTTCCTGGACTCTCTGTCCCTGGACTCTCTATCACTGGACTCCCTATCAGTGGTCTCTCTGTCTCTGGACTCTCTGTCAGTGGACTCTCTGTCAGTGGACTCTCTGTCCCTGGACTCTCTGTCCCTGGACTCTCTGTCCCTGGACTCTCTATCACTAATCTCCCTATCAGTGGTCTCTCTGTCTCTGGACTCTCTGTCTCTGGACTCTCTGTCAGTGGACTCTTTGTCAGTGGACTCTCTATGTCTGGACTCGCTATCTCTAGACTCTCTATCAGTGTACTCTCTATCATAGGACTCTCTATCATTGGACTCTCTATCTGTGGACTCTCTATCAGTGGACTCTCTGTCTCTGGACTCTTTGTCCCTGGACTCTCTATCACTGGACTCCCTATCAGTGGTCTCTCTGTCTCTGGACTCTCTATCAGTGGTCTCTCTGTCTCTGGACTCTCTATCTCTGGACTATCTATCTCTGGACTATCTATCTCTGGACTCTATCAGTGGACTCTCTATCAGTGGACTCTCTATCAGTGGACTCTATCAGTGGACTCTCTATCAGTGGATTTTCTGTCTCTGGACTTTCTATTACTGGACTCTCTATCTTTGGGCTCTCTGTCTCTCGACTCTCTATCAGTGGACTCTCTATCACTGGACTCCCTATCAGTGGTCTCTCTGTCAGTGGACTCTCTGTCAGTAGACTCTCTATCAGTGGACTCTCTATGTCTGGACTCGCTATCTCTAGACTCTCTATCAGTGTACTCTCTATCATAGACTCTCTATCATTGGACTCTCTATCAGTGGACTCTCTATCAGTGGACTCTCTGTCTCTGGACTCTCTGTCCCTGGACTCTCTATCACTGGACTCCCTATCAGTAGTCTCTCTGTCTCTGGACTCTCTTTCAGTGGTCTCTCTGTCTCTGGACTCTCTATCTCTGGACTATCAATCTCTGGACTATCTATCTCTGGACTCTATCAGTGGACTCTTTGACTCTGGACTCTATCAGTGGACTCTCTATCAGTGGACCCTATCAGTGGACTCTCTATCAGTGGATTCTCTGTCTCTGGACTCTCTATCAGTGGACTCTCTATCACTGGACTCCCTATCAGTGGTCTCTCTGTCTCTGGACTCTCTATCAGTGGACTCTCTATCACTGGACTCCCTATCAGTGGTCTCTCTGTCTCTGGACTCTCTGTCTCTGGACTCTCTGTCAGTAGACTCTCTATCAGTGGACTCTCTATGTCTGGACTCGCTATCTCTAGACTCTATCAGTGTACTCTCTATCATAGGACTCTCTATCATTGGACTCTCTATCTGTGGACTCTCTATCAGTGGACTCTCTATCAGTGGACTCTCTATCAGTGGACTCTCTATCAGTGGACTCTCTGTCTCTGGACTCTCTGTCCCTGGACTCTCTATCAGTGGTCTCTCTGTCTCTGGACTCTCTATCAGTGGTCTCTCTGTCTCTGGACTCTCTATCTCTGGACTCTATCAGTGGACTCTATCAGTGGACTCTATCAGTGGACTCTAACAGTGTACTCTCTATCAGTGGACTCTTTATCTCTGGACTCTCTATCTTTGGACTCTCTATCTTTGGACTCTCTATCTGTGGACTCTCTATCTCTGGACCCTATTAGTGGACTCTCTATCAGTGGACTCTCTATTACTGGACTCTCTATTACTGGACTCTCTATTTTTGGACTCTCTGTCTCTGGACTCTCTGTCAGTAGACTCTCTATCAGTGGACTCTCTATCTGTGGACTCTATCAGTGGACTCTATCAGTGGACTCTATCAGTGGACTCTTTATCTCTGGACTCTCTATCTTTGGACTCTCTATCTTTGGACTCTATGGGGGAAATTTACTAAACGAAATTTATAAAAAATAGGTGTATTTGTATCCAGAAATAAACTTATTTTTGACATTTACTATCCCGAAAATATGGCAATTCCTATTCGTATTAAGCACATCAATACGAATACGAATTGCCGTATTTTCGGGATAGTAAATGTCAAAAATAAGTGTATTTCTGGATACAAATACACCTATTTTTTGTACAAATTTCCTTTAGTAAATTTCCCCCTCTATCTCTGGACTCTATTAGTGGACTCTCTATTAGTGGACTCTCTATTACTGGACTCTCTATCTTTGGACTCTCTGTCTATCTTTGGACTCTCTGTCTCTGGACTCTCTATCAGTGGACTCTCCGACTCTGGACTCTATCAGTGGACTCTCTATCAGTGGACTCTAACAGTGTACTCTCTATCAGTGGACTCTTTATCTCTGGACTCTCTATCTTTGGACTCTCTATCTGTGGACTCTATCTCTGGACTCTATTAGTGGACTCTCTATCAGTAAACTCTCTATCAGTGGACTCTCTGTCTCTGGACTCTCTGTCTCTAGACTCTCTATCACTGGACTCCCTATCAGTGGACTCTCTATCAGTGGACTCTATCTCTGGACTCTCTATCAGTGGACTCTATCTCTGGACTCTCTATCAGTGGACTCTCTATCTCTGGACTCTCTATCTCTGGACTCTCTGTCAGTGGACTCTCTGTCAGTGGACTCTCTGTCAGTGGACTCTCTGTATCTGGACTCTCTATCTCTGGACTCTCTATCAGTGGACTCTCTATCAGTGGAATCTCTATCAGTGGACTCCCTGTCTTTGGACTCTATCAGTGGACTCTGTATTAGTGGACTCTGTATTAGTGGACTCTCTAACAGTGGACTATCTATCACTGGACTCTCTGTCTCTGGACTCTCTGTCTCTGGACTCTCTATCAGTGCACTCTCTATCTGTGGACTCTCTATCTGTGGACTCTCTATCAGTGGACTCTCTATCAGTGTACTCTCTGTCCCTGGACTCCCTATCAGTGGACTCTATATCAGTGGACTCTCTGTCTCTGGACTCTCTGTCTCTGGACTCTCTGTCCCTGGACTCTCTATCACTGGACTCCATCAGTGGACTCTCTATCAGTGCACTCTCTGTCTCTGGACTCTCATGCATAGATACAATAGATAGCGACACTGGAGAAGTACCCTGAGCTGGCTCTTCTAGTCGCTGGCTGACCGGTGCCTCCCTGCATGAGGCATCAGGGCTGGAGGTTACACCTGAGAGAGATGTGAGGTCACCTGTCTCCTGAGGCTGAGAACAGCTGGGTTCTGATTGGGAGCAGTCAGTGATGTCCATGGCTGCTGGTACTGACAATGACAGGGTTATTGCAGCAGACCCCTACACATGGTGCCCGTAGAGGCTGCCATACAATAAGCTGCACACATGGTGCCCGTAGAGGCTGCCATACAATAAGCTGCACACATGGTGCCCGTAGAAGCTGCCATACAATAAGCTGCACACATGGTGCCCGGAGAGGCTGCCATACAATAAGCTGCACACATGGTGCCCGGAGAGGCTGCCATACAATAAGCTGCACACATGGTGCCCGGAGAGGCTGCCATACAATAAGCTGCACACATGGTGCCCGGAGAGGCTGCCATACAATAAGCTGCACACATGGTGCCCGGAGAGGCTGCCATACAATAAGCTGCACACATGGTGCCCGGAGAGGCTGCCATACAATAAGCTGCACACATGGTGCCCAGAGAGGCTGCCATACAATAAGTTGCACACATGGTGCACGGAGAGGCTGTCACACAATAAGCTGCACACATGGTGCCCGGAGAGGCTGCCACACAATAAGCTGCACACATGGTGCCCAGAGAGGCTGCCATACAATAAGTTGCACACATGGTGCCCGGAGAGGCTGCCATACAATAAGTTGCACACATGGTACCCAGAGAGGCTGTCACACAATAAGCTGCACACATGGTGCCCGGAGAGGCTGCCATACAATAAGCTGCACACATGGTGCCCGGAGAGGCTGCCATACAATAAGCGGCACACATGGTGCCCGGAGAGGCTGCCATACAATAAGCGGTACACATGGTGCCCGGAGAGGCTGCCATACAATAAGCTGCACACATTGTGCCCGGAGAGGCTGCCATACAATAAGCTGCACACATTGTGCCGGAGAGGCTGCCATACAATAAGCTGCACACATGGTGCCCGGAGAGGCTGCCATACAATAAGCGGCACACATGGTGCCCGGAGAGGCTGCCATACAATAAGCTGCACGCATGGTGCCCGGAGAGGCTGCCATACAATAAGCTGCACGCATGGTGCCCGGAGAGGCTGCCATACAATAAGCTGCACACCTGGTGCCCGGAGAGGCTGCCATACAATAAGCTGCACACATGGTGCCCGGAGAGGCTGCCATACAATAAGCTGCACACATGGTGCCCGGAGAGGCTGCCATACAATAAGCTGCACACCTGGTGCCCGGAGAGGCTGCCATACAATAAGCTGCACACATGGTGCCCGGAGAGGCTGCCATACAATAAGCTGCACACATGGTGCCCGGAGAGGCTGCCATACAATAAGCTGCACACCTGGTGCCAGGAGAGGCTGCCATACAATAAGCTGCACACATGGTGCCCGGAGAGGCTGCCATACAATAGGCTGCACACATTGTGCCTGGAGAGGCTGCCATACGATAAGGAAGAAAAGGAAGATGGTAGCAGCGCTCAAAATTTAAGATTGACAAATTGGATGATCTTTACACAAAATACTTTACTAGAATAAAAACAATAATAAGGACAAATGTATACATAATAAAATCAATAGCATAAGATTTGCATTAAATTGATGCCCTGATTCCACAATATGGTGGTTTAGGAGAGTCCGTTCCCATTGTGCCCAGATGGAAGCAATGAAGATTATATATTTACCGCTCCACACGCTGTAATGTGAATGTCCTGGTGTCCACGTGGTCGGCCCAGATTGGCACAAATAACCGGAATCCACTGGACGAATAAAGGACAGATGGTAAAGTCCTCAGGTACCTGGGTGTTGAGATGTGGGGCGGTGTGGTGAGAAAGCGGTTTCCAAATATCCCAATAAGATGGTATCAGCGGATGGTTTTTTCTGAGCTGGTCCGGACTACAATCCCAAATAGTAGTGGTGGAGAAAAGGGCAACAGCACTCCTGACGCGTTTCGCCGCTACAGCAGCTTTATCAAAGGTGTAGTGCTGTTGAGACTTGTCAGGCTATATATACCTTCTCCATCTATTCTTACAAATTTTTTTTTACCTCGATATGATTCGACCAACTTCCAACATTGGAGGACCTTCTAGGGGACTGATCGATTATTCCCACTCGGGGACCCCCTCAAAATATCAATTGTCTCAAATCATGTATTCTAGTACCTGTATATATGCTACCTAGGAATGCACGTAGTATTACCATCAGAAAGCCTTCCCAGGGACTAATCAAGTATTTCCATTTTTCTAAAATATGTAGCCTATTATTGATCTATATACCTTTTAAGGGTTAACAAACCACTGTAATCATGTATACTATCTGGAGGGGCAACCCTCAAACCATATAAACCATTTGGGATATTAAAATGTCAAACTTAGTGCCCGACAGGGTCATTGTGGGAATATGGTCACATTATGATACCTAGAACTAACAGCAGTAAAAAATAAAAAAGGAGATAAGAAAATAGAGACATTTTTAATTTTATTTATTTATTTATTTATTTATTTATTTAGTCATTTGATTTATTTTGCTCTCCATTGGGTATATCCATTTCTATTTATTATTATTAATTTTCTACGAACCAACTAATCAATTATTAAATATTATTACTTTGTATTATATTTTTCATTCATTCATCCATCATTTTTTGGATATATATAAAAAATTCTATAGAGTCTACAGCCTATTTAACCCCATTTATACCAATCTAAGCTATAGATTTATAGAAATATCCACCAACTAGTATATAAAACCAAAATACGTTCCGACTGAGGCATTATGGGTATTGTAGTCCTCAAGTATCCTAAGAGAAACACACTCTGACATTGACATTCAGTAATATTTGTATTTTTTATTGATATTCACATTGGTTTAAATACAGGAATTATAAGCTATAAGAATAACAATGTATTAATATAAATTTGTAAAACCTTATCTTTTTACTTATTTACCCGTAAAAGTCATACTTAATTGGAAACAATCAGTCATGTGACCGGGTCCAGTCCAATCATAAGGGCTGTAATTACGCCCACGCTTTGCAGCACTACTAACGAAAGAAAGGTGCTTCCCCGCAAATCACCAGAAAAACGGAAGTCACGTGATGCGCGTCCCTGGCCACATGGGAAATATAGTTTTCCGGTCAGGGACGCGATCATGTGCAGACGCCAGCCAATTAGGATACAAAACCGGCCACTGAGCCGCGGTCACTAAGGATAACTTACTGCTTCTGGTTTTGGATCTCATGGGAAATGTAGTTTTTAGAACATGGACGCGATCATGTGACTATGCCTATGCCAATAGGGAAACAGAACCAGGTCACCAAAACTACTACCACCAATGAAAATCGGCTGTAGCCAAAAACCCGGAAGTAAATATACTACCACTTTTTAAGTTATATTAAATACTTTGATTTATCCTAAGTGTATTTTGATTATTTAAGAATGTCTAGTCAATATGTGTGTAACCTTCGGTCTGCCTCCTACCATACCCGATTGTTGGGTGTTTTTTACTCTATTAATTGGATGATCTAGATTTGATTGATGGGTCATGTGACCTTATTGTATATGGTATATATAGCCTGACAAGTCTCAACAGCACTACACCTTTGATAAAGCTGCTGTAGCGGCGAAATGCGTCAGGAGTGCTGTTGCCCTTTTCTCCACCACTACTATTTGGGATTGTAGTCCGGACCAGCTCAGAAAAAACCATCCGCTGATACCATCTTATTGGGATATTTGGAAACCGCTTTCTCACCACACCGCCCCACATCTCAACACCCAGGTACCTGAGGACTTTACCATCTGTCCTTTATTCGTCCAGTGGATTCCGGTTATTTGTGCCAATCTGGGCCGACCACGTGGACACCAGGACATTCACATTACAGCGTGTGGAGCGGTAAATATATAATCTTCATTGCTTCCATCTGGGCACAATAGGAACGGACTCTCCTAAACCACCATATTGTGGAATCAGGGCATCAATTTAATGCAAATCTTATGCTATTGATTTTATTATGTATACATTTGTCCTTATTATTGTTTTTATTCTAGTAAAGTATTTTGTGTAAAGATCATCCAATTTGTCAATCTTAAATTTTGAGCGCTGCTACCATCTTCCTTTTCTTCCTTTTTTGTACACATATACAGGCCTAACTAACCTGTTTTTTGAGCAGCTGCTGAGAAGCCACTCCTACCAAGCGCCCCCCAGATCCCTTCCCCATCACTGGGGCGGGTTCACCCCATTTTTTCTTCGGTTGTGCCTATGGAAGTCGAGTTACACACACGCCATTTTAGGATAGTATGGCCGCCATTTTGGTTCGCAGAGTTGCGCAAATAAAGTTTCCATACCCGAGTATGTGTGACAAAGTGGACCAGAAGAGTAGCCATACTATCACACATAAATTCATAATAACACACTTACACTAAATGAAATATAGTTAAAGGTTTAGAACGCCACACATAGCTTAGTTAGCCCTGCACACATCTGTCTGTATCATGTTTAGTATCGTTTCGTTCCGTTTCTTATGCGTAGTATTCCGGTCATTGCGAATATTTCGCAATATACACGACTCGATAGTTATGGACATAATCCATATTCCAGGGACAGTTTCTGTTGAAAGTATGTAACAAAGGAATCTAGATGAAACCGGTTCTTATCACTGCTGACGCCGAAACCATCAGACAAAGGACTCTTAAAGTTCACTCCCCTGGACCTAGCCAAACCAGGTGTATCATCTTACCCCCCAATCACAGCTGACCTGACATACGACCTCTGACCAATGAGAACGGCCTTTGACCTCCCCTTTCTGACCCTATAAGATAGGCGACCCAGAGCAGCAAAAGCTCTCTTCGGCACATCTACCTTTCCCTGACTTTCCACCGGACTATAGTTCATCCCTGAACGATAGTGAGCTCTGACCGGACTGCGCTTCGCATATTTGATGAGAACGGTAACGGTTGCATTAACGGTATTTATTCTTATTGTATTGATTGGCTGATTGTGTCTTGTATCTGTTTTTCTTCCCTTAGTAGAGCCTGTATAGTATATACTTTGTTAGACTATTGTATAACTTGTTATACCTGTATTTTCTATTCCTGTAACCCCCCTTTTGTCCATTAGGGACTTAAATACAACCTCTTTATGGAGTTCTTATCTCCTTACTTCTATACTGTGGTTTGTGTCTGTTATTCGCATTTAGCGATAAAGGTATATTACGGACACTGTCCATAAAGGTATATTCGCAGATTAGAGACAAAGTACTGCGAAGGAATCTCTGATTAAGGTATTGGTTCTTGGTGTACATAATACAATAAAAGGTACGCTACGCTGCGCTACGCTTTGTTCGCACGTAGTTAGGTATAAAGGGTACGTTGGTTGCGGACTTATTACGTAACCAACGCTTTTCACTTATTGTCTCTCTGGTCATATTATATCGCCATTAACAATTGAGGGCTCGTCCGTCCGCTCCACATTCCAGAACTCAGTACCAGGCGTGCGACCTGACCTATACCAGCAAAAGGGTGGAAGTATTTATTGTTTCCATTGCTGGATAGGCCGGGTCCGCGGCGGTGCGGGGTTCGGGAAGTGCTAGCGCTGAACCCGGAGTACAATAAGTGAAAGCCACGTGTTTTAAAGCATATATTAAGTGTTTAGTAAACTGTACTTTTGCCTGCCACAAGAAGTTTAACGGGGTATAGTGTCTTGAGTTGCTTGTTCATTACAGTATATGTACCACGTGCGATAAGGTTCGCACACGTGGAGTCTGTGTTTATTATAGTACATAGAGGATCCCCTCTGTGCAAAACTATAACTGTTTATTGTTAGTTACTGCAAAAACAGGGACTCCGCCACGTGGCGACAAGTCCTGGGCCTTTTGCAGTAACGTAAAGCGTCTATTGTGTATTACGCAAGGTGCGCGCGCACGTGCCCATATCGGGAAATTTTCGCATCTTTGTACGTGATTTACGGATTAAGTGCGGGATTTATTTCGCATCTTGATACGTAACTTTCGGACGGAGTTAAGGGATTTATTCCACATTTAGGCGCAATTACTGCGTATAGCGAAACCCGAGTGCAACCTTGCACATACACTATAGAACACGTGGGTGGCCGATTCATCGGCGGCCTGTGAACAACGCATGTACACACGTGGCTGTTCATTGGTACTGCACATGCAGCACACATAGGAACTCAAAGGTGAATAGTATTGAACCACTAGCTTTATTTAAACAGTATAGCAATATACTGTGGATAAGGTGGTGATTAAATAAAGAGAAAATAAGTTTTTTTTTCTTTTTGTTCATTTTCTCATTAAGCAAGCAACTCAAGCATTATTTTAATAGATTCCTATAGCGTATTAGGTACTCTTTACCTAGCACGGCGCCCATCGCGACCATCGCGACCATCGCATGCACTAAAAAACGGGTGCGATGCGATGCCCGCGATGGCCGCGATTTCCCATAGGGACCAATGTTAAAAATCAGATTGGTCGCGATTTTAGTGTTAAAAGTCAGATTGGTCGCGATTTTTACATAGGAATCAATGTTAAATGGGCCACAGAGCCCTAATAGTCCCCCTGAAGTGTGAAATGGCCCCCACAATTTTTAACGCCACCCCACGATCAACGTGAACCCGAAGCGTGGCGAGCGCAGCGAGCCCGCGAGGGGCGGCGGTACGCGTCCTCCGACCTTTTCATACCCCCACTATCCACGTCGGCGCGGAGTTGAGAATAGAATAGTGTGGCGAGCGCAGCGAGCCACCGAGCCCGAAGCGTGGCGAGCGGACGCGGATACCTTCACAGTTATACGCATCCCCTCACGGGCTTCACAGGTGTCCGCGGCGACGCGGACACCTGTGAAGCCCGCGAGGGGACGCGTTTACCTGTGAAGGTATCCGCGTCCCCTCGCGGGGCTCGCTGCGCTCGCCACGCTTCGGGCGCGGTGGCTCGCTGCGCTCGCCACGCTTCGGGCGCGGTGGCTCGCTGCGCTCGCCACACTATTCTATTCTCAACTCCACGCCGACGTGGATAGTGGGGGTATGAAAAGGTCGGAGGACGCGTACCGCCGCCCCTCGCGGGCTCGCTGCGCTCGCCACGCTTCGGGTTCACGTTGATCGTGGGGTGGCGTTAAAAATTGTGGGGGCCATTTCACACTTCAGGGGGACTATTAGGGCTCTGTGGCCCATTTAACATTGTTTCCTATGTAAAAATCGAGGGCATTGAGCCAATTAACGCTAAAATCGCGACCAATCTGACTTTTAACATTGATCCCTATGGGAAAATCGCGGGCATCGCGGGCATCGCGTCGCACCCGTTTTTGATTTACCCGCGATGCCCGCGATTTTTTACCCCCGACGCCCGCGATTGTAATCGCGGGCGCCGTGCTAGGTAAAGAGTACCGAATATTATAAGGGATTTATACCTGCATAAGTATCTAGTGAAAAGCTACCAGCCTGGGAAGATTTTCTGTACAGAAATATTTCAAATATATGCATAAGACCAAGGTGTAACCAGCGCCCAGTGTGAAAAATAACTGAGGCGAACGGGTGTGTGACGACACGACTCAAGCGCAGTGTAGCCAGTGTAGGACAGTCCAGGTAGGACAGGGTTCACGTGACGACGTGCCCATAGGAACTGCCCCTTCCGTGGAACTACCTATTTTGATCCACTGGGAGGGTACAAGAGATACATCGGAACCCAGTGATCCGATTAGCTACTTTAGAAATACCAGTTTTTGGGGGTACAGGAAAAACAAGTTTTGCTCTGCCCTGGAAAAACTGCCGCACCTTGCAAGTTGGCTAGCAGTTCGCTACTAGTTGAAAGACTTGGTGATTGAGTTCATTACCTCGCATAGTGGGCTTCACGCTTGATTGCGGAATAGTGCCATTTTGTGGAGAAGGAGTGATTTGGGATTGACTCACTGATAAACGGCCCTCCGGTTTCTGCTAGCTGTGAACGTTTATTCCTGTAATTATGGGTAATAACGGGTCACACAGGGATACCGAGTCAGTTAGGGAGGAATCTAGTCGACCCAAAGGGTCGGCGGCTTTCATTATGTGCAGGAAGCACGGTGAACTTGCAGTTGTTTATCAAAATAAATGGAGAAGAATGACACAAGGCAGCAAGTTAGAATTTCCCAGCGTTGGTAGCTTTGATCCAGAAATCTTATCGGCAGTAAAAGATGAAATATGCCTGCTCTCCAGTCGTAAGGAGAGAGTGAAGCACATAGATATTCTTAAATTGTGGCAGAAGGAAGGACAGGAACAATGGGGAATCAGAGGTCTGACAATACCAGATGCAATCAGCCACAATAAAAATGCAACCGCTGCCACAATAGAATCAGCTCCCCCACCCCCATATGTGCCGAAGGGGTTAATGACTCATAAAAAAAACATGAGTAATAATGTATCCATTGCTAACTTGTACGCTGTTTTTACCCCCTATAAGCAAGATACAGATCCAGAAGGGAGATTCCTGACATCAGCCATCCCTTGCGAAGCTAGCAGAAAGGAGAGAGAGGCTGAGACAGCCCAAGCTGCTGCTGCCATTCTGGTCGAGGAGATGGCTGATGCCAGGAACACGATTGGAGACACAGGTAAGTACACACAACACAGCACAGAGATAGTTGCTCCTGGGATGTTGTCCAATGGTGCAGGGGGGATACAGATCCACCCTCTGCACACAGTGGAACCTCCTTGTGGACGGGGAGGCGGGGATGAGGTAATGCCTGTAAAGGATAGTGACATGCACAATACATGGACACGATTGGAACGTCATTCAATCATCAAAAATTTCCCTGATCCCAGCAAAGATCTGGCAAAGTGTCAGAAATTTGTAAGGGAGCGAGGAAATTCAGATGAGCCCACCAATAAGGATTGGCGATACATGTTGAGAGCTTGCCTCCCTTCACACATAGATGTCCAGAAGTTCATTCGAGACAGTGGTGTGGAGGGCGATAAGATTTTAACTGAACAGGGCAACCAGGAAAATATACGCCTAATAAATTTACAATTGGGTGTATATTTCCCAGCGACAGTTGAAAATACCCTAGGGTTCACCATCACACAGAAGATGGTGAGTCCACCAGCGGATATTTCAACCGTGCTTTACAGGCATTGCCAAAACACTCTGGTATCCCCAGCCCCAGGGACAACATACATCTTAAGGGAGGGATTGTCTCTGTGCTGATACAAGGTCTTAGGGAAAATCTGAGAAACCATTCACCCCAACTGCAGACAAATGTCAATACACACTTTAAAGAAATCTGCTGTTGATCTGGACAAACGATTTATGACAGAAAGACAAAACCAAATAGTATGTTTCAAATGTGGAAACAATGGACACATAGCCAGACATTGCAGGGTAAGTAACCATAGAAAACATAACACATATGTAAGTAACTGGGAGACACAATGGGAGAAGACAGGTAGGTCTCAACACATAGCCATAGCCCCACCTAGTAGCCAACGCCGCCCTAAGCATGACACATATATGCAAACAGGGAGTAGGACACACATACACCCCACATCCAGGTAACATAAGACAATATCTGAGGGAGGAGCCCCAGATATGGGTAAGTGGAATAGTTTAAATATAAAGTTTTTTTTTGTATCAAACCCGTTAACAACATTCCCTCCTGATCTAGGTTGTGCCAAGCAATTAGTAGCAGCAATTGGGGTAACAGGAAAAATACAGCATTACCCACTGACGAAACCAGCAGATGTTACAAGCGGGCCTCTGCATACCAAACACTCTTTTCTGTTGGCTGCAGCGGCCGCGACTAACCTCCTGGGTAGAGATTTACTATGTAAAATGGGATGTGTCATCTATTGCACCCCTGATGGGGTATTTCTGGACACTCCTAGAAATCTTACACAAGAAGTGCAAGATATGCTGGACAGTCCTTAGAGGCTAATGTTGTATTCCACTGTCATAGAGTCAAATCCATCTAAGGTAGCTAAAAACTACAGCACAAATACCGAGTTCCCTTTGAACTAAAGATGGGAAGGACACAGGATCAATGGCAACCATAGCTTCAATAGAAACCCTGTTAAAAACAGAAAGTATAGCGCCCCAAAGTACAGCTTCACCATTTGAAATCTGAGGTTGAGCTGGAAAAATACCCAGTGAAATAACAAGGTTCCCAAAAGAGAACTTTTAACTAAATACCCCTAGACACAGCCCATAGTCACAACCACACTGGGAAACAGAAAGAAAGGGAGGGCTTACAAATCAGAACAGGAGTTGAAAAGGGTAAGAACCAAATAGTTGAGAGCCAATTCCCCCATAGTGCTAAATCATCAAAATAAAAGAAAAATTTTCGGTTGAAAATAAATGTACACATTACTGTCATTAATATTTTCTACCCTTTTTGAGTTTTTCTCTCTCTTTTTCCAATTTTTTTTTTTTTTTCTCCTTTCCCTACTTTTCTGTTCCAGAAACCTCAGAAAGCCACCAAGCCCCTCCCCCGGGTCTTGCAAGATCGCACACTGTCCTGTCGGCCCACAAATGGGTAAATACCAATACAATGGGTTAATGATCTATTGTTATGTCCTTTCCTCATCCACAGCACCAGCAGTTGGCGATAGACAACTTCTGGTGTATCCTCCTGAGGCAGGACATAAGGTATCTCAGGACGGATTGCGGTTGCGCCTGAACAAGAAAGAGGGGGAGGGGGGGGGAAATCTGGGACACATTAGTAACCATAAACCCACAAATCATAGAAAAATAGTTTGAAAGATCTGTCGCACTCCCAGCAGAGAAATACCCCATAAGGCGAGTAGTCAAAATATATATTTTTCCAGTAAATCTTGAACAAAGTCCCAGTAACTTTGAGCATTGCTCCTAATGTTACCCAGGGCAACCACAGCCACCATCTTGTGAAAAGCAGTCCAAGTAATGCACAAGCATCCCCCTTCTACAAAGAATGAAAAGGGTTGTAAAACGCATTTACATATAAATAGGTGCAATCACAATACCCATGTCTTCACAGACAGATGTGGATAATAAAGAAGGAGAAACAGGCCTGATTACAGCCTTTGACATGGGTATGACTAACACAAGAGATCATGTGATTTAGAATATTAGACCTGCTGAGGGGGCGACAGATATAGTGACGTAAGAAACCTGGTGATGCCAGCCTGACCAATGTCGTACTGCAGTGTGCAATTAAACCCTATTACTTTAGCACTTCATACTTGTCTACACAGTGTAGTTGCCATAGCACTACTGGTAAACAAAACTGAGAATGTGGTGTTGGGGTGTGTTTTAACTGTTTATGCTCCTCATATAGTCTGGACACTCCTAAAATTCTGCCTAAACATGTGAAAAATATTCATCAGCCAAGTTCACTAAATGGGAACTTGCATTGATGTTACCAGTAAAATGGGTAATATTGTAAACCCAGCAACACTCTTACCAGGTGTGCCCGCCAAAGGCACAAAGGGTGGATTGGTGCTGAGGTTGCTGGAATGGTAGAGTTTAGTGGGAGCCGAGACGAATATGATTGCATGACATGTTTGAATCAGACCTTTGCAGCATGCCCCCAAAGGGTGGTAACAACCCATTGGAAGAGGTAAGTCATTTTTTTTTCTCTCCCTCGTTCTTTCCACAACACCGAGAGGGAAAAATTGTACACTGGCTATACCGTAATAGATGGAAAAGGCATAGTAGAGGCTGAACCCATTGGACGTCTCACTCAGCAACAGCAGTCTCATTAGTAGTACTGCGAGCTGAGAGAGAAAAACAGCCAATATTCATGCCGACTCCAAGTATGTTTGTTGGGGTAATACAGAAGATCTTAGGCCCTATGGCGCCTCAGATGTTTTGTTTCAGTAGCTGGCACTCCAGTGGCGCAAGCGTTGTAAGTTTAAAAGATTTCTGACAGTCACACAGCTGCCGGACAGAGTGGCTGTTATCAAGTGTAAAGCCCACATCTTCGATGAGGATTCAGTGTCACTTGATAATGAACATGCTGGCAAGGCAGCTGGGTGAGCCATGCGCTCTGCGGATAATGTTTGTGTTCCCCCTGTAAATGTCAGTATATTCACATAGAAATACAAGATTTGTGTCCCCTGCAGGAGAAGCAGTCTGGAAGCCGAAGGGATGTGGACAGGAATAGAAAGATGGACAAGGAAAACCAGTGACTCTGAGAACATGCCAAACTGTCAGGACAGAGATAGCCCATGGCCTGACTTGTCTTGACAGGGAAGGTATGTGGAAAAATTAGTCCGAAATTACTAGTGTGCCCACAGACAGGTAAGACGACAGGATCATGCCTTACTTGTCTGGGGGAAAGAAACTGCAACGGCTGTTCCCACAGAGCCATCTCCACATCCCTCCTCCAGCAGGATCCTCTGCAGGTAATACAAAATTGGCTTTGTACAGTCCACTCTAGAAGCATTTAAGTTATTTTTTTTTTTTATATATATATATATATATATATATATATATGTTGACGTTTGTGTGTATAGATATGGCAGCCCAGAAGCACCCTTGAGTATGCAAATATATATATGAAAGGTTTAAGTCATGTGTGAACCTTCAGGGACTGATGGTACACCCCATAATCTCTTTTTGTAGTAGTAGAATCACTCTCAGAACTCCACCTCATTTGTCCCCATCGAAACATTGCTTGGCGGGCAGCCACAGGTTATGGTAATCCCACAAGGAGATCCTAGACCACAAATGCAAGTGATGTATCCACACCTGGAAAACTGCAGCAAAAGGACTTTGTTGACACCTGTTGTGAACTGTCATAACCATGAACCAGGAGATGTTGTTGTTTCCCCTGCTTTGCCATATACAGGTTGCTTGATAGACCTTTGGAAAGAACCACCCCAAATCTTGTTGACCAGCACTACCTCAATAACAAAGTCGCAGAGAGAGAGATTCGGGTACGTTCGTCCTACTGCCAAAGGAACAGAAAGCCAGAAGGTCCTGACACTCGAGGGCGAAAGAAAGAAATCGCTAAGAGGCACCATTTCGGGAGGACTGGAGAGCAGCTAAGGTCAAGCAACCTGTACAAGCTACAAAAGGGACTGTGACACACCCCACTGGTAACAGGTTGGAAGGATCACTAACAAAAATCTTTTCCTTTCTCAGTTTTCTCTATTGTTGTGGGTCCTATTCTTGTCCCCCCCCCCACTATCCGTTCTTATCTTCAAAATCAAGGATACCGCCGCCGCACTGCTGCCAGGCATTGGACGGACGATACAGAGTTCTGAGAGTGTGTTACCCGTCCCAGTTTAGGTCAAGGTAGAATCTATAAACTTGACACATTACCCAGGACCGGATGTTTGATAGTGATAATACCATCATACTTAAAAGCATACCAAAAAGAAAAACAACAAAGAGTTCAAGGGTCTGTTGTCACAAACAATACCTACCAAAGGATGCCATATCTGAAAAACGTGTATATGTTGTAACCACCCCTGTTTTTATTTTTATCCCAAAATTGTACATTATCCTTCGTGACCCTGAGTAGATTGTTCGATAAATGCGGCCCATCGTTTATCCGTGATCCTGGATCGGCCAAGAGCAGATGGTTTACTCCCCTTATATGTTTATTTCATGGATCCCAATTTCTTTGTTAGGATTATGAATTTCTGTATTGTCATGTAAAATGTTTTTTTTAATGTAACAGTTTTATATTTACTGTTAAAGGGTGGACTATGGAAGTCGAGTTACACACACGCCATTTTAGGATAGTATGGCCGCCATTTTGGTTCGCAGAGTTGCGCAAATAAAGTTTCCATACCCGAGTATGTGTGACAAAGTGGACCAGAAGAGTAGCCATACTATCACACATAAATTCATAATAACACACTTACACTAAATGAAATATAGTTAAAGGTTTAGAACGCCACACATAGCTTAGTTAGCCCTGCACACATCTGTCTGTATCATGTTTAGTATCGTTTCGTTCCGTTTCTTATGCGTAGTATTCCGGTCATTGCGAATATTTCGCAATATACACGACTCGATAGTTATGGACATAATCCATATTCCAGGGACAGTTTCTGTTGAAAGTATGTAACAAAGGAATCTAGATGAAACCGGTTCTTATCACTGCTGACGCCGAAACCATCAGACAAAGGACTCTTAAAGTTCACTCCCCTGGACCTAGCCAAACCAGGTGTATCATCTTACCCCCCAATCACAGCTGACCTGACATACGACCTCTGACCAATGAGAACGGCCTTTGACCTCCCCTTTCTGACCCTATAAGATAGGCGACCCAGAGCAGCAAAAGCTCTCTTCGGCACATCTACCTTTCCCTGACTTTCCACCGGACTATAGTTCATCCCTGAACGATAGTGAGCTCTGACCGGACTGCGCTTCGCATATTTGATGAGAACGGTAACGGTTGCATTAACGGTATTTATTCTTATTGTATTGATTGGCTGATTGTGTCTTGTATCTGTTTTTCTTCCCTTAGTAGAGCCTGTATAGTATATACTTTGTTAGACTATTGTATAACTTGTTATACCTGTATTTTCTATTCCTGTAACCCCCCTTTTGTCCATTAGGGACTTAAATACAACCTCTTTATGGAGTTCTTATCTCCTTACTTCTATACTGTGGTTTGTGTCTGTTATTCGCATTTAGCGATAAAGGTATATTACGGACACTGTCCATAAAGGTATATTCGCAGATTAGAGACAAAGTACTGCGAAGGAATCTCTGATTAAGGTATTGGTTCTTGGTGTACATAATACAATAAAAGGTACGCTACGCTGCGCTACGCTTTGTTCGCACGTAGTTAGGTATAAAGGGTACGTTGGTTGCGGACTTATTACGTAACCAACGCTTTTCACTTATTGTCTCTCTGGTCATATTATATCGCCATTAACATGCCACACACAGTTTTGTGAGAGGCTGCCGGTATGAGTTGCTTCTCAAATTTCGATAACCGTATGAATAGGAGGCAGACCTATCTATCCCAATGGGATACGGGTAGTACCACCCCTTTGGATAGACCATGTTTAGAACTCAGGGAAAATTTTAATAAATTGGAGGATCTCCTCAAAGCAGAACTAAGGCACTGGCTGGATGGGTCAAACCTCCAGAAATATTTGGACCAAAAAATGGTTCCCAGAGGCCTTAGAATGTCAAAACCCTCAGTATTTCAATACAATGAAATTTTCCAAACCGAATGGGATGGAATTCTTGATCGCTGCTCGATCTCCCTGATGGAAGTAGTAATACGCTACAGAAAATCCAAAGCAGACGATCTAGTCAAGGAGATTGAACAGCTCAAGAAAACCCTAGAACCCCAAAGTCACCTTAAGGAATTTAAAGAGAGGGACAAAGTCTTATCAGAAAAACTGATCTCCTATGAGGACTCACTCTTAGAGGGCAAATGCAAAAAGTTTAGACGAGATCTAGACGATTACAAAAGTGGCAATATTAGGTCATATAAGAAAACTTTTAATAGAACTAAAACATGGGATCAAAGACACCCTAATAATATAAAGTTCCCAAGAATCCCCAATAAAAGCCAATATGAAAAAGTTAGAGACAGACCTGTGTACCATGCCCCATTCCCTTCTAGAAGAGACAGAGAGCGTTACAACAGGGAAGGGCCCCGTTCAACTACCTATCAAAGTAGAAAAAACAGTGATCAACGCGGTGACCAAACTAGGTACAGAGAACAGAACTTAGGTGCCAGACCCAAAGACAGACCCTCTTCCCTTTCAGAGAGACATCACCCCAACTCCCATCAGGAGGTTTTTTTAGGGAGAGAAACAACACAAATTCAGTCTCAACCACCCCGGGAGGAATGGCAGGGAACTCCAAAAAGACGGCGCCAAAGTTCAGAGGGACCAGAGGGGGCAAGAGACAGAAGACCAAGAAACTAAACCAAATGAAATCTCATATAACCACTAAAAATATTTTTAATTTATCTGATAGAAAATTAAGTCCAGACGAACTATCACTCCTTAGTCGTGGCTTAAAATTTGCCCCAACATCAACTCCTAACATCTTCGAGCTTTTCGTTGAATTAAATAGATTCATACGGACCCTATGGCGTCAGAGGTTTTTTGCCAAAAATGGCATGAATAAACAAGATAACCCTACTCCATTGATCGAGCTTAATTCTGAAGACTTACCCCTAATAGATATACTAGAAGAACTCCAAAGTGAGAATATTGAGCAAATGGAAACGTATTCCCCAATAAAATTGTTCGATATATCCAGAAAAGACTTCAAATTAAAATCAGAATTCTTCCCTATTAAAGCAAAGGGCCCTAATATAGAAAGTTTCTATAAAACTACATTAGCCGACTTCAAAATCTTGTGCTCAAAAATCAAATCTGCTGCCCTCAAAAAGAAATATAGGTCAAACTTAACCCAGAGAGAAAAGAAAGCTCTTAAAGACCTTGTTGCTGACAATAACATCCTTATAAAAGAGGCCGACAAAGAAGGCGGCCTTGTAATACAAAATAGGGAGGATTATATCACAGAGGCCATGCGACAACTCAATAATCCCCAATTTTACACCAAACTACCTAAAGATCCTACATTGATATTCCAGAGAGAATTATTTCATCTTCTAGATCAAGCTGTTACAAACGGGCCATATCCAAGGAGAAATTCAAATTTCTTTATCCAGAACACCCAGTTATACCTATTTATTATCACCTTCCTAAAATTCACAAATCCCTCACTTCACCCCCTGGTAGACCTATCATTTCGGGTATCAACTCCCTCACTTCCAATTTATCTTTCTTTGTTGACTCTTTTTTACAACCTCGAGTGTCCACTCTCAGGTCACATATTAAAGATACCACCTCCTTTTTGAAACTGGTACAGGATTTTGATTGGAAGGAAACATATCACTTCATGACGCTAGACGTCACAAGCCTATTCTCAAACATACCCCATATTTTGGGATGCCAAGTGATAGAAAATAGTCTAAACCAAGATGATGACCTGGGGGTGGACCTCAAGAAGTTTTTGTTAGATTCCATCACGTTCATCCTTCAGCACAACTATTTTCTTTTTCAAAACACTTTCTTCCTACAGGTCATGGGTACCACCATGGGAACCAGGTTCGCGCCAAGCTATGCCAACCTCTATGTAGGGGAGGTAGAGGAGTACCTCATATGGAGGGGTGACTATGGCGTGAACCTGGTGCTCTATGGGCGGTACATCGATGACCTGTTCATTATTTGGGATGGGGACCCCCTTTTGGCACAAGAATTTGTTACTACCCTCAATCACAACACATATAATTTACATTTTACTCACTGTATTCACCCCACAAAGATTTCCTTCTTGGATGTGGCCCTTGAGATAATTGACAATAAAATTGTCACCAAAAAAATTTTGTTAAGGAAGTAGGCATGCAGGCATACCTGCATTTCCAAAGTGAACATTATCCAGCCTGGAAAAAAAGCATCCCTAAAGGACAGTTCATCCGTTTACGGAGGAACTGTTCCTCAGAACTGGACTTCAACCAACAAGCCACTTCCATGGCACTCTCATTCAAACAAAGGGGCTATCCTCCACCATTAGTGGACAAAGCCTTTCTTGAAGTTTCCAATATGGATAGGACAGCCCTTCTACAAACTAAAAAACCACCAAACAAAAATAAACCACAGGAAACAATAGGAGCAGCATATATTGCTACCTATTCTAAATTCTGTCCAGAAATTAAAGCAATAATCCAGAAAAACTATAATATTCTGAGGCAAGATCCCTTACTACTAGATAATATTCCAGAAAAACCTAGGTTTATTTTTAAGAAAAACAAGTCCCTGAAAAATCTGCTGGCCCCTAGCCAACTGAAGAAAAAAAGTCTTGAACCCCTCACAAACCCCTCCTGGCTCCCTCCCAAACCTAAAGGCTTTTTTAAATGCTGCGGCACAAGATGCATTACTTGCTCCCACATTGAAAAACAAAAAACATCCTCCATTTCAATAGGTGACAAAAACTGGACAATCAATAACTTTATTAATTGCAATACCTCCTACGTAATTTATATTTTAACATGTGGGTGTGACACAAGAAAACTAAGAACACGCTTCCTTGAACATCGGCGCAATATAATAAATCGTATAACCACACATAGTGTATCCCGCCACTTCTTGGAACACCACCAAGGGAATCCTGCGAGCCTCAAAATATGTGGGGCCGAACACATCACGGTCACGTCCAGGGGAGGGGACCGTTTCAGGAGACTCTGCAAACAGGAAGTTTTTTGGATGCATCTGATATGATCTATACATCCAGATGGTCTTAACGAGATGGTAGAACTCAACCTGGTAATTTAATAACTTTGCTAATAACATCTTCCCAAATACTTACCTGCTCCCTACCTGTTCTGTCACGACCTTTTATTTCCCAGACCTATTTTTGTTTTGAGATAAAACTCATATAACATTTAATATTACCTCAGATATTATCTATCCACAAACCAAGATTAGACAGGAATTATCCTTCTCCATCTATTCTTACAAAAAATTTTTTACCTCGATATGATTCGACCAACTTCCAACATTGGAGGACCTTCTAGGGGACTGATCGATTATTCCCACTCGGGGACCCCCTCAAAATATCAATTGTCTCAAATCATGTATTCTAGTACCTGTATATATGCTACCTAGGAATGCACGTAGTATTACCATCAGAAAGCCTTCCCAGGGACTAATCAAGTATTTCCATTTTTCTAAAATATGTAGCCTATTATTGATCTATATACCTTTTAAGGGTTAACAAACCACTGTAATCATGTATACTATCTGGAGGGGCAACCCTCAAACCATATAAACCATTTGGGATATTAAAATGTCAAACTAAGTGCCCGACAGGGTCATTGTGGGAATATGGTCACATTATGATACCTAGAACTAACAGCAGTAAAAAATAAAAAAGGAGATAAGAAAATAGAGACATTTTTAATTTTATTTATTTATTTATTTATTTAGTCATTTGATTTATTTTGCTCTCCATTGGGTATATCCATTTCTATTTATTATTATTAATTTTCTACGAACCAACTAATCAATTATTAAATATTATTACTTTGTATTATATTTTTCATTCATTCATCCATAATTTTTTGGATATATATAAAAAATTCTATAGAGTCTACAGCCTATTTAACCCCATTTATACCAATCTAAGCTATAGATTTAAAGAAATATCCACCAACTAGTATATAAAACCAAAATACGTTCCGACTGAGGCATTATGGGTATTGTAGTCCTCAAGTATCCTAAGAGAAACACACTCTGACATTGAAATTCTTCAGTAATATTTGTATTTTTTATTGATATTCACATTGGTTTAAATACAGGAATTATAAGCTATAAGAATAACAATGTATTAATATAAATTTGTGAAAACGTTATCTTTTTACTTATTTACCCGTAAAAGTCATACTTAATTGGAAACAATCAGTCATGTGACCGGGTCCAGTCCAATCATAAGGGCTGTAATTACGCCCACGCTATGCAGCACTACTAACGAAAGAAAGGTGCTTCCCCGCAAATCACCAGAAAAACGGAAGTCACGTGATGCGCGTCCCTGGCCACATGGGAAATGTAGTTTTCCGGTCAGGGACGCGATCATGTGCAGACGCCAGCCAATTAGGATGCAAAACCGGCCACTGAGCCGCGGTCACTAAGGATAACTTACTGCTTCTGGTTTTGGATCTCATGGGAAATGTAGTTTTTAGAACATGGACGCGATAATGTGACTATGCCTATACCAATGGGGAAACAGAACCAGGTCACTAAACTACTACCACCAATGAAAATCGGCTGTAGCCAAAAACCCGGAAGTAAATATACTACCACTTTTTAAGTTATATTAAATACTTTGATTTATCCTAAGTGTATTTTGATTATTTAAGAATGTCTAGTCAATATGTGTGTAACCTTCGGTCTGCCTCCTACCATACCCGATTGTTGGGTGTTTTTTACTCTATTAATTGGATGATCTAGATTTGATTGATGGGTCATGTGACCTTATTGTATATGGTATATATAGCCTGACAAGTCTCAACAGCACTACACCTTTGATAAAGCTGCTGTAGCGGCGAAACGCGTCAGGAGTGCTGTTGCCCTTTTCTCCACCACTACTATTTGGGATTGTAGTCCGGACCAGCTCAGAAAAAACCATCCGCTGATACCATCTTATTGGGATATTTGGAAACCGCTTTCTCACCACACCGCCCCACATCTCAACACCCAGGTACCTGAGGACTTTACCATCTGTCCTTTATTCGTCCAGTGGATTCCGGTTATTTGTGCCAATCTGGGCCGACCACGTGGACACCAGGACATTCACATTACAGCGTGTGGAGCGGTAAATATATAATCTTCATTGCTTCCATCTGGGCACAATAGGAACGGACTCTCCTAAACCACCATATTGTGGAATCAGGGCATCAATTTAATGCAAATATTATGCTATTGATTTTATTATGTATACATTTGTCCTTATTATTGTTTTTATTCTAGTAAAGTATTTTGTGTAAAGATCATCCAATTTGTCAATCTTAAATTTTGAGCGCTGCTACCATCTTCCTTTTCTTTCTTTTTTGTACACATATACAGGCCTAACTAACCTGTTTTTTGAGCAGCTGCTGAGAAGCCACTCCTACCAAGCGCCCCCCAGATCCCTTCCCCATCACTGGGGCGGGTTCACCCCATATTTTCTTCGGAGCTGCCATACGATAAGCTGCACACATTGTGCCCTTCGAGGCTGCCCTACGATAAGATGCACACATGGTGCCCGGAGAGGCTGCCATACGATAAGCTGTACACATGGTGCCCGGAGAGGCTGCCATGCGATAAGCTGCACACATGGTGCCCGGAGAGGCTGCCATACAATAAGCTGCACATTGTGCCAGGAGAGACTGCCATACAATAAGCTGCACACATTGGCCCTTATTCAGATTCGAGCGGTACGGCCCGCGTGCGGCCGTACCGCCGATGTTTTCCGTCTGCACATGCGCAGAGGTCAATCTGCGCATGTGCAGGCGAATTCGCCGCACATAAATTTACTACGCCGCAAAGGGGGCGTATAGGGGAGTGAGGGGCTTCATGCCCTCATTTCCCTATGTATACGCCCCGCGTTTCATGGGCGTTCCCATGCAAACGCGGGGCGTACGCATGCTAATGAGGGCATGACGCAACTCATGGGGGCGGAAAGCTGACGTCGCCGGATGTCAGCTTTCAGCCCCCATACAAGCTACCACACGGACGATTGTCCGTGTGGTCTCAGCTTGCGGGAGCTGCCGCGGCGTGCGGACCTGCCTTCGATGGTCGACGACCATCGAATGCAGGGGGCAGCTCCCACCATGGTGGAGGCGTAGCCTCCACCATTTTTATGCGGATCGCCAGCCGTCCGTGTACGGACGGCCGTGGCGATCCGTAGGGTGGGCGGGGATTCGTCTGGTGCGGTCGGAGCCGCATATGCGGCTCGACCGCACCAACCAGAATAAGGGCCATTGTGCCTGGAGAGGCTGCCATACAATAAGCTGCACACATGGTGCCCGGAGAGGCTGCCATACAATAAGCTGCACATTGTGCCAGGAGAGACTGCCATACAATAAGCTGCACACATTGTGCCTGGAGAGGCTGCCATACAATAAGCTGCACACATGGTGCCCGGAGAGGCTGCCATACAATAAGCGGCACATATTGTGCCCGGAGAGGCTGCCATACAATAAGCTGCACACATGGTGCCCGGAGAGGCTGCCACACAATAAGCTGCACACATGGTGCCCGGAGAGGCTGCCACGCAATAAGCTGCACACATGGTGCCCGGAGAGGCTGCCACGCAATAAGCTGCTCACATGGTGCCCGGAGAGGCTGCCACGCAATAAGCTGCACACATGGTGCCCGGAGAGGCTGCCACGCAATAAGCTGCACACATGGTGCCTGGAGAGGTTGCGACCCAATAAGCTGCACACATGGTGCCCGGAGAGGCTGCCATGCAATAAGCTGCACACATGGTGCCCGGAGAGGCTGCCATGCAATAAGCTGCACACATGGTGCCCGGAGAGGCTGCCATGCAATAAGCTGCACACATGGTGCCCGAAGAGGCTGCCTTACAATAAGCTGCACACATGGTGCCCGGAGAGGCTGCCATACAATAAGCTGCACACATGGTGCCCGGAGAGGCTGCCTTACAATAAGCTGCACACACGGTGCCCGGAGAGGCGGCTACGCAATAAGCTGCACACATGGTGCCCGAAGAGGCTGTCACGCAATAAGCTGCACACATGGTGCCCGGAGAGGCTGCCTTACAATAAGCTGCACACATGGTGCCCGGAGAGGCTGCCTTACAATAAGCTGCACACATAGTGCCCGGAGAGGCTGCCACACAATAAGCTGCACACATGGTGCCCAGAGAGGCTGCCATGCAATAAGTTGCACACATGCTGCCCGGAGAGGCTGCCACGCAATAAGCTGCACACATGGTGCCCGGAGAGGCTGCCTTACAATAAGCTGCACACATGGTGCCCGGAGAGGCTGCATTACAATAAGCTGCACACATGGTGCCCGGAGAGGCTGTCACACAATAAGCTGCACACATGGTGCCCGGAGAGGCTGCCACACAATAAGCTGCACACATGGTGCCCGGAGAGGCTGCCACGCAATAAGCTGCACACATGGTGCCCGGAGAGGCTGCCACGCAATAAGCTGCTCACATGGTGCCCGGAGAGGCTGCCACGCAATAAGCTGCACACATGGTGCCCGGAGAGGCTGCCACGCAATAAGCTGCACACATGGTGCCCGGAGAGGCTGCCACCCAATAAGCTGCACACATGGTGCCCGGAGAGGCTGCCATGCAATAAGCTGCATACATGGTGCCCGGAGAGGCTGCCATGCAATAAGCTGCACACATGGTGCCCGGAGAGGCTGCCATGCAATAAGCTGCACACATGGTGCCCGAAGAGGCTGCCTTACAATAAGCTGCACACATGGTGCCCGGAGAGGCTGCCATACAATAAGCTGCACACATGGTGCCCGGAGAGGCTGCCTTACAATAAGCTGCACACACGGTGCCCGGAGAGGCGGCTACGCAATAAGCTGCACACATGGTGCCCGAAGAGGCTGTCACGCAATAAGCTGCACACATGGTGCCCGGAGAGGCTGCCTTACAATAAGCTGCACACATGGTGCCCGGAGAGGCTGCCTTACAATAAGCTGCACACATAGTGCCCGGAGAGGCTGCCACACAATAAGCTGCACACATGGTGCCCAGAGAGGCTGCCATGCAATAAGTTGCACACATGCTGCCCGGAGAGGCTGCCACACAATAAGCTGCACACATGGTGCCCGGAGAGGCTGCCTTACAATAAGCTGCACACATGGTGCCCGGAGAGGCTGTCACACAATAAGCTGCACACATGGTGCCCGGAGAGGCTGCCATACAATAAGCTGCACACATGGTGCCCGGAGAGGCTGCTACGCAATAAGCTGCACACATGGTGCCCGGAGAGGCTGCCATACAATAAGCTGCACACATGGTGCCCGGAGAGGCTGCCATGCAATAAGCTGCACACATGGTGCCCGAAGAGGCTGCCTTACAATAAGCTGCACACATGGTGCCCGGAGAGGCTGCCATACAATAAGCTGCACACATGGTGCCCGGAGAGGCTGCCACGCAATAAGCTGCACACATGGTGCCCGGAGAGGCTGCCATACAATAAGCTGCACACATGGTGCCCGGAGAGGCTTTCATACAATAAGCTGCACACATGGTGCCCGGAGAGGCTGCCATGCAATAAGCTGCACACATGGTGCCCGAAGAGGCTGCCTTACAATAAGCTGCACACATGGTGCCCGGAGAGGCTGCCATTCAATAAGCTGCACACATGGTGCCAGGAGAGGCTGCCTTACAATAAGCTGCACACATGTTGCCCGGAGAGGCTGCTACGCAATAAGCTGCACACATGGTGCCTGAAGAGGCGGCTACGCAATAAGCTGCACACATGGTGCCCGAAGAGGCTGTCACGCAATAAGCTGCACACATGGTGCCCGGAGAGGCTGCCTTACAATAAGCTGCACACATGGTGCCCGGAGAGGCTGCCTTACAATAAGCTGCACACATAGTGCCCGGAGAGGCTGCCACACAATAAGCTGCACACATGGTGCCCAGAGAGGCTGCCATGCAATAAGTTGCACACATGCTGCCCGGAGAGGCTGCCACACAATAAGCTGCACACATGGTGCCCGGAGAGGCTGCCTTACAATAAGCTGCACACATGGTGCCCGGAGAGGCTTTCACACAATAAGCTGCACACATGGTGCCCGGAGAGGCTGCCATACAATAAGCTGCACACATGGTGCCCGGAGAGGCTGCCATACAATAAGCTGCACACATGGTGCCCGGAGAGGCTGCCATACAATAAGCTGCACACATGGTGCCCGGAGAGGCTGCCATGCAATAAGCTGCACACATGGTGCCCGAAGAGGCTGCCTTACAATAAGCTGCACACATGGTGCCCGGAGAGGCTGCCATTCAATAAGCTGCACACATGGTGCCAGGAGAGGCTGCCTTACAATAAGCTGCACACATGTTGCCCGGAGAGGCTGCTACGCAATAAGCTGCACACATGGTGCCTGAAGAGGCTGTCACGCAATAAGCTGCACACATGGTGCCCGGAGAGGCTGCCATACAATAAGCAGCACACATGGTGCCCGTAGAGGCTGCCATACAATAAGCTGCACACATTGTGCCCGGAGAGGCTGCCATACAATAAGCTGCACACATGGTGCCCGGAGAGGCTGCCATACAATAAGCGGCACATATTGTGCCCGGAGAGGCTGCCATACAATAAGCTGCACACATGGTGCCTGGAGAGGCTGCCACACAATAAGCTGCACACATGGTGCCCGGAGAGGCTGCCACGCAATAAGCTGCACACATGGTGCCCGGAGAGGCTGCCATGCAATAAGCTGCACACATGGTGCCCGGAGAGGCTGCCATGCAATTAGCTGCACACATGGTGCCCGGAGAGGCTGCCATGCAATAAGCTGCACACATGGTGCCCGAAGAGGCTGCCTTACAATAAGCTGCACACATGGTGCCCGGAGAGGCTGCCATACAATAAGCTGCACACATGGTGCCCGGAGAGGCTGCCTTACAATAAGCTGCACACATGGTGCCCGGAGAGGCTGTCACACAATAAGCTGCACACATGGTGCCCGGAGAGGCTGCCATACAATAAGCTGCACACATGGTGCCCGGAGAGGCTGCCATACAATAAGCTGCACACATGGTGCCCGGAGAGGCTGCTATACAATAAGCTGCACACATGGTGCCCGGAGAGGCTGCCATACAATAAGCTGCACACATGGTGCCCAGAGGGGCTGCCATACAATAAGCAGCACACATGGGGCCCGGAGAGGCTGCCATACAATAAGCTGCACACATTGTGCCCGGAGAGGCTGCCATACAATAAGCTGCACACATGGTGCCCGGAGAGGCTGCCATACAATAAGCTGCACACATGGTGCCCGGAGAGGCTGCCATACAATAAGCTGCACACATGGTGCCCGGAGAGGCTGCCATACAATAAGCTGCACACCTTGTGCCAGGAGAGGCTGCCATACAATAAGCTGCACACATGGTGCCCAGAGGGGCTGCCATACAATAAGCAGCACACATGGGGCCCGGAGAGGCTGCCATACAATAAGCTGCACACATTGTGCCCGGAGAGGCTGCCATACAATAAGCTGCACACATTGTGCCCGGAGAGGCTGCCATATAATAAGCTGCACACATGGTGCCCGGAGAGGCTGCCATACAATAAGCTGCACACATGGTGCCCGGAGAGGCTGCCATACAATAAGCTGCACACATGGTGCCCGGAGAGGCTGCCATACAATAAGCTGCACACCTTGTGCCAGGAGAGGCTGCCATACAATAAGCTGCACACATGGTGCCCGGAGAGGCTGCCATACAATAAGCTGCACACATGGTGCCCGGAGAGGCTGCCATACAATAAGATGCACACATTGTGGGTATCACTGCATGCTGCTACTCCCTTGTGGATTCTGTGGTAAGCAAGGACTGATACTGCTGTGCTGCACATGGCCTGACCCCTGGGTATTAGTATATGGTTTCCTGACCTATTGTCTCTTAATATCTCTCTGATACAAATTATTAATGTGATTATGATAAACTAGTCTTAAAGCCCATCCGAGGGATCGTCAAAAGTTTATGCTTATGCAATTCTTGTTCCACCTTCCCTGCCCATCCACAGCAGGGCATAGGCTGCTGCAGCAGCCAGACCAAGTGTCCAACTATGCACCTACCCAACCCAACCACAGCAGGGCAGGAGCTGCTGCAGCAGCCAGAGCAGGTCTGTAACTATCCACCTTCCCTTCCCAACCACAGCAGGGCATTAGCAGCTGCAGCAGCCAGAGCAAGTCTCCAACTATCCATCTTCCCTTCCCAACCACAGCAGTGAAGAAGCTGCTGCAGCAGCAGCCAGAACAGGTCTCCGACTGTCGACCTTCCCCACCCAACCACAGCAGGGCAGGAGCTACTACAGCAGCCAGACCAAGTCTCCAACTATCCATTTTCCCAACCACAGCAAGGCAGAAGCTGCTGCTGCAGCCAGAGCAGGTCTCCAACTATCCACCTACCCTTCCCAACCACAACAGGGCAGGAGCTTTTGCAGCAGCCAGAGCAAGTCTCCAACTATCCATCTACCCAACCACAGCAGGGCAGGAGCTGCTGCAGCAGCCAGAGTAGGTCTCCAACTATCCACCTACCCAACCACAGCAGGGCAGGAGCTGCTGCAGCAGGGACCAGAAGATCCCAAAAACACTCAATGAATAAGCAAACAATGAAGAGAAAAAATAACTGACTGGGGATCGAGTCAATTGATGGGAATGGAACCCAGGACATCCATGATGCGAGGCAGCAATGCTAACCACTGTGCCATGCGTTCTGCCCTATATTAGGGGTGTTTGCAGACCTAATATCGCTGCCGGTGCCAACATTTTAGCTTGCACCCCCAGAGCAGGACTTTTCTCATCATGTCTATAAGTTTTGTTGGGTTTAGCCCTAATGGTTACGATATATGCAGAAAGACAGGCATTTTAATCAGGCCCCACAATCTTCCATCACTTCAGATGGGAGATCGGACAGGATTGAACACTTGAATCTGCCCCTGTGTTTCTCTGTTATCCTGCCGCTAGGAGTTCTCCTAAATCTGCCTCTTTTCCTGCAGTTTTCACAACTGTAGGAGACGGGCTATAGAAAGTGAGGAATAAAGAGATCATTAATCAGCGAGAATGTGAATCCAGCTTTATACACATTACCCTTGGAATCTGACGTCTGTCCTAATACTCAGTAATGGGGATATAACCTTCTTGTGTTCCGACTGGATGTGGAAACAGCTCAGCTCCTGTGTCCGTGTCCCAGGCCTGTAACACAGCAATCTAACCAATCTGCACCTATCCTCCTCACATGACCATCATCTTCACCATCATCCCCAGTACTAGCTTACTCCTCATCCTCCTCATCTTCATCATAACCATCCTCCTCCTACTACTACTTTTGTCCATCACCGTCTTTTTCCTCCTCTTTGTCATCATGACCATCCTCATCATCATCACCTAAATCTACCTCCTTCACCTCATCATCCTCCTACAACCTCTTCCTCACCATCACCATGCTTCTCTTCATCATCCTCGCTACCATTGTGCTCCTCCTCATCATCATCTTCATCATCCTTCACCTCCTCATGATCTTCACCATCCTCCACCTCCTCCTTATCATCCACCTCCTCATTATCACTATCCTCTACCTCATCATCATAATCACCGTCGTCACCATCCTCTACCTCCTCCTCACCATCCTCAGCCCCACCATCCTACTCATCACCACTATTATTATCCTTCTCCTCATCTTCATCTTCATCACCATCCTCCTCCTCTGTCTCCTCATCACCATAATCATCATCCTCCAGTTCAAAAGCACCAACAAATGTAATAAATTTCTTCCCAAGAGAAGCAGACTGTATACTATATGTGTTGAGGGACAGGAGGCACAGAGAAGTAGTCAGTATGGATACCAGGGATCTGGGGGATTGGATATATGATATAGGATGCAGATATTACTTTTGATACTGTACATACTCTGATGTCACCTGAGGCACTTGCGTGGATCCGTTCCTGCAGATGTTTGAGGCACTTGCATGGATCCGTTCCTGTAGATGTTTGAGGCACTTGCGTGGATCCGTTCCTGTAGATGTTTGAGGCTCTTGCGTGGATCCGTTCCTGTAGATGTTTGAGGCACTTGCAGGGATCCGTTCCTGTAGATGTTTGAGGCACTTGCATGGATCCGTTCCTGTAGATGTTTGAGGCACTTGCGTGGATCCGTTCCTGCAGATGTTTGAGGCACTTGCGTGGATCCATTTCTGCAGATGTTTGAGGCACTTGCGTGGATCCGTTCCTGCAGATGTTTGAGGCACTTGCAAGGATCCGTTCCTGTAGATGTTTGAGGCACTTGCGTGGATCCGTTCCTGTAGATGTTTGAGGCACTTGCGTGGATCCGTTCCTGTAGATGGTTGAGGCACTTGCGTGGATCCGTTACTGTAGATGTTTGAGGCACTTGCGTGGATCTGTTCCTGTAGATGTTTGAGGCACTTGCGTGGATCCATTTCTGCAGATGTTTGAGGCACTTGCGTGGATCCATTTCTGCAGATGTTTGAGGCACTTGCGTGGATCCATTTCTGCAGATGTTTGAGGCACTTGCGTGGATCCGTTCCTGCAGATGTTTGAGGCACTTGCAAGGATCCGTTCCTGTAGATGTTTGAGGCACTTGCGTGGATCCGTTCCTGTAGATGTTTGAGGCACTTGTGTGGATTCGTTCCTGTAGATGTTTGAGGCACTTGCGTGGATCCATTTCTGCAGATGTTTAAGGAACTTGCGTGGATCTGTTCCTGTAGATGTTTAAGGAACTTGCATGGATCTGTTTCTGTAGATGTTTAAGGAACTTGCATGGATCTGTTCCTGTAGATGTTTAAGGAACTTGCGTGGATCTGTTCCTGTAGATGTTTAAGGAACTTGCGTGGATCCGTTCCTGTAGATGTTTGAGGCACTTGCAGGGATTTGTTCCTGTAGATGTTTGAGGCACTTGCGTGGATCCATTTCTGCAGATGTTTGAGGCACTTGCGTGGATCCGTTCCTGTAGATGTTTGAGGCACTTGCAGGGATTTGTTCCTGTAGATGTTTAAGGAACTTGCGTGGATCCGTTCCTGTAGATGTTTAAGGAACTTGCGTGGATCCGTTCCTGTAGATGTTTGAGGCACTTGCATGGATCCATTTCTGCAGATGTTTGAGGCACTTGCGTGGATCCGTTCCTGTAGATGTTTGAGGCACTTGCGTGAATCCGTTCCTGTAGATGTTTAAGGAACTTGCGTGGATCTGTTCCTGTAGATGTTTAAGGAACTTGCGTGGATCCGTTCCTGTAGATGTTTGAGGCACTTGCGTGGATCCATTTCTGCAGATGTTTGAGGCACTTGCGTGGATCCGTTCCTGCAGATGTTTGAGGCACTTGCGTGGATCCGTTCCTGTAGATGTTTAAGGAACTTGCGTGGATCTGTTCCTGTAGATGTTTAAGGAACTTGCGTGGATCCGTTCCTGTAGATGTTTGAGGCACTTGCGTGGATCCATTTCTGCAGATGTTTGAGGCACTTGCGTGGATCCTTTCCTGTAGATGTTTGAGGCACTTGTGTGGATTCGTTCCTGTAGATGTTTGAGGCACTTGCAGGGATCCGTTCCTGTAGATGTTTGAGGCACTTGCATGGATCCGTTCCTGTAGATGTTTGAGGCACTTGCGTGGATCCGTTCCTGTAGATGTTTGAGGCACTTGCGTGGATCTGTTCCTGCAGATGTTTGAGGCACTTGCGTGGATCCATTTCTGCAGATGTTTGAGGCACTTGCGTGGATCCATTTCTGCAGATGTTTGAGGCACTTGCGTGGATTGGTTCCTGTAGATGTTTGAGGCACTTTTGTTAATCCGTTTCAGTAGATGTTTGGCTGCATTTGGCACCTGAAGGATGACCAGAATTTATGGGTTAAACAAAACTCACAAAAATGTTATAGACTGGAATCCCCAAGATTCACACCCAACAACTTTCCCCTCACGCCTTCATAGGGGATCAGTGGGCAGCTGTTTCGTGATATATGGTACATTGCATTAGAATGTCCTGTGCATAAAAGGGAGAATAGATTAGGAGGGTGACTAAGGACACAACAGCGGTACCCGATATTCAATGTATCTGATGGAAGAACTGCCATTAATACATAGGTGACCTATTACGCTTAAGGGCTGATCTACTTTGTGCTGCTGTGGGATAGAATGCTTAAGGCAGGCAACTGAGTTGTTGATGCCCCACTTCTGTTTACATTTATATGAAGGGGAGGGGAAATATAAGGTGGGCCAGAAAGTTGTCAGAGTTGGACAATTAGAGACACCTGTTGGGATAAGTTTGAACTTGTTGGCAGAAGAGGGAAGTCCATCTAAAGTAGTATCGCTCGAACAGTCTACATGCGTCCTGGCTCCTAAACCATCTTCTCTTCTGCAATCAGACTGAAGAATGGCTGCACAGTTACTTCCTATATACTGTAATAAACACTTCCTGTATAACAAACACTTCCTGTATGACCAACACTTCCTCGATGACCAACACTTCCTGTATAAAAAACACTTCCTCGATGACAAAGTAGATGGCAATGATGCAATTTATGCATATGAGAATATATTTACTTTTTAAGCTTTAGATATAGAATATTGTCCTATTAGGAATAATGTATTAATGGGGCTGATGTATTAAGCAGTGAAAGAGGAGAAGTGGGCTCATTGCAACCAATCAGCATCAAGGTAACATATCAAATACGTACTATAAAATGAAAGGTAGTAGCTGATTGGTTGAATTTCTCCACTTCTGATCACTGCTCAGTACATCCGCCCCTTTGGTGTCTGCCACAGGAACATTCCCTGTGTTTGCCATCTTTGTATCTTCTGAGATTCTTTCTCACTGGACCCTAACCAGCAGCTGAACTGCAATTCATTAGAACCCGCCAATATGGCAGCTGCATCCAACGCCAGCGAATATTTCTCTCTCCCGAAGGCGAGGGCTGTATTTTATTTTACTGCTCACATTCCATACAACAGGAAAACACGGAATATTTGCTGGAGAAGTGATATTCCCTTATATGGATATTCTAGCACTGGAATATAATTCCTGGTGTCGGTGCTGCTGGACCAAGCACTGTGTCGGCACTTTCAGCGCATGTGGAAATTAATCGGGCCAAAGTGTGACATGCAGATTCTGTTATAGAGCAGGATTTTCTCCGTGGATTGGTGGAATTGTATTGTCATTTACACTTGTATATGGGCAACAGTAGTGCATGTTGACCATTTGTCTGTGATGACAAATTGCACCTTGACCTTTTGGCGTGAACTCGTTGACTATATGCCTAGACACTGTAGACCTTTCAACCGCTTTCCATCAGATTTACCAAGCTAGACCTCAGCAGCTAACGTCATCTGAAAATGGCATTCAATGCTTTGCGTATGGGCTAGAATCTGCAGACTTATTCAGGAGAGGGATCTGCTGCCCGCTCATATGATGTTGTATATTTCCCCTCTTGTCCGCCCGTTCCCCAGATCGGTCTGTCATGTGTATAAAGGGGTGGGAATGGCAATATATATTGCTATCAATGACTCTGAGCAGCGCTGAGTATTTCTCAGGTTCCCCAGAGCCTGGAGCGTTGTCTGACCCCACACCATGACAGCGGCCAGTTCTTACAGCTCTAACCCTGCCTCATCTTGTACCGAGAGCCTGCTGGGATTTACAGTGCCTCCACCTGCAGAAGTCTAATATACAGGTGTGCTCCCCTAGTGGCTGACCCCAGGCACTGCATTCAGTCACTACTCTCCGCATTCTGCTGTAACTCTGCCACAGAGCTGACACTTTATAGATGTGTAGAGATATATATATATATATATATATATATCCATGACGTCAGTATACCATTCAGAATATATACTGTAAACCTGTATGGAATAATGTCTGCCAAGTATACTGCTATATATTGTATGGGAGAATAAATCAATCCAAAATCTACAGTTGAATAAAATAGAAAAACACATAAACACTAATGAAAGCGATCAGGCCTCTCCTGGCCGAAGGCTGCACCATTATAGCGCCAACTGTTTTAGCGCCATGCGGTACCCCAGCCAGCGCTAAGCCTTGAGTGGACTTTAAACCTGGTATTAAGGGGGTGATTTAATATTGATCAGTCCCCAGCAAATATCACAGTCACTGAAGTGTTTACACGGGCAGGGGAGGGGGGCATGTAGGGGCCGGAGCAGGGGAGGGGTCATGTAGGGGCCGGAGCAGGGGAGGGGGCATGTAGGGGCCGGAGCAGGGGAGGGGGCATGTAGGGGAGGGGGGCATGTAGGGGCCAGAGCAGGGGAGGGGGCATGTAGGGGCCAGAGCAGGGGAGGGGGGCATGTAGGGGCCGGAACAAGGGAGGGGGGCATGTAGTCGCCGGAGCTGGGGTGGGGGGCAAGTAGGGGCAGGAGAAGGGGAGGGGGGCATGTAGGGGCCAGGGCAGGGGAGGGGGGGCAAGGGAGGGCCTGGGGCAGGGGGGCATGTAGGGGCCAGGGCAGGGGAGCATACTGGGGCAGGGGAGGGGGGCATGCTAGGGCAGGGGAGGGGGGCATGTAGGGGCCAGGGCAGGGGAGGGGTGCATACTAGGGCAGGGGAGGGTAGCATGCTGGGGCAGGGGGGCATGTAGGGGCCAGGGCAGTGGAGGAGGGCATGTAGGGGCCGGAGCAGGGGAGGGGGGCATGTAGGGGTCTAAGCAGGGCAGGAGGCATGTCGGGCCAGAGCAGGGGAAGGGGGCAAGCAGGGGCCGAAGCAGGGGAGGGAGGCATGTAGGGGCCAGAGCAGGGGAGGGGGGCATGTAGGGGCCAGAGCAGCGGAGGGGGGCATGTAGGGGCCAGAGCAGGGGAGGGGGGCATGTAGGGGCCAGAGCAGGGGAGGGGGGCATGTCGGGCCAGAGCAGGGGAGGAGGGCATGTAGGGGCCAGAGCAGGGGAGGGGGGCATGTCGGGCCAGAGCAGGGGAGGAGGGCATGTAGGGGCCAGAGCAGGGGAAGGGGGCATGTAGGGGCCTGAGCAGGGGAGGGGGGCATGTAGGGGCCAGAGCAGGGGAGGGGGGCATGTAGGGGCCTGAGCAGGGGAGGGGGGCATGTAGGGGCCATGGCAGGGGAGGGGTGCATACTGGGGCAGGGGAGGGGGGCATGCTGGGGCAGGGGGGCATGTAGGGGCCAGGGCAGGGGAGGAAGGCATGTAGGGGCCGGAGCAGGGGAGGAGGGCATGTAGAGTCCGGAGTAGGGGAAGGGGGCATGTAGGGGCCGGAGCAGGGGAGGGGGGAATGTAGGGTTCTAAGCAGGGGAGGGGGCATGTCGGGCCAGAGCAGGGGATGGGGGCATGCAGGGGCCGAAGCAGGGGAGGGAGGCATGTAGGGGCCAGAGCAAGGGAGGGGGGCATGTAGGGGCCAGAGCAGGGGAGGGGGGCATGTAGGGGCCTGAGCAGGGGAGGGGGGCATGTCAGGCCAGAGCAGGGGAGGAGGGCATGTAGGGGCCAGAGCAGGGGAAGGGGGCATGTAGGGGCCTGAGCAGGGGAGGGGGGCATGTAGGGGCCTGAGCAGGGGAGGGGGGCATGTAGGGGCCAGAGCAGGGATGGGGGGCATGAAGGGGCCTGAGCAGGGGAGGGGGGCATGTAGGGGCCTGAGCAGGGGAGGGGGGCATGTAGGGGCCTGAGCAGGGGAGGGGGCATGTAGGGGCCAGGGCAGGGGGGCATACTGGGGCAGGGGAGAGGGGCATGCTAGGGCAGGGGAGGGGGGCATGTAGGGGACAGGGCAGGGGAGGGTGCATACTGGGGCAGGGGAGGGGGGCATGCTGGGGCAGGGGGGCATGTAGGGGCCAGGGCAGGGGAGGAGGGCATGAAGGGGCCGGAGCAGGGGAGGAGGGCATGTAGGGTCCGGAGCAGGGGAGGGGGGCATGTAGGGGTCTAAGCAGGGGAGGGGGCATGTCGGGCCAGAGCAGGGGAAGGGGGCATGCAGGGGCCGAAGCAGGGGAGGGGGGCATGTAGGGGCCAGAGCAGGGGAGCGGGGCATGTAGGGGCCTGAGCAGGGGAGGGGGGCATGTCGGGCCAGAGCAGGGGAGGAGGGCATGTAGGGGCCTGAGCAGGGGAAGGGGGCATATAGGGGCCTGAGCAGGGGAGGGGGGCATGTAGGGGCCAGAGCAGGGGAGGGAGGCATGTAGGGGCCAGAGCAGGGGAGGGGGGCATGTAGGGGCCAGAGCAGGGGAGGGGGGCATGTAGGGGCCTGAGCAGGGGAGGGGAGCATGTCAGGCCAGAGCAGGGGAGGAGGGCATGTAGGGGCCAGAGCAGGGGAAGGGGGCATGTAGGGGCCTGAGCAGGGGAGGGGGGCATGTCAGGCTGGAGCAGGGGAGGGGGGCATGTCGGGCCTGAGCAGGGGAGGGGGGCTTGTAGGGGCCTGAGCAGGGGAGGGGGGCATGTCAGGCTGGAGCAGGGAAGGGGGGCATGTAGGGGCCTGAGCAGGGGAGGGGGGCATGTCAGGCTGGAGCAGGGGAGGGGGGCATGTCAGGCTAAAGCAGGGGAGGGGGGCATGTAGGGGCCTGTGCAGGGGAGGGGGGCATATCAGGCTGGAGCAGGGAAGGGGGGAATGTAGGGGCCTGAGCAGGGAAGGGGGGCATGTCAGGCTGGAGCAGGGGAGGGGGGCATGTCAGGCTGGAGCAGGGGAGGGGGGCATGTAGGGGCTGGAGCAGGGGAGGGGGGCATGTCGGGCCGGAGCAGGGGAGGGAGGCATGTAGGGGCTGGAGCAGGGGAGGGGGGCATGTAGGGACCAGGGCAGGGGAGGGGTGCACACTGGGTCAGGGGAGGGGGGCATGCTGGGGCAGGGGGACATGTCAGGCTGGAGCAGGGAAGGGGGGCATGTAGGGGCCTGAGCGGTTGAGGGGGGCATGTAGGGGCCTGAGCAGGGGAGGGGGGCATGTCAGGCTGGAGCAGGGGAGGGGGGCATGTCAGGCTGGAGCAGGGGAGGGAGGCATGTAGGGGCCTGAGCAGGGGAGGGGGGCATGTCAGACTGGAGCAGGGGAGGGGGGCATGTCGGGCCTGAGCAGGGGAGGGGGGCATGTAGGGGCCTGAACAGGGGAGGGGGGCATGTCAGGCTGGAGCAGGGAAGGGGGGCATGTAGGGGCCTGAGCAGGGGAGGGGGGCATGTCAGGCTGGAGCAGAGGAGGGGGGCATGTAGGGGCCTGAGCAGGGGAGGGGGGCATGTCAGGCTAAAGCAGGGGAGGGGGCATGTAGGGGCCTGAGCAGGGGAGGGGGGCATGTCAGGCTGGAGCAGGGGAGGGGGGCATGTCGGGCCTGAGCAGGGGAGGGGGGCATGTAGGGGCTGGAGCAGGGGAGGGGGGCATGTCAGGCTGGAGCAGGGAAGGGGGGCATGTAGGGGCCTGAGCAGGGGAGGGGGGCATGTCAGGCTGGAGCAGGGAAGGGGGGCATGTAGGGGCCTGAGCAGGGGAGGGGGGCATGTCAGGCTGGAGCAGGGGAGGGGTGCATGTCAGGCTAAAGCAGGGGAGGGGGGCATGTAGGGGCCTGTGCAGGGGAGGGGGGCATATCAGGCTGGAGCAGGGAAGGGGGGAATGTAGGGGCCTGAGCAGGGGAGGGGGGCATGTCAGGCTGGAGCAGGGGAGGGGGGCATGTCAGGCTGGAGCAGGGGAGGGGGGCATGTAGGGGCTGGAGCAGGGGAGGGGGGCATGTCGGGCCGGAGCAGGGGAGGGAGGCATGTAGGGGCTGGAGCAGGGGAGGGGGGCATGTAGGGACCAGGGCAGGGGAGGGGTGCACACTGGGTCAGGGGAGGGGGGCATGCTGGGGCAGGGGGGCATGTAGGGGCCGGAGCAGGGGAGGAGGGCATGTAGGGGCCTGAGCAGGGGAGGGGGGTATGTAGGGGCCTGAGCAGGGGAGGGGGGCATGTAGGGGCCTGAGCAGGGGAGGGGGTATGTAGGGGCCTGAGCAGGGGAGGGGGGCATGTCAGGCTGGAGCAGGGGAGGGAGGCATGTAGGGGCTGGAGCAGGGGAGGGGGGCATGTCAGTCTGGAGCAGGGAAGGGAGGCATGTCAGGCTGGAGCAGGGGAGGGGGGCATGTCAGGCTGGAGCAGGGGAGGGGGGCATGTCAGGCTGGAGCAGGGGAGGGGGGCATGTCAGGCTGGAGAAGGGGAGGGGGGCATGTAGGGGCCTGAGCAGGGGAGGGGGGCATGTAGGGGCCTGAGCAGGGGAGGGGGCATGTCAGGCTGGAGCAGGGGAGGGAGGCATGTAGGGGCCTGAGCAGGGGAGGGGGGCATGTAGGGGAGGGGGGCATGTAGGGGCCAGAGCAGGGGAGGGTGGTATGTAGGGGCCTGAGCAGGGGAGGGGGACATGTCAGGCTGGAGCAGGGGAGGGGGGCATGTAGGGGCCTGAGCAGGGGAGGGGGGCATGTCAGGCTGGAGCAGGGGAGGGGGGCATGTCAGGCTGGAGCAGGGGAGGGAGGCATGTAGGGGCCTGAGCAGGGGAGGGGGGCATGTAGGGGCTGGAGCAGGGGAGGGAGGCATGTAGGGGCTGGAGCAGGGGAAGGGGGCATGTCAGGCTGGAGAAGGGGAGGGGGGCATGTAGGGGCCTGAGCAGGGGAGGGGGGCATGTAGGGGCCTGAGCAGGGGAGGGGGCATGTCAGGCTGGAGCAGGGGAGGGAGGCATGTAGGGGCTGGAGCAGGGGAGGGGGGCATGTAGGGGAGGGGGGCATGTAGGGGCCAGAGCAGGGGAGGGAGGTATGTAGGGGCCTGAGCAGGGGAGGGGGACATGTCAGGCTGGAGCAGGGAAGGGGGGCATGTAGGGGCCTGAGCAGGGGAGGGAGGCATGTAGGGGCCTGAGCAGGGGAGGGGGGAATGTAGGGGCTGGAGCAGGGGAGGGGGGCATGTAGGGGCCTGAGCAGGGGAGGGAGGCATGTAGGGGCCTGAGCAGGGGAGGGGGGCATGTCAGGCTGGAGCAGGGGAGGGGGGGCATGTCAGGCTGGAGCAGGGAAGGGGGGAATGTAGGGGCCTGAGCAGGGGAGGGAGGCATGTCAGGCTGGAGCAGGGGAGGGAGGCATGTCGGGGCCTGAGCAGGGGAGGGGGGCATGTCAGGCTGGAGCAGGGAAAGGGGGCATGTAGGGGCTGGAGCAGGGGAGGGGTCATGTAGGGGCTGGAGCAGGGGAGGGGGGCATGTAGGGGCTGGAGCAGGGGAGGGGGGCATGTAGGGGCCTGAGCAGGGGAGGGAGGCATGTAGGGGCCTGAGCAGAGGAGGGGGGCATGTAGGGGCCAGAGCAGGGGAGGGAGGTATGTAGGGGCCTGAGCAGGGGAGGGGGACATGTCAGGCTGGAGCAGGGAAGGGGGGCATGTAGGGGCCTGAGCAGGGGAGGGAGGCATGTAGGGGCCTGAGCAGGGGAGGGGGGCATGTAGGGGCTGGAGCAGGGGAGGGGGGCATGTAGGGGCCTGAGCAGGGGAGGGAGGCATGTAGGGGCCTGAGCAGGGGAGGGGGGCATGTCAGGCTGGAGCAGGGGAGGGGGGGCATGTCAGGCTGGAGCAGGGAAGGGGGGAATGTAGGGGCCTGAGCAGGGGAGGGAGGCATGTCAGGCTGGAGCAGGGGAGGGAGGCATGTAGGGGCCTGAGCAGGGGAGGGGGGCATGTCAGGCTGGAGCAGGGAAGGGGGGCATGTAGGGGCTGGAGCAGGGGAGGGGTCATGTAGGGGCTGGAGCAGGGGAGGGGGGCATGTCAGGCTGGAGCAGGGGAGGGGGGCATGTAGGGGCTGGAGCAGGGGAGGGGGTCATGTAGGGGCCTGAGCAGAGGAGGGGGCATGTAGGGGCTGGAGCAGGGGAGGGGTCATGTAGGGGCTGGAGCAGGGGAGGGGGGCATGTCAGGCTGGAGCAGGGGAGGGGGGCATGTCGCGCCGAAGCAGGGGAGGGGGACATGTCGCGCCGGAGCAGGGGAGGGGGGCATGTCAGGCTGGAGCAGGGGAGGGAGGCATGTAGGGGCCTGAGCAGGGGAGGGGGGCATGTCAGGCTGGAGCAGGGAAGGGGGGCATGTAGGGGCTGGAGCAGGGGAGGGGTCATGTAGGGGATGGAGCAGGGGAGGGGGGCATGTAGGGGCCTGAGCAGGGGAGGGAGGCATGTAGGGGCTGGAGCAGGGGAGGGGGGCATGTCAGGCTGGAGCAGGGGAGGGGGGCATGTCAGGCTGGAGCAGGGAAGGGGGGCATGTAGGGGCTGGAGCAGGGGAGGGGGTCATGTAGGGGCCTGAGCAGAGGAGGGGGCATGTAGGGGCTGGAGCAGGGGAGGGGGGCATGTCGCGCCGGAGCAGGGGAGGGGGGCATGTCAGGCTGAAGCAGGGAAGGGGGGCATGTAGGGGCCTGAGCAGGGGAGGGGGGCATGTCAGGCTGGAGCAGGGGACGGGGGCTTGTAGGGGCTGGAGCAGGGGAGGGGGTCATGTAGGGGCCTGAGCAGAGGAGGGGGCATGTAGGGGCTGGAGCAGGGGAGGGGGGCATGTCGCGCCGGAGCAGGGGAGGGGGACATGTCGCGCCGGAGCAGGGGAGGGGGGCATGTCGCGCCGGAGCAGGGGAGGGGGACATGTCGCGCCGGAGCAGGGGAGGGGGGCATGTCGCGCCGGAGCAGGGGAGGGGGGCATGTCGCGCCGGAGCAGGGGAGGGGGGCATGTCGCGCCGGAGCAGGGGAGGGGGGCATGTAGGGGCTGGAGCAGTGGAGGGGGGCATGTCGGGCCGGAGCAGGGGTAACACCCAGCGTTTTATGGACATCCCCATGAATAAAATAGTGCATTCCCCTGGAGCATGGGCGGGCCGATGACTGCCGGGGGTAGTAGTAGTAGTACGTTTATTTATAAGGCGCCGCAAAGTGTCCGCAGCGCCGTACATAGCAAACAAAAAAAAATAATGACAAGGTAACGTACAGGGTGTGTTGAAAGATACAGTATAAATAGGGGTATAGCTGGTAGAACTAAAATCAGCATCAGTTCAGAAGTAGGTGTCAAAATTGTCGAGGAGACTGAAGATGAAGTAGAGGAAGGGAAGAACAGGACAGGAGCACAGGTGAGGTAATGAGGTAGGGTGAGTACGTGAGGAAGGAGGGCCCTGCTCATAAGAGTTACCAGAATAAAAATAGGTGGGTGGACGAACGAAATACAATAGGATAAGTACAAACGGATGGGAACGGAGGCAGGATAGGAGGATCAAAAGAGGTTAGGAGGAGGGATAGGCTAGTCGAAAAAAGTGGGTTTTGAGGGAGCGTTTGAAGGAGGTAAGGGGGTATCACATGACATCAGTGACCTGGTAGAGAAATCATTAAATGGTCAGCGAAGGGATTCTTCGGCCGTGATGGCACATGGGGGGACGACCGCTGAATCAGGCCCTAAGCACCCACCACAATGACCGGCAATCGGAGATGGACAGAATAAATATGTCAGTGCGGCCAATCTGCTCCCCGATCTCACTGTAGGTTTTCGTGTTTACAATGATTCCGCCGCCTGCACAGAACCGGGAAGGACTCTGGCACATTCTGTCCCATCAGTCGCGGTTCTCGGCCTTTATGACAGACGGACTCTATTAAATTATCCCCTCGCTTTATAAGGGTCTCAGGTTCCCGTATAGCTGATCATATTCAGATTGCCACCAAATTCCATGTCAGAGCAGGGACAAGGAACTGGAAACACATGGCGGCGGCAGCAGCGGCGGCGGCGGTGTTATTTGGCTGCAAATGTGTTTTTATTACCTATTCTCTACAGCTGCACTTTTATTACACTCGGCTGAGCTTGTTACAGCAAGAATGTGACTATATTACAAATAATAAATCTGCACCACTGATCGCTCCATATTGTATGGACACAAGATAGATACCCACTTCCCTCCATGTTAGAATGGACGCGAGGGCCTTATTCGTGGGTGATATCCACACAGACTGCGCACATGCTGCGATTACGCCCGCAACAAGGATTTCTTGTAGAAGAGAATTAGAGGAAGATGTCATTGTGGTGTCAGGGTCTCATCCTACTTATCTGATCACTCTCAGTGACAGATGTACTAAGCCTGAAAAGTGATAAAATGGAGAGTGATAAATGACCAGCCAATCAGCTCCTAACATCCATGTCACAGGCTGGGTTTGAAATATGTTAGTTAAGTGCTGATTGGTTGGTGGTTTATCACTCTCCATTTTATCACTTCCCAAGGCTTAGTACCTCTGGCCCTCAGTGTCCCCCTGTACATAATGCTGCTCTGCGCGGCTTCCTCGCTGCGCATGGCGTAATGGGGTACGGCAGGCATGTCCAAACTGTGGCCCTCCAGCTGTTGTGAAACTACACATCCCAGCATGCTTTGCAATCATTTTAGCATTCCCTAATAGCAAAACAGTGGCAAGGCATGATGGGACTTGTAGTTTCACAACATCTGGAGGGCCATAGTTTGGACATGCCTGGGCGCGGTGTATGAGGACACATCTGTATTGTGTCTTGCATACCTGTGTCTCGTATACCTTGCCCGTGAAGCGCGGCCTCGCAGACCGTTCCCGCACATTTGCTATCAGTTATCTGGAAGTTACAATAACACAGGTGACTGCAGCGTTGGAGTCTGACGAGGAGAATGGGCCCAATTATACAGAACTCGTGTTTAATTCTTGGCACAGCTTCACACGTCACACTCCGCAGTAACAATGTCCTGAGCTTAATGTATCGGGTCAAATACTTAGCCTGATGCTAATTCGTATACAATGTACGCACTGGAAACAGATGTGCGCTACAGTAATTGCCGACATTGATTAACTGCTCGTGTGTTACATTGTATCGCTGAGGACCACGGTGTGGGTGATGGGTCTGTGTGAGGTGAATCATCCCCTCATGTCTCACTCAATTTCCTGCTCAGAGAGTCTATTGCCCACTGCGGGGCAGATGCACTGAGCAGGAAACAACGGGCAGAGATAGAGAGGAAGATGCAAGAAGATAAAGTGCCAGCACCTAACTGCCCTGTTACATACTGTGCTTGTCAAAATGACAGTTAGGGGCTTACTAGCTGGAATTTATCACCATCAACTTTATCTCTCCCCAACTTCCAAGTCTTAGTACATAGACCCCTTAGTCTCTCTTTAGGACATAGACTCCATTGTAAGGTCAGTATGTTAATGGTTTTAGGAGTCTCCCTACTGATGGGTTTGTGTTTGCTGTGAGATCTCCGTACCAGTAATATCTGACAGATTGATGTTGCAGTAATATCTGCTCTCCACTAGATGGTGCTATGCGCAGCATTAACCTGTGGTTGGGATCGTTTTGTCTACAGCATGTTGGTCAACAAGCATTAGGTCGACATGGGTCTAGGTCGACATGGTTTTGGGTTGACAGGTCATTAGGTCGACACAAGCATTAGGTCAACAGCGTCTAAGTTGACAGTAAAAAGGTTGACATGGGTTTTTTTACCGGTTTTATACCCAAATGTCGACACAGTCGACGTGGACACAGTTTCAAGTGCACCGCTTTGCTCACAATGCTTCGGGCACGATGCTTCGCTGCACACACTATTTTATTCTCCCACCATGCTAGTGGATGGTAGGGCATGAAAGACCGCCCATCGGCTCAAAAAACAGTGAAAAACCCCATGTCGACCTTTTGACTGTCGACCTAGACACTGTTGAACTAATATTTGTGTCGACCTAATGACCTGTTCACCTAAACCCTTGTCGACCTTGACCCATGTCGACCTTAAACCATGTCGACCATCATGCTGTAGACCAAATGACCGTATCCCTTAACCTGGAGGTTAGACAACTTTTTAGGAAGGAATGCAGTCATATGGTCGACAGGCCACAGCAAAAAGGTTGACGTATGCAAAAGTTAAACTTGAAAAAGGGTTTTCACAATCCATCGGACACACACAGCTGATCACACTGGCCGGGTCCATCAGACACACACAGCTGATCACACTGGTCGGGTCCATCACACACACAGCTGATCACACTGGCCGGGTCCATCACACACACACAGAGCTGATCACACCGGCCGGGTCCATCACACACACAGCTGATCACACTGGCCGGCTCCATCAGACACACACAGCTGATCACAGTGACCGGGTCCATCGGATACACACACAGCTGATCACACTGGCTGGGTCCATCAGACACACACAGCTGATCACACTGGCCGGGTCCATCAGACACACACAGCTGATCACACTGGCCGGCTCCATCAGACACACACAACTGATCACACTGGCCGGGTCTATCAGACACACAGCTGATCACACTGGCCGGCTCCATCAGACACACACAACTGATCACACTGGCCGGGTCTATCAGACACACAGCTGATCACACTGGCCGGGTCCATCAGACACACACAGCTGATCACACTGGCCGGGTCCATCAGACACACACACACAGCTGATCACACTGGTCGGGTCCATCAGACACACACAGCTGATCACACTGGCCGGGTCCATCACACACACACACACAGCTGATCACACCGGCCGGGTCCATCACACACACAGCTGATCACACTGGCCGGCTCCATCAGACACACACAGCTGATCACAGTGACCGGGTCCATCGGATACACACACTGGCCGGGTCCATCAGACACACACAGCTGATCACACTGGCCGGGTCCATCGGACACACACAGCTGATCACACTGGCCGGGTCCATCATACACACACACAGCTGATCACACTGGCCGGGTCCATCATACACACAGCTGATCACAGTGACTGGGTCCATCGGACACACAGCTGGTGACTTCGGTATCACACAAGAGTTATCTGTTCCACTAGCAACATGGGGGCTACTTCACCGAGTGATACAATGTCTAGTAGCATAGGTGCCGATTTATGTTTTTGCTGGTGGGTGCACAAGCCAAAAATATAGAGGAGTGGCTTCATGGGGAAGGGGCGTGGCCACAAAATAATACCAATTTATATTACGGAGCACAGTTGTCTCCAATATTCAAATTACAGCAACAGTGTTCCACATACATAAATGCCCCCACAGTGCACGTACATAAATGCCCCCACAGTGCACGTACATAAATGCCCCCACAGTGCAGGTACATAAATGCCCCCACAGTGCAGGTAGATAAATGCCCCCACAGTGCAGGTACATAAATGCCCCCACAGTGCACGTACATAAATGCCCCCACAGTGCACAAACATAAATGCCCCCACAGTGCACGTACATAAATGCCCCCACAGTGCACGTACATAAATGCCCCCACAGTGCACAAACATAAATGCCCCCACAGTGCACGTACATAAATGCCCCCACAGTGCACGTACATAAATGCCCCCACAGTGCACGTACATAAATGCCCCCACAGTGCAGGTACATAAATGCCCCCACAGTGCAGGTACATAAATGCCCCCACAGTGCACGTACATAAATGCCCCCACAGTGCAGGTACATAAATGCCCCCACAGTGCAGGTACATAAATGCCCCCACAGTGCAGGTACATAAATGCCCCCACAGTGCAGGTACATAAATGCCCCCACAGTGCAGGTACATAAATGCCCCCACAGTGCAGGTACATAAATGCCCCCACAGTGCAGGTACATAAATGCCCCCACAGTGCAGGTACATAAATGCCCCCACAGTGCAGGTACATAAATGCCCCCACAGTGCAGGTACATAAATGCCCCCACAGTGCAGGTACATAAATGCCCCCACAGTGCAGGTACATAAATGCCCCCACAGTGCAGGTACATAAATGCCCCCACAGTGCAGGTACATAAATGCCCCCACAGTGCAGGTACATAAATGCCCCCACAGTGCAGGTACATAAATGCCCCCACAGTGCAGGTACATAAATGCCCCCACAGTGCACGTACATAAATGCCCCCACAGTGCAGGTACATAAATGCCCCCACAGTGCACGTACATAAATGCCCCCACAGTGCAGGTACATAAATGCCCCCACAGTGCAGGTACATAAATGCCCCCACAGTGCACGTACATAAATGCCCCCACAGTGCACGTACATAAATGCCCCCACAGTGCACGTACATAAATGCCCCCACAGTGCAGGTAGATAAATGCCCCCACAGTGCACGTACATAAATGCCCCCACAGTGCAGGTACATAAATGCCCCCACAGTGCACGTACATAAATGCCCCCACAGTGCAGATACATAAATGCCCCCACAGTGCAGGTACATAAATGCCCCCACAGTGCACGTACATAAATGCCCCCACAGTGCAGATACATAAATGCCCCCACAGTGCACGTACATAAATGCCCCCACAGTGCAGGTACATAAATGCCCCCACAGCCCAGCAGCGGGACTCGGGCCCGTGGGTGCTCATCAATGTCCATGGGTGCTCGGGCCCTTGAGCAGCCACAGAATCGGCACCTATGTCTAGTAGGTCTTCGAACAGGTCTAGGGCCAGATTCTCTAAGCTTCAAAAGTGATAAAATGGAGAGTGATAAACAGCCAGCCAATCAGCTCCTACCTGTCATGTGTTAGACTGTGTTTGAAAAGTGTCAGGCAAGAGCTGATTGGCTGGCTGTTTATCACCCTCCATTTTATCACTTTTGAAGCTTAGTGCATCTGGCCCCTACTAGCTTAAGTCCAAGACTTCCACCAGGTCTTCAACAAAAGGTAAGTGTAGGCAGTCCACCTACTACCAGGTCAGTGTGCTGCTGGGCACAGTGGCATAAGTTCGCCCCAGTTGCCCGGAGGCACAATAAATATTGGCGCCCCCTCCCCCCGCTACACATACAGCACCTTATATAAATGTATGTATGTATGTATGTATGTATGGTATGTATGTATGTTATGTTATGTATGTATGTTATGTATGTATGTATGTATGTATGTATGTTATGTTTAAAATAAAGAGAGTGTGACGTCTATGGTCCTGTTAGGAGGGGAGTCAGCCACAGAAGCGATATTGAAGGCTTTCCAATGAACTGATTTCAATTTGCAGAGGAGGAGAGGTGCCCCTTGGGAGCAGGAGCCCGGCGGCAGATGACTCCATTGTCTCCCAGAGTTACACCTCTGACTGGGCATCATGGGGTAGATTTATTATAGGGGCGCTAAAAGCAGCTAACTCCCCCCTCCGGCGATGCCTCCTCCAGCTGACACTGATGCGCTGTCTGCTTCTCCCCGGCCGGCTGGACTGCGCATGTGCGGATCTCGCTACTCATGCGAGATCCCAGCGCAGCTCAGAGCCAGCAGCAGGGTGGGCATAGGGCATAGGGCATCGCCGCCTGCAGCTGTCGATAGTTGAAGCAATGCTGACCGTTCATAAATCAGGCGCACAATACAAAATATGGTAGCTGCGCTATGACTCCTGCCCCACAGCGCTCGGCGGGTGTCATAGATCAGGGGAAGTGCTATCACCTGCTTTAGCGCAAATTCCCCTGATCGACCATAAATCTACCCCCTTGCTAGAAGTCCTTAATGAGCCAGCATCTGATGCCATATCACTATACATACGAATCCCTATACTATACCACCCAATCAGACTCATCTGCCAATGGAGGCGTCTTTAGGAGAATCCTGGGAATTTGGCAAACGCTAATGAGCCCTCTATGAGGTTCCAGTGCAAAGTTTAATGTAGACTCTGGCATACCTCCCAACTTTGGACCAGTCGGAAGCGGGACGCAGTTCCTGCGGTGTGGCCTAATTCGGGGGCGTGGCCTATACCTGCGGCTCTCCCGCGAGGCCACGCCCCCATTTTGCCGCTATGGGGGCATGACCCAGAGGCTCTGTGAGCCTCTAGCCATTCCCCCAGCCCCCTGGCTGCGGGAATAGACGCTGTGTGCATGCAGCTGACAGGGGGGACTCCCAACAGCCCCCCCACACCGCGGGACACTGCCGCCCGCGGGTGGGACAGCGGGACAGGCCCTGATAATCGGGACTGTCCCACTGTAATCGGGACTGTTGGGAGGTATGCTCTGGTACAGTAAATAATGATTTTATATGTGTCGATCAGCCGGTGGAACCCCAGAAGGGACATGTGGACTCACGGCAGCCCCCCTGTACCCTGGTACCAGGTGTATGTATATTATGTATGGAATCAAATGACACTTTGTAATTTATTTGTGTTGAACGATCTTGTCTGAATGACCGTATACATCTGTATTTGGCCTGTGCTCCCATACCTGTACCAACCAGCTAGTGCACACCTTTCCCCGCGGTGTGACAGGCACCAGAATCGCACCTCTCTGTCTGCCCAATAACGCTGTCCGGCATTGCCTATTATTCCTGTACGTTATAGGATTCGTCACAATGTGCGTTCATGGGGCAATAATCTTACTATATGCAGTATTATCGGAGTGTCTGTCCCAGTTAGCCCAGAGGTGACTCGCGCTATAGAGGAGATATAATAAGGAACAGTCGTCACATTATAAAGTAATTAAGTGAGCGTGAGATGTGTTACATTATTATTACAGGCCGCATATGAGACGCACTAATCCCCATCCCCCCATCCAGCTTATCCTAATGATAGTTTCCAAACATCGGATATAAATAGACCTGAAATCCAGATTGATTCACTTTATTCCCGATCAGCCTGGAACGTTTGATTTCTTGGTTTGATTATGGTTTATATTCTTATCAAGATTCATCGTCTTCCCGCTGTAATCTGATCCATATTCCGAGGATTAATCTCATTAGTGCGGGATGACTCAGTTCCTGTCTCTTATCCTCTGTCGCAGACCCAGGTGGAAGTATGGCTGAAGAGGCGCCATGTACCCCATACCTCATTGTGCGGAGCCGGCGCATCCTTAGCCCCCGTGGACATCAGCTATGACATCACTATGCAGGGAGGGAAAGGCAGATGTACGATAAACACATCCTCACATTTATGTCGGTGCGCTAACAACTGACAGCGCAAGGGGTGGGGCAAGTTACATTGCAAATGGTTGCATGGTTCCCAATCCTGACCACCAGGCCTCAGTATGCATTCCATATCTTCGAAGCATATATGTTACTCTGGCCGGATTCCTGCGGATGGGATTATTTAGCCGGTAACATGTCCTCCTAGCAGGGGGTGACCTGGGAACACACTGACTTTAGGGAAAGAAAATAAGTCACATGATGTTAGGTCTGGTGAAAATGGAGAGTGATCTAGCACTGCAATCTGGTTGTCGGCCAAAAACTGCGTCACAGAGAGCTGTGTGGGCTGGTGCGTTGTCTCGGGGGAGCATGACGCCATTTTCCACAACTCAGGTCTCTTCTGGTTCTTCTTAGCACAAACTTCTCTCATGTTAAGATCTTGACACGATTTAATGCTCAATGCCTCCAAGACCTTCATCCTCCTCCTCGCCTTCATATCCGTCACCCAGGGCCTGATCAGACCTGACAGCATGGATGCTAATCTGCATCGATCAAGTAAAGGCCGCCCGCCAGATATGTTCGGCTACTGAATCTATTTGCAGCTCTGCCTATATTTCCAAATCCATTCACGATCGCCCCAGCGTGTGCATTCTCTGAGTAGCCCTGGACTTACTCCGGGGCTGTCATGGAAACCGGCTGATCGTGGGCGGAGCTGATGTAATACACCCTCCCCTAAAACGCCTGTATTATTTCTGTGACTCCCATAAATCAGTCTGTTACCTTTCTCAAATGCCGATTTCCTGTCAGTCACCTTACGATCATAAATAGTAGCAGGACTCCATTGTTGGGTGGCATCGCGCCCGCATATTGCGGCTTAGAGGCATGCGGAGTCTATCGATAATCGTCCCCGGTGCTAATCCACACAGCAGCGGTCCAGTCTGAATTAGACCTGGAATCTTCTATGCGCGACTACATCGCCGTATGCCCCGGGCAGCACCGTGGGTGTTTCTCTCTCACTTGTGAATCTCATAGTGCGGGTTATATTTTACAAGTACAGTCCTGTTATTACATAGCCGCGTGTCATATAAATATGACATATTTTGCTTATTTATACGGTTATAATTGGACCATCGGAGCCCAGTACCATCCACGCAGTGACCTTACACGTAGCACCTGGTAGGACGGGTTCCCATTAGCCGCTGTTACAGGAACACTCACCGCGCTCCTGACTGACTGGAATGTTGATGAAAAGTTGATTTGCTTTCATGAGGACAGGCGTCCATCACCGCAGCAGATAAAACAGGATTTGATTAATACTAATAATCCCCTGATCATCTCCGCCTGAGAGATGAGGTCAGCGTGTGAGACACTGCAGCCCAGAGATGATTTCATGGGACAGTAATGCACATGGATTAATTCCAGTACAGGATTGTAAAATCAACATGGAGGAAGAGTGCGAACACCAGAGGCCTCTGTGTAGACGCCTGGAGCAGGTTTAATGATGTCATTTCCCCCGAGCCTAGAACTTACAGAACACACGCGGCGTCCTTCTCGGATGGATCCGGACTTTTATATACTTAGCGAATATGCATGGACCACACCTACAGTATACGCCGCGGAAACGCTTACCCACAGTACAACATTGTTCACTCTCAGGACACGTGTGATACAGACAGTCCCGGCGTCCCCTCACTCTCAGGACACATGTAATATAGACAGTCCCGGCATCCCCTCACTCTCAGGACACGTCTAATACACACAGTCCCGGCGTCCCCTCACTCTCAGGACTTGTGTAATACAGACAGTCCCGGTGTCCTCTCACTCTCAGGACACGTGTAATACAGACAGTCCCGGCGTCCCCTCACTCTCAGGACACGTGTAATACAGACAGTCCCGGTGTCCCCTCACTCTCAGGACACATGTATTAATAATATAAAGTGTATTACTTACATATCATGTTCAGCCCTATACATCCACTGCGCATTTTTGTCATCCTCAGGCCCCGTTATCTGGGTAAGAGGCTGCTTGAAAGAGGTACATCGTGCTCTGCTCCTGGACTTCCCTGTGATTGCTGTCACCTGTGCTGAACTATGTAATTGCTACCGAAGTTATCTGACCACAGGTGACGGCAATCCTGCACTATCAGGGAATCACAGAAGCCGAGCAAATTGTACCTGACGGAGGGTTCACCCGGAGTATAGTTACCTCCCCTCCTGCATTCTGCAGGAGACTCCCTGACATAGCAGCAATCTCCCTCTCTCCCTCATTAGTCTAGCAATCTCCCTCATGTCACCTAGCCCACATTACACTGTTACATCATAGTTACCTCCCCTCCTGTATTCTGCAGGAGACTCCCTGACATAGCAGCAATCTCCCTCTCTCCCTCATTAGTCTAGCAATCTCCCTCATGTCGCCTAGCCCACATTACACTGTTACACCATAGTTACCTCCCGTCCTGCATTCTGCAGGAGACTCCCTGACATTGCAGCAATCTCCCTCTCTCCCTCATTAGTCTAGCGATCTCCCTCATGTCACCTAGCCCACATTACACTGTTACATCATAGTTACCTCCCCTCCTGCATTCTGCAGCAGACTCCCTGACATAGCAGCAATCTCCCTCTCTCCCTCATTAGTCTAGCAATCTCCCTCATGTCTCCTAGCCCACATTACACTGTTACATCATAGTTACCTCCCCTCCTGCATTCTGCAGAAGACTCCCTGACATAGCAGCAATCTCCCTCTCTCCCTCATTAGTCTAGCAATCTCTCTCATGTCACCTAGCCCACATTACACTGTTACATCATAGTTACCTCCCCTCCTGCATTCTGCAGGAGACTCCCTGACATAGCAGCAATCTCCCTCTCTCCCTCATTAGTCTAGCAATCTCCCTCATGTCACATAGCCCACATTAGACTGTTACATCAGAAGTTACCTCCC